>NW_011495051.1:7121724-7125246 GCF_000754665.1 Bison bison bison | reverse complement strand
AGGTTTGAAACCTGGTCTGGGAAGATCCCACATGCCGTGGAGCAAATAAGCCTGTGGCCACAACTACTGAGCCTGTGCTCTAGAGCCCGGGAGCCGCAACTACTGAGCCCATGTGCTGCAACTACTGAAGCCTGCGCACTCTGGAGTCTGTGCTCTGCAACAAGAGAGGCCACTGCAGTGAGAAGCCCGCACACCACAACTAGAGAGCAGTCCCCGCTCTCCGCAACTAGAGAGAAGCCCTCGAAGCAACGAAGACCCAGCACGACCAAAAGTAAAGGAGTAAAACTAATAACAATAATAAATGCACTGCTGAAGCCACAGACTGGAGACAGAGAGCAAGGGGGCCTGAAGCCAGAGACTGGAGACAGAGAGCAAGGGGGCCTGTGAGGCGCCAGGACCTGAAAATGGCCCAGCAAGACTGTAGGAACCCCAGCCGTACAACCCCAAGGAAATGGATTCTTCCAAAGCTCTGAGCAAGTTTAGAAGCAGGTCTCTCCCTGGGTGAGCCTCTAGGCGACAATGGCATATCAGGCTGATACCTTGATTTCAGCCTTGAGACCCTGAGCTGAGGATCCAGCTACAATGTGCCAGATACCTGACCTGCAGAAATGTGAGATCATAAATCTGTGTACTTTTAAAGCCACTGAGTCTGTAGTCAGTTGCTACCCAATAGCACCATCAGAGACGACCTCAGACTGCCCCATCCAAGGTCCTGCACATTCTGCCCCTGAGGCTGGACCAGAGTCCTGGGAAGATGGTCAGGCCCTAACGGCCTGCTCGACGAAGGTCCTGCCCAAAGGCCATGCCATTGTGTCCACCTGCCTCCAGAGCTTTCCCCCGCCCTGCCTGGGTCCCCACACTGACTGTGTGCCCCAGTGGGCCATGGCCTGGGGGAGCCCAAAGGCAAGGGGGTCCCATGGTCTACTATACCAGGATGGCCACCAGATCTGCCAAGCAGATTCCTGACCCCACGTGGGTCTCCCAGCTGCAATCCAGCACAGATTCCGAGATGCTTTAGAGCCATCTCTTCCTGGACTGGCCCAGGCCTCCCTCCACCTTCCTGCCACCATGCTTCAGGGTCTGCCCACCTGATTCAGACTGCTTCTCTGCTCTTCCTCATCTAAACCATAGCAGCAGGCTCTGGGACCGTGGGTGAGTAACCCTGCCTCCCCGTGCCTCAGTTTATCGATCTGTAGTGGGGCTCATGACAGTACCTTCTTCATGGGGTTGGCACGACGTTATAGGCATTGTAAAGAGCCTGGTAATTATTCACTCAGCAAATGGTGATAATGATCACATTGTTATTTAATCGCTCAGTCGTGTCCAATTCTTTTGCAACCCCATGGACTCTAGCCCACCAGCCTCCTCTGTCCATGAGATTTCCCAGGCAAGAATACTGGAGTGGGTTGCCATTTCCTCCTCCAGGGCATCGAACCCAAGTCTCCTGCATTGCAGGTGGATTCTTTACCACTGAGCCACCTGGGAAGCCCAATGATGACCATTATGATTCTCAATATTGTCACAGAGCCAGGACCTGAGACACTGGTCTCCTTACTGTGGCTAGGACCACCCTCTTGCCATAAATATCCTGAAAGCTGGGCTAGGGTCTCTCTTAAGCTCCAATGCCCACCCTCTCTGACCCTTGTCCAGCCTGATGACAAGTCTCAGCTCCCATACTCCACGTCTGGTCCCAGGACAGCTCCTCTGGGCTCCTCTATCCCTCCTGTCCAGGCTCTGCCCAGGAATCCGTGCCCATGTCCCATCCCAGGAGCCTCTATGCCCTCCCATGGCCCCACCTCCCCTCCAAGGGGCCAGACTGATTGCCTCAATTCTCACCCAAACCCAAATCTAAACACCCACAACCACTTCCACCCATTCATAGCCTCACCATGGCTGGGGTGCTGGGAACTTCACTTCGTGGTGTAGACAGGCTTGGTGTCACTCGGACCGTAGTTCAAGTCTCATCTTTGCTACTGACTGCCTATGTAATCCAGAGAAGGCAATGGCACCCCACTCCAGTACTCCTGCCTGTAAAATCCCATGGATGGAGGAGCCTGGTGGGCTACAGTCCATGGGGTCGCTAAGAGTAGGACACGACTGAGCGACTTCACATTCACTTTTCACTTTCATGCATTAGAGAAGGAAATGGCAACCCACTCCAGTATTCTTGCCTTGAAAATCCCAAGGACGGGGGAGCCTGGTGGGCTGCCGTCTATGGGGTCAGAGTCGGACACGACTGAAGCGACTTAGCAGCAGCAGCCTATGTAATCTCAAGCAGGTTTTGTCCCCTCTGGGCCTCAGTTTTCTTATCTGTGAAATGGGGATAACTGCGGTGCCTCCCACACAGAATTGCCATGCAGGTTAAAGGAAGAAATTTCCCTGAGTGTATTTTCTGGATTACTCACGTATTGTGCCCTGAGGCCAGGTTTTGCCACACCACACACAGCCTGGGGTGTCTCAGTGCCCCTGCCCCAGTCCTGCAGGCCCACACAGCTGCAGCTCAGACAAGCTTCTGGAAACATCACTTTCAGCTTAGGAACCTCCAGGGGCTCCCTCTGGCCAGTGGTTCTCAGCTCCAGCTATACAGCTTCAGCTCTTCAGAAAAAATATAGGATCTGCAACTCTACCCAGACTAACTGAATCAGAAACTCCAATAGTTGTGACACTGGCCTGAAGTTGTATAAGCTCCTAGCATTTCTTGCCCTGCTCTTTGTTGGGCATATAAGCCAGCCTGCTACCCTGGGGAGGGAGTGGGTATAATTCAGCAGGTTCTGGTTGATTCCTGATCCCCAGAATCTCCTCTGAGAGAAATGTGTTGAAAGTATGCAAGTGAAAACCAGGGCAGACCAGGGTTTTGTTGCAGCATTGCTTGCGATAGGAAACAAACATCGTAACAGCTAATATTCAGACAGCTCACTATGTGCCGGGCACTGTTCTAAGCATTTCGGTGTAATTTAACTCATTTAATCATCACACCAACCTATAAGGCAGAAAGAGAATTCCTTCCTTACAGGTCATTTTTAAGACCAAGGTTCCATAAAGACCTCTGCCCTCCACCTGAGGAGCTAACTTGGGGTTTCCTCTTCACCCGAGTCTCCCTAGGCAGAGGTGTTCCCCAAGAGCCAAGAGGTTGTGGGATTGTAAGGGGTCCTCTGGGAGTGTGCGGCCTTGGTTTCTGGGAGTGGACCCCATGCAATGCCAGGTGGGTCACTGGAATCTCAGGACGGTTAGGGCTGGGAGGCCTGGGATGTTCAGTCACAGCCCCAGGCTACACTGTGGAGGTTTAAGGGGATGAGGCCTTTGAGGTTCCTGGGGCCAGTGGAGACCTCAGAACCTTGAGGCTTCGGGGAGGCGGGGCCGCCCCTCCAGAGACTGGGCCGTTAGAATGCTTGGAGGTGGGTCCCATACTAGGATTGGGCAGCCATAGCCCTAGAGGGCGGGGCCAAGGGCCCAGGAGGCGGGTCGAGAGGCTGGATACATCCTAGGATTGGGCAGTCGGAGCGACGGGAGGGGGGGGCGCGA
>NW_011495051.1:7120466-7121205 GCF_000754665.1 Bison bison bison | reverse complement strand
GCAGCGCTCTCCTCGGCGGCCGCCTCCCCGCCTGCGCCTGCCTCAGCCTCCGCCTCCGCCTCGGGCTCCGGCGCCCGCTCCGCCATCCCCCCCTCCCTGGTTACCAGCCTCCCCCGTTGTTAGGAGCCCGGCCGGAAGTGGCGCGCATGTTCCGCGCCGGCGGGAAATTTCTGATGGACTCTCACTGCCCCACGGCGTCAAAAGGAGACCGAGAGCAGAAGCTGCGCATGCGCAACAAACGCTTGCACCAACTCCCTCTTCTTAATCCCTTCTGTTAAACTTTTGAGTAAACAAGAGGCGGAAGGGGTAGTTGAAGGTATGAGGCTGATCGGGGAGGAAACAGCGAAGAGAACCCATAGACCCCCGGCGGGTAGGGGATTCTTCCTCTATACCTTTATCCTGAATTCACTGCGGGGATGACAGGGAGCTGTCAGTTCTGGAAAGCCCTTGAAAAGGCATGACATCAAGCATTAAAGGGGCAGGGACACCACACTGCCAGAGAAGAGGCAAGGCAGCCCCAAGCAGGAAGACTTTTATTTGCTCTACACGCATAGGTGATGTCATGCCTACACACCAGTCCGCGGACTATGCTCTCATGACCGCCCAGGGTCAGCTCTGGCCCTGCTGTTGTCGCTGCTGACTGTCTTCTTCTTCTTCCTGGCCCTCAGGTGGGGGTGGGGGTGGCTCCTCCAGCTCTGAGGAGGATGGCAGGAGCTCCCCGGAGGACCCTGACAGGCGG
>NW_011495051.1:7115842-7120366 GCF_000754665.1 Bison bison bison | reverse complement strand
GTTGGTCTCCTGAAGGCCCTGGATCCACTTGGCCAGCGTGGCCTGGTCATGGGCACCCGCCACACATATGGCAAAGACAGGCCCTTCCTCCACTGTTGGGAGAGATAGGCCCTCAGTTTGTTCGGCCCCCTCACGCCCACAGCCCACACTCTTTAAGCTCCCTTTGCCTTTTGTGTATGTCCAAGCCTTTGCACACACAATCCCCTCCACCTAGCCTGCCCATTCCACACATCACCTGGGTGACGCCTCCTGATTCTTCAGGGCTCCACTGGAAACCCTCCTGACCCCCACCAGAGACTGAGTTGTGTACCTCCTCCTGGGGACCCCAAGAATGTAACATGTCTATTCCACCACTGACCTGAGGGGATGGACCAGACCTGTCCTGGTCATGCCCAGTAGCCAGCACAGGAATGTTCCACAGATGTTTGAAGGAGGAAGTGACAGAGGGCTGACAGGTCTAGAGCCCCTGAGTGGGGAGTTTCGTGCTTTTGCGTGCGCACGCGCGCGCGTGTGTGTGTGTGTGTGTGTGTACCTGGGCCTCTGCTGGGTCTGTGAGGGTGAGTCGTAACTGGACTAGGTCTTGGCCTGGCTCTCAGCCCTCTACTCCAGAGGTGGTACCCCATCCCAAGCAGTGTTTAGAATCTGACCTGTCCTGGTTTTTACCTTCATCAATGTTAAACTCGTAGTCATCCCAGCTGCTCCTCCCGTAGGCCAGGTCTAGCTGCATCGGGTAGTAAATGTTCCACTCCTCTGGAATCTCCTCCACTTCCTACCCCAGGGAGGCGGTGCAGGCAAAGTCAGAGGCCCCGGATCTTGAAGCCACCTGCGGCCTCTTCCCTGGTCCCTGTCCTCCCGTTCCCCCATCCCCTTCCACCCCTCTGAGCCAACTCACTCTTCCCACTGCCCTGACTTCCACTTTGGGCCCTCACCCGCTCCTCGGGAGGCAGCAAGTCAGCTCTGAGGATGTGGTAATAGACACATTTGTCTCGAAGCCACAGGGAGAAGGGGCCCTCAACGAAGATTGGGCGGGCTGGGTCATGGCGGGCCAGGGCACTCTGCTGCTCAGGACTCTGGATCCCTGGTGTGGAGACACACACACATGGGGTGGGGGTGGGGGTAGTTCTGGCTCAGGGGCTGTGCCCCAGGGCCCAGAGAGCCCTCCCAGCAGGCTCAGTGAGAATGTGGCATCCCCTCCCTTCGTGGGACCTTACCTACGATGTGGGTCTCTGTAGGATCCATTGCGTCGGGGGAGTCTTTCAGCAAAGGCATCTGTAAGGAAAGCAGGGGTGGACACTTATGGCCCCCACAGCCCCTACGGGGGAAGGGCGGGGGAGAGAGAAGTGGGGAAGGGGGATTCTAGTGAAATTGAGGGCCCCTCTGAGGCCTAAATACTGGGCCTCCCACCCATCACTCAAGACCACCACCTTCTTGCTTCTATCAGATTAAGCCAAAGCCATTGACCCTGGAGATGCTCATGGGGAGGGAACCCTGGAGCCAGCCCACCTGTGTGAAAATCCTGCCTCTGCCACTGTCTGCATGACCTTGGCTGCGTTACTGAGAAGGGAGCTGCCACAGACTGCTCAAGGAACAGGGAGGCCATGCCCAGAAAACAGTGAGTATGGGGAGGTGGGGTAGGAGCAGAGGTCCAGCTGGGCCAAGGGCCCTGGAATCTAGAGAAGGCTCCACCAGGGAATCAGGGCCTGTCTTCCGGAATCACTCCAGTTCCTGAAGGGGGCCTGGCCCTGAGGAGGTGGCCGAGGGTGTGGCCAGGGGTGACTACCTGGTAGGTGGTGACCCTGGCACTGAGGTCAGGCTCCATGTGCCGCAGGGCCAAACTGGCCAGGTCCACGGGGTCCTGGGGCAGATCCCGGGGCACGGGGAAAGGGTTGATATTCTTGAAGCGGGTGAACCACAGCTTCATGCGCACCAGCTTGAGCATGGGGTAGCTTTTGCGGCCGAATATCTGCAAGAGCAGGAACTCCGTCTCCTTGTTGGGCATCACCCCTGTGCCAGGCAGATGCAGGCAGAGCCTCAGTGAGGGAGAAGAGGAGGGAAGGGATGATGGGAGAGAGATGACTGAGAGATGGGGGATGGGTGGGCAGAGGTGGACTCCAGACTGAGAGACAGGGAGGAGAGGTCAGAGCCGAGGAACCACAGAGTGGGTAGAGCGCTGAGACATGGGAGAGGGAGGCAGCCCCTGGCCCCACTCCAGCCTGCGGGCCTCACCGTGGTTCTCCATCTGCTCCAGGACTGCAATCCCGCACTCCTGCTGCCGTGGGTAGTGGAGGAAGATGCTGTGGAAGATGTTGCGAGGCCGGAAGACCTCCTTGGGGAAGATGTCAAGGAGCAGGTTGTAGACAGACAGGTCCCGCTCGACGCCATACTCGCGCATCTTGCGCAGGGCCAGGTAGATGAAGTCCACGTGGCCGCGCTTGTGCACGTTGTACTCGGTAAAGTTCTGCACCGCCTGCACGAAGTTCGCCTTGTTGCGTGCCCCATCCAGCGCGGGCCTAAACAGCTCCTCGTGGACTGCCAGGGCCTTGACGGGCCGCCTGGGGGGCTCGGGTGGGTGTGGGACCAGCGATGAGTCAGGGTTGTGGGCGGCTGCACTGCAGCGGAGGCCCCGTGGGGCCTGGGGCGGTACCTGCGGATGGAGAACCACCGCTGGAACCTGGCGCCTCCTGGTGCCCCTGGGGGACTGCCCGGCTGGCTCTTTGCTGGGAAAGATGCCAGCGGGCATCCTCATGGCCTCTGAAGAACTGTGGTGCCCTGGTTACAGACCCACAACCAGGCGCCATCACAAAGTTATCAGTTACCATAGCCAGACAGCTATGGTAACATCCCAGTGCAGGCAGTGTTCACCAGGGTGAGAACAGACGCCCTCTGACACAGCAATCTTGCATCTAGTATTTAAATCCGACCGCTCTAAACATATCTGCCTCAGATGACATTTGCGCATCCGCTGCATCAGTGGAAATGGACCAAATGTGCATCAGCAAGGAAAAAATTAAGCAAGTGGCCATGAGCCTGGACAAGGGGCACCCACCGCTGTAAGACACATGGAGGAGGTGTCCTGTGACCAGGAGTGAGCTCCAAAGTATATCATTAAATGAAAAAAAGGAAAGTGTGAAACGGTGTGTACAGTAGCATCCTATTTGTGTTTAAAAAAAAAAAAAAGGCTGATATATATATTTGGTCCTCACTATTTGCAGATTCCATGTTTGAGAATTTGCCTACTTGCTAAAATTCATTTGTAATTTGTAATTCAAAAGCTAATACTCAAGGTGTTTTCTGGCCATTTGCAGACACATGTAGTTGAGCTGCCCACCACCTACATTCCCAGCCAATGTGGAACAAGAGGAGGCTCAGCCTTCTCGTCTCAGCTCCCTTGCGGTCAACAAGTGTCCTTTTACTTTTTTTTCGGTTGTGCTGTATGGCTTGAGGGAACTAATTGCCCAACCAGGGATAGAACCTGGGCCCTGGCGGTAGGTGAGTCCTAATCACTGGACCTCCAGGGAAGTCCCTTACGGAATAGTCTTCTATTCCAGGCATTGTGGAGCATTTCTGAGGCTCATTTAATCTTTCCAACTGTTATCAAAGGAGTGCCTCTTCGTGTACCCATTTTACAGAAGAGGAAACTGAGGCCCAAGGAGATGACATAAGATGCCTGGTGTTACGAAGTTGCAAAGCAGCAGAGCTGAGACTGGAGCCCTCAGTCCTACTGCACCCAATAACCATCCCAATATCCTGCTTAGGTGAGATTAAAAAAAAAAAGCATTCAGGTAAAGTGAAAGCGTAGGCACTACTACAGGTGATATAAGCATAGGGAGAAATAAGCAGAAAATCAAATTCTAGAATGCCCCAAAGAAAGGGAGACACTACAAATGAGATGATGCTAATGAAATGCGTGACTCAGGGTCTGGGCCACCAGAAGTGTTTAGTAAGGGAGCTATTAATACTGTGACCATCATCATCATCCTTGTTGTAATTTATGGTCATGATCACTTCGGGTAAGGGAAGGAAATTTGATTTTCTGCTCACATCTTTACAAGTAAATGCAGGAGTTAACCAGAGTCACCGCCCAAATCCACCCACCTCAGACCTTCTTAATTTTAAATTCAAGACCCTCACCCATGGGGACACCAACGCTTTTTAAAAAGTATGTATTGATTTATTTGGCTGCGTCAGGTCTTAGTTGAAGCATGCAGGCTCTTTCATTGTGGCCCATTAACTCTCGAGTGGTGTGCCAGCTTAGTTGCCCTGGGGCATGTGGAATCTTCCCAGTCCAAGGATGGAACCCACATCCCCTGCATTGTAAGGCAGATTCTTCACCACTGGACCAGCAGGGAAGTCCACCAACACTTCTTAAAATGAGTGAGAGACATGGGAGCTCCCTGGTGGGATGGTGGTTAGGATTCAGCACTGTCACTACCGGGGCCCAGGTTCAGTCTCTGGACAGGGAAATGAGATCCTGCAAGCCATGTGGTACAGCCAAAAAAAAAAAAAAAAAATAATAATGAGGGC
>NW_011495051.1:7109536-7115733 GCF_000754665.1 Bison bison bison | reverse complement strand
TGGAGAAGGCATAGGCTACCCACTCCAGTATTCTTGGGCTTCCCTGGTGGCTCAGAGGATAAAGAATCTGCTTGCAATGCGGGAGACCCAGGTTTGATCCCTGGGTTGGGAAGATCCCCTGGAGGAGGCCATGGCAACCCACTCTAGTATTCTTGCCTGGAGAGTCCCATGGACAGTGGAGCCTGGTGGGCTACAGTCCATGGGGTCCCAACGAGTCGGGTACAGCTGAGTGACTAAGTACAATGAGTAAGAGACATTCAACTAGCACTCAGAGCAGACAGACCAGCCCAGACCCAGTCCTCCACAAACACCTCCTCCTTCTCCCCTCCCCTCTCTGCTCTTAAAGCTGGCTTCACTGGGTGCATAGTGAGGGCTTGGGAGCAGATCCCAGGCCTGCCTGCCTCTTCCTCCTCCTGGCCCCCCAAGACTAGCAGTTACCTGAGAGAAGGGGGCTCCTGTGAGGGCAGTGCTGCAGATGCCCCCCCAGCCCCGAGAGGCGCCCCGGGCCAGCAGGATGGCTTGGGCCCAGCTCATGCCTTTGCCTGTTGGACAACCACCTGGCAAGAGAAAAGAGACAGCATCAGTCTGGCAGCCCACCTGCTGAAGGCGATGAGACCTCTCTCCTGGGCAGAGGCCATGTCCCTGACGGCATGGCTAATGCACTGGCTCCACTGGTCTCTTCATCCACAAAGTGGAGGAGGAGTGATGATTACAATCGGGGTCCCTGTTCTTCTGAACCAGATCCTTTACTGTCTGGAGGAATTTGCTTCTGCATTGGTTCCCCTCCCTGCCAGATCATTCTGTTTTAATACCTTTATTTGCATGCCACAGAGCTGACCCTTAGTATAAAACTAAATGTGGTTTCAGTGGTTGACCCTTGAACAACACTGGGTTGAACTGCATGGGTCCACTTATAGGCTGACTTCTTTCTTTTTCATATTTATTTTTGTGGGACTTCCCTGGCAGTCCAGTGGTTAAGATTTCACCTTCCAATTCAGAGGGTGCAGGTTTGATCCCTAGTTGGGGAGCTTAAGATACCACATGCCTAAGATTCCAGAGCCTCATGGCCAAAAAACCAAAAACATAAAAACAGAAATATACCATAACAAATTCAATAAAGACTTTAATATATATATAGGCTGTGCTGAATCTTAGCTGTGGCATGCAGGATCTAGTTCCCCAACCAGGGACTGAATCTGGGCCCCCTGCTTTGGGAGCAGAGTCTAACCCATTGGATCACCAGGGATGTCCCTGGTTTTTTTTTCAATATATACATACTACAGTATAGCATGACCTGTGGTTGGTTCAATCTAAGGATGTGGAACCATGGCTATGAAGGGCCAATTGTAAAGTTATATTTGTATTTTCACCTGTGCAGAGGGTTGGCACCCCTAACCACTACATTGTTCGAGGGTCGATTGTATATTCACAGAATTGTGCACCCATCACTAAATCTAATTTTCGAACATGCTTGTCACCACCCACCCCCCCAAAAAAAGAACCCTATATCCATTTGCAGTCATTCAGTCAACCCTAGGCAACCCCTAATCTACTGTGTCCTTTGGGAATTTCATGGAGCTTCCCTTATAACCTAAACGTAAAGAATCTGCCTGCAATGCAGGAGGCCTGGGTTTAATTTCTGGGTCAGGAAGACCCCTTGGAGAAGGTAATGGCTACCCACTCCAGTATTCCTGCCTGGAGAATTTCATATTATTGGAACCATATATAATATGTGCTCTTTTGTGACTGGCTTCTTTCACTTAACATGTTTTCAAGGTTTATCCACGTTGTAACATCTAACAGACTTCCTTTCAACTGCCAAAAAAAAAAAAAAATGTTCACGATATGGATTTAACCACATTTTATTTACCCATTCATCAACCGATGAACATTTGGGCTTCTTCCCACTTTTTGACTATTATGACTGTTGCTGCTATGAACACTTGTGTAGTTTTCGTGTGAACACATATTTACACTTCTCTTGGGTATATACTTAGAATCAAGTTGCTGGGACATATGGTAACTCTATGTTTAATCATTTGAGGGACTGCCAAAAT
The DNA here is from genome assembly GCF_000754665.1 of Bison bison bison. Taxonomy (NCBI): domain Eukaryota; kingdom Metazoa; phylum Chordata; class Mammalia; order Artiodactyla; family Bovidae; genus Bison; species Bison bison. The sequence continues at coordinate 7,113,676 of NW_011495051.1, read as the reverse complement.
GTCTTCCAAAGCAGCTGCACCACTTTACATCCCCACCAGCAGTGTATCCCAACCAGCAATGTATAAGGGTTCCAGTTTCTCTGCCTTCTTGCCAATACTTGTTGCTGTCAGCCTTTTTGATTATAGACATCATCCTAGTGGGTGTGAAGCGGGCATCTCATTGTGGTTTTGATTTGCATTTCCCTAAAAACTAGTAACAGTTGAGCATCTTTTCATGGGCTTACTGTCCATTGTGTATCATTTTCAGAGAAATGTCTATTTAGATTCTTTCTCCATTTGAATATTAGGTTATGTTTTTTTACTATTGAGTGGTTTTATTGAGTTGTTTATGTTCTGGATCAGTTCAATTCAGTCGCTTAGACCTTTATGGTTCACAACTGCTTTTTCCCATTCTTTGAGTTGTCTTTTCACTTTCATGTTATTACTTGCAGCACAATTTGTTGTTGTTGTTTAAATAAGAGGTTTAGAATAGGAAAGGCTCTTAGGAAATGTTTTTTGAGTGTTAGTTGTTATTACTATCGTGCGTGTGTGCGCACGCTCATTCATGTCTGACTCTTTACAACTTCATAGACTATAGCCCACCAGGCTCCACGGTTCATGGGATTTCCCAGGCAAGACTACTGAAGTGGGTTGCCCCTTCCTTCTCTGGCAACACACAGTTTTAATTCCAACAAAGTCCAGTTTTCTGTTTTTCTTTTATAGCTGTGCTTTTGATGTTGTATCCAAAAAAACCATTGCCTGGTTCAAGGTCATGAAGATTTACTCCTATGTTTTCTTCTAGGAGTTTTAGTTCTTACATTTAAATCTTTGATCCACTTTGAATTAATCTTTCTAAATGGCTGGTATGAGGAAGGGGTTCACTTCATATGGATATCCACTTGTCCTAATACTATTTGTTGAAAAGACTATTTTTTTCTTCCTGTTACTCTTGTTGAAAATCAACTGACCATAAACATAAGGGTTTACTTCTGGGCTCTCAATTCTTGTCCTATTGATCTATATGTTGAGCAGTAACACATTGTTGTGATTATTGTAGCTTTGTAAGTTTTGAAATTGGGAAGTATTAAGTCCTGCAACTTTGTTCTTCTTTTACAATATTATTTGGCTATTCTGGATCGTTCACTATTACATATAAAATTTAAGAATCAGCAGTCAATTTCTGGAAAAAAAAAATCTCAGATTCTGATAGGGATTGTGTTGAATCTGTAGATCAATTTGGGAAATAAAGAGTCGGACACACTGAACGAGTGAACTGACTGAATATTAAGATTTCTGATCCATGAACATGGGATACCTTTCCATTTATTTGTTGTTGGTTTGGTCGCTAAGTCATGACTGACTCTTCTGAGACCCCATAGACTGCAGTCTGCCAGGCTCCTCTGACCATGGGATTCCCCAGGCCAGAATACCGGAGTGGGTTTCCTTTGACAGGGGCTCTTCCTGACCCAGGGATGGAACCTGCATCTCTTGCATTAGCAGGCGGATTCTTTACCACTAAGCCACCAGGGAAGCCCTCCATTTATTTAGATCTTCTTTAATTTCTCTCAAAAGTATTATACAGTTTCCAGTGTAGAAGCCCTTTACTTCTTTTGTTAAGTTTATTTGTATCTTATTCTTTATAAAGCTATTGTGAAATTTCATTTTCACATTGTTCATTGCTAGTGTACAGAAACGCAGTTTGTTTTTTATACGTTGATCCTGTACCTTGCAACTTTGCTGAACTTGCATTAGTCCTAATATATATATATTTTTAATCGGATACCCTAGGACTTTCTACATCCAAGATCATGTTATCTGCAAAGAAAGATAGCTTTACATCTTCTTTTTTAAACTGGATGCATTCTATTTCTTTTTTTTGCCCAGGTGTCCTTGCTGAACCTCCAGTGCAAAGGTGAATAGAAGTGGCCAGAGTGCACATTCTTGTCTTGTTCCTGATCTTAGGGGGAAAGCATCCAGTCTTTCGTCATTAACTATGATGTCAGCCATAGGATTGTCCACAGATGACCTATTGGGTTGAGGACATTCCTTTCTATTACTAGATGCCGAGTATTTTTATCAGAAAGGGCATTCATTTTATTCTGTCAAATGATTTTTTTTTGCATCTATTGAACTCGTGTGAATTTTGTCCTTTTAGTCTATTAATATCATGTATTACATTAATTTTCAACTGTTAAACTCGTATTGCATTTCTCTGATAAATTCCACTTGGTCATGCTGTATAATTCTTTTTATTTGCTGCTAGATTGGGTTGCAAGTATTTTGTTGAGGACTTGTGCAGCCATATTCATAAGAGAACCTGGGCTGGAGTTTTCATTTCATGTCATATCTGTTTGCTTTGGTATCAGGGTAATGCTGGCCTCATAAAATGAGCTGGGAAGTATTTGGCTCACTCTTACCACCATTTAAACTTTCTCTAGCATCTCCTTCCGCCTCTGCTCTACATCTCTGTTCCATTTATAGCACAGCTTCTCCCAAGAGGTGTCTGCATATTATACTCCTTTCTCACTCTTTCCTACTTGGCTGCTGCCCCAGCCACTCCACTGACAGCACTCCTGTAAAGACCCCTTGTGTGTTCTCCATTTAACAAAGCCAGTGATTATTTCTTTGGCCTCATTTTGCTCAATTTCTCAGAAGTATCTCGCATGTGTGAAGCCCTCCTCCCATGTTAACACTCTTGATTTTCTTCCTAGCACCCAGGCCTGTTTTTTAGCCAGTCAGCAAGCCCTGCTTCCTTCTCTAAAGTCTGCAATGTTTGCAAACTTGAATGTGCAGATGAATCACTGAGGATCTTATTAAAATGCAGATCCTGATTCAGCAGGTCCAGTGGAGCCAGAAACTGTACATCTAACAAACATCCAAGTGATGCTGATTGCTGCTGGTCTGGAGACCGAATTCTGTGTAGTAAGGCTGTGAAGAATCCCACGTTCTGAATTTATCTGTCTGCTATTTTAAGACATCATTTAACTACCAAAAGTGGTGTTCCTCTCCTCTCTGTATTACTGTAGATAGCTCTAATGGTTTTTTAACTTTGTTCATATTAGAATTATCTTGGGAGCTTTAAAAAATTCCTATGCCCAGGCCATACCCCAGATGTACTAAATCAAAATATACAAAGGTAGGGCCTAGGTATTAGCATTTTAAAGCACCCCAATGACTCTAACACACACCTGAGATTAAGACCTTATTCTAAACCTTTGCTATTCAAAGAGTATCTATGGCACCAGCTGCATTTGTATTATCATCTGGGAGCTTATTAGAAATGCTAAATCTCAGCCTTAATCCAGACCCACTGAATCAGAATCTGCATTTTAACAAAACTCCAGGTTTCTCCTCTGTGTGTTAAGGTCTGAGAAATGATGATCAATGTGCTGATGCTCCTAAATGTTTATCACCAGTCCTGAACCCAAGTCTCCTGACCTAACTGCCACTTTGGTATTTTCCCCAGCCATCTCAAACTTATTTTGCTCCAAATCATATCCCTGCTTAAATGTGTCTCTCCTCATCTTAGCCAATGACATCACCACTGCTAGTCACTCAGATCACAAACCTGGGAATTCTGAGTCCACTGTATCCCTCACTCCCCCAGTCCAATTCATCAGCTACTCCTGTTGCTTCCAAATCCATATTAAATGCATCCATTTCTCTGCATCTGCAGGCCACCACTCCAGTCCATGATCTCTTTTCACCTATCCGGTCTCAACTTCTTTCCTTACCTGCCTCCAGTCATTTCTCCCTGCAGTGGTCAGAGGGAGCTTCTTAAAATGTAAAGTAAATTTAGTGTTCTCTGCCTAAAATCACTGAAACAGCACACAAAATTAAATCAGAATCTGCCCCTCAAAACTCACCTCTTATACCTGATAGCTCCAGCTACACTTGTTTCTTAAACAAGTTGGCTTTATTCTCATCTCAGAGCCTTTGAACTTGCTTTTCTCTCTGTTCAGAATTTATTCCCCCAGATCAGTCTCTGGTCATTCAGGTCTATAGTCATATAAGAAGCCTTTCCTGATCACCACCCCACTCCCAATCTAAAGCCCCATTACCGAATGCATTTTAAGCAGTTATTAGCATCTGAAATCACATGTTTCCCTTATTTCTGATTCGTTCAATGTCTGACTCCCTGGGGGGGGGGGGCGAGAGAGA
>NW_011495051.1:7103792-7109372 GCF_000754665.1 Bison bison bison | reverse complement strand
TCTCTAGCACCCGGGACTGTGTGTGTGTCAGTGTGTGTGTGTGTCTGCCTTATTGCTGTGTCTCCAGCACCCGGGACTTGTGTGTGTGTGTGTGTGTGTGTGTGTGTGAGAGAGAGAGAGAGAGAGAGAGAGAGAGTGTGTGTGTGTGTGTGTGTGTGTGTGTGTGTGTATCTGCCTTATTGCTGTGTCTCCAGTGTGTGTGTGTGTCTGCCTTATTGCTGTGTCTCCAGCACCCAGGACTTGTGTGTGTGTGTGTGTCTACCTTATTGCTGTGTCTCCAGCATCCGGGATTTGTGTGTGTGTGTGTGTCTACCTTATTGCTGTGTCTCTAGCACCCGGGACTTGTGTGTGTGTGTGTGTGTATGTCTGTGTGTGTCTGCCTTATTGTTGTGTCTCCAGCACCCGGGACGTGTGTGTGTGCCTTATTGCTGTGTCTCTAGCACCCGGGACTGTGTGTGTGTGTGTGTGTGTGTGTGTGTGTCTGCCTTATTGCTGTGTCTCCAGCACCTGGGACAGTGCCTGGTATAATGTAGGTACCCAACAAGTATCAGTTGAATCAGGAAGAGCTAAATTTCTACCAAACTTCTAAAAATCTGAACCCCTAGGCAGGATGTACCTACAACAGCTCTGAGGCTGGCTGCCAGGATTTTGACTCCTTTGGGTGACAGCGACAGACCAGGCGTCGAATTCCAGCCTAGCGGCCGGCTTGTAGCGTGACCGTGAAAGAAAGCTCTAATCTCTCTGAGCCTCAGCTGTCTCATCTGCAAAACTGGAGATTAGGGACGTGGAGACGTAGGTAAACTGAGTGCGGCTTTTGCCGGCACATCCCGGCCCGGTACGCCGAAAGGTCATGGTGCCCTGGCCCGGAAACCGGGGTCCTCCGAAGCCTCCCTCCCGCACTGACAGCCCAGAACGGGCCTCCCCGGTTCCCAGAAGTTCGCGCTTGCCTCCCCACGCGCGACCTACCTATTCACGCGGCTGGCCGCGGAATCCCTGCCCGTTCTGTCTTGCTGCTGGGCGCCGCCATGTTGCCCAGAGATGTTCCGGGTCACGAGCCGCCAGGGAGACAGCAAATCAAGACCGCCGGTTTAGAGAGGTCCCGCCCCAAAGGGAGAAACGCCAATAGAAAGGTGGAAAGTCCTTGGTCCCGCCTCGTAAGGAGGCAGACCCCATCTTTAACTAGGGCAACAGCACGGGGGACTTAGGAGTTTGCTTGGGGAAGGAGTGACTGAGCAATGCGAGACTGGACTTGTGGGGGGTGGGAGGAGGGGTGGGGGGTAAGAGGCGGAGGTGTGTATTTGTGAATACACCTGGGCGGCCCCAGTTTTCTCACCTGAAATGTGGGAATGAAATATTAAAGGTGGAAGTGATGTGGATTCCTTCACTTGTTCAACAAATGTTTGAGCCAGGCACTGAGTTTTCAACATTATCATTAGTGACGAAGATGTGCTTGTGCATGCTAAGTCGCTTCAGCTGTGTCCCACTCTGTGAACCCTATGGATGGCAGCCCACCAGGCTCTTCTGTCCGTGGGATTTCCCAGGCAAGAATACCGGAGGGGGTTACCACTTCCTTCTCCCAGGGATCTTCCCGACCCAAGTATCAAACCCGTGTGTCTTAGTCCAACCTGCATTGGCAGGCGGGTTCTTTACCACTAGCGCCACCTGGGAAGCTCAAGTAGAGACAGGCTCTGTTAATCTAGTTTCGTGGGTCTGGGCTAGTGCTTACTCCATCTGTGCCTTGATCGTCTCACTCCTGAAATGGGCCAAGTATAATAACCTTATAGGGTTGTTTGTTTGAGATTTAATTGAATTTATCTATGCAAACAGCGATATAAGTGTATGCAGGGTTTTATTGGGGGTATTTTTAAAAAATTTTTGCTGCACCATCCTGGCATGTGGATCTTAGTTCCCCTACCAGGGATCAAACCCATGCCCCCTGCAGTGGAAGCTCGGACCTCCAGTCCTAACCTTTGGACCACCAGAGGATTCCCTATGCTATTCTTATTACAGGGGACTCACCTTATCATGGGGCTTTCCAGATGGCTCAATGGTAAAGAATCTGCCTGCCTACACATGAGATACGGGTTCTATCCCTGGGTCGGGAAGATCTCCTGGAGGAGGAAATGGCAATCCACTTCAGTATTCTTGCTGGGGAAATCCCATGGACAGAAGAGTCTGGCGGGCTACAGTCTATGAGGTTGCAAAGAGTCAGAAATGATTGAGCATGCACACACATGTACACACACACACACCGGGTACAAGGGGCAACTGCAAAGGCCCTTTGTGATTGGCTGGAATGAACAGGGGAATATGAGGAGGTCAGAGTGGTGTGAGGGGCTCCTGGGCTGCTCCCAGAAAGCCCTGGTTTTAGGCTGTTAACAACTCAAATAGATTAGCACAAAATAAGAGGGGTTGGCAGTAGCAGAGGCTCCCGGAGAGGACAGTTCTCCGCTCCCATAAAGCCACTTTTGCAAGCCTTGGCCTCCATGAAGCAGGGCACAGACAGGGGGACAGAAAGATGCAGCCATCCTTAGGATGCCTCAGCGACTCTGCGCAGCCACAGAACATCTGTCTCGCAGATTCCTGTGATTGGCCAACCTAAGAGGGGCTGCAGCCAATCAACTGCCGGTCCAGGAGGGCTGGCGCACCCCCGCCCCAGCACGTTGACAGCCACGTGGGCAGCCGCTGGGCGTACTACTGCCCTCTGCTGGGCATGCCAAGCCCTGAGTAGGTGGAGTTCGCTCTGCTCAGCTGAGCTGTGGGTGAAGAAGGCTCGAGGCAGCGGGCGGTAGTGGGGTCACCAATGTGGTCACAGCCTTAACCGCCCTCTGTGTTTCTCTTCCTCCTGAGGCAGATGCAACTCTCCTTATTTATCCTTCCAGAAGTAGTTGATTCAAACACAGGCATTTATACATATATTTTGTTATTTTTTAAAAACAGAGCACAATAATATATGTGAAGCCCTTATGTAGACCCTTAAACATGCAATTCTCAAAATAACTGGAAGAAAATAGCAGCTTCGAAGTGGAGCATTCTGGCAGGCATCACTTTAACCAAGGGACCAACATTAACATCGCCAGCAATGAGTCATAGTGACATCATTAGCCCTTGGTATGGAAGGGAGCATCACTTTTCTGGTATCCTTTCCAGTAATTCAAAATCTCCAGGCTAATCAAGAAAAACCAAACTGAAAGACAGGCTAGAAAATTACTGACCAGTACTCTTCAAAAGTGTCAAGGTCAGGAAAGACTGAGGGACTATCACAGGCAAAGGAGTCTAAGAAGATATGAAAACTAAATGCAATGAGGGACCCTGGATTGGGTTCTGAAACAGAAGAACATGAGTTAAAAAAACTGGAGAAATCCAAAGCAAGTCTGTAGTTTATTAATAGTATTGTGCCAAGGTTAGTTTCTTAGTTTTGATAAATGTACTATGGTTATGTAAGATGTTAACAGCCGGGGCAGCAGGGTGAAGGGTATTTGGGAACTCTCTGAGCTATTTTTTGCAACTTTTCTGTAAGCCTAAAATTATCTCCAAATAAAAAGTTAAAAACAGGGCTTCCCTGGTGGTCCAGTGGACTCCACGCTTCCACTGCAGGGGGCACAAGTTTGATCCCTGGTGGAGAAGTTCCACATGTCTTGCAGTGTGGCAAAACAAACAAAAAAGTTAAAAAACAAACAGGACTACTGAAGCAGGCACTATTAATATACCCATTTCCCAGAGGAGGAAACTGAGGCACAGAGAGGTCAAGACTCCTGTCCTAGGTCACACAGCCAGTAACCACCAGGGCATGTCCCAAACCCATGGAATATGGATCCAGAGCCCCACACTCTTAACCGCAGCACCATAGTGCCTTTCTTTTACTGAAACAAAGTGCTCATATTCTGCCATCATCTTTGACTCTCACCTGTTCCATGTTGACGGATCTACAGTGTGACTTGTTTTTAAAAGGCTCCCTGCAAAAAATCACTCCACGCCTACACATATTCGTCGTTAAGAATATTCTAAAAAAGAGATTTGGTGGTTCAGAAAATATATTAGATAGGGCTTTCCAGAAAAGCAGAACCAATAGAAAAAAATATATATATGTGTGTGTGTATATATTGGGTTGGCCAAAAAGTTCATACGAGAAATCCGAATGAACATCTTGGTCAACCCAATGTACATATATGAGAGAGAGAGAGAGGAAGAGAGACAGATTTATTATGTGGCTATAGACTAAAGATCTGCAGTTGGCAAGCTGGAGACCCAGGAGAATAGATGATGTAGTTCAAGTCCAAGAACAAAGGTCTGAGGATCTGGACAGCCAACAGTATAAGGTCCATCTGAGAACTGGCAGGCAGCCTTGAGACCTAAGAGAAGCTGATGTTTCAGTCCAAAGGCAGGAAAAGAACCATGTCCCACTTCAAGGCAGTTGGGCAGGAAGAGTTCCTTCTTACTGGATGGAGGGGGTTGGGAGATCAGACGTTTTGTTCTATTCGAGCTTCCAACTGATCAGATGAAGTCCATCCATATTGAGGAGGGCAATCTGTTTTACTCAGTCTGCAAATTCAAATATTAATCTCATCCAAAAACACCCTCATAGGCACAACCAGAATAACATTTGACCAAGTATTTGGGCACCCCCTGGCCCAATTGACCTGACATGTAAAATCAGTCACCAGAAAAGGTAAGGACACTTATCATTTTGAAGGCTATGGACCAACTGCCATTCCTATCAGTGATGTTCCCTAAGTCTCCCAGCACTGTCTGTTGTCAAGTGTTACGATTTTTGCCAATCTGGCTCACTTTTTAAAAAAGGTCTCTTAGGGACTCCCTGCCTTCCCGGGTGGCACTAGTGGTAAAGAACCCACCTGCTGGTGCAGGAGATTTAAGAGTCAGTTTCCGTCTCTAGGTGGGGAAGATCGCCTGGAGAAGGAAATGCAACCCACTTGAATATTCTTGCCTGGGGAATCCCATGGACAGAGGAGCCTGGTGGGCTACAGTCCATAGGGACTTCCTTGGTGGTCCAGTGGCTAATACTCCATGCTCCTAATGCAGGGGGCCCAGGTTCCATTTCTGATCAGGGAACTAGATCCTGCACACAGCAGCTAAAAGATCACACGTGCCTCAAGGAAATCAAGCATGCCACAACTAAGTAAATAACTAAATACCAAAAAAAAAAAAGTTCTCTTGTTCAACCAGATGCTTTTCCTGCAAAGCATCTTTTTGCAAAGCTCAAGGCTGGACGACGGAGTCGGCAACTGTAGAAAGGCCTGGGACAACCCTAGCCTGTGCCCCAATCCTCTCTTCACTCTCCAACTGGTATTTTGGGGAGTGCTGGAATGAAAATGAAAAGCGGACCCCATCTCAACTGTCCTCAGTCCAAGAGGATCTGGGTAATTATGCCCTTCCTTTGTGAGAGGTTAAGCACCAACATTTCAAATTCATGTGGGTTCGAGTCCTGGCTCACTGATTTTAATTCCATTTACTCAGCATTGTTTGCTGTGTGCAAACCCTGTCCTGGGTATTAGGGATAAAATAGTGAACAAAACTCTACAAAAGCAAAGCTCTGCCTTTGTGGAGTTTCTGTGCAGGATG
>NW_011495051.1:7098261-7103692 GCF_000754665.1 Bison bison bison | reverse complement strand
GGAGATGACAAATAAAAGAAAGTAAGAAATGGAGATAAAGAGTAGGGGTTGGGGGGGGGCTTCTTTTTAAATTTTTTTGGCTGCGTTGGGTCTTCGTAGCTCCTCAGGCTTTTCTCTAGTTGCGATGAGCAGGGGCTACTCTCTAGTTGCAGCATGCAGGTTTCTTATTGCTGTGGCCTCTTATTGCAGAGCACGGGCTCTAGGGCGTGTGGGCTTCCGTAGCTGTGGCCCTTGGGCTTAGCTGCATCTTGGGCATGTGGGATCTCAGTTCCCTGACCAGGGATCGAACCCGTGTTCCCCGCATTGGCAGGCACATTCTACACTGTACCCCCAGGGAAGGCCAGGCAGGGGCTGTGGTGGGGGCTTTTTAAAATCACTTATTCAAATGGAAGCTTCTATGGAGGTGAACATACCCACTGCCGGGTGCAAACCCTTAATGGAATAGCACCCTTCTTGCCCATCTTCTCACAGTCTGGAGGTGGGCGATACTATTATTTTAGAGCAGGTGGTCAGGGAGGGCCTCTCTGAAAAGCGGACAGCTGAGCAGAGGAAATGAGGGAGAGGGCACACAGGCATCTTGTGGAAATGGGTCCAGGTGGAAGGGACTACAAAGGTGAGAACATGCTTGGGCACCTAAGAAATATTCGTGGAAGGATCTGGAAGCAGCAGGAGCAGTGTGACCCTGGGAGAGTGACCTGGTTTCTCTGAATCTTGGATTTCTTTATCTATAAAAAGAGTCTAAGGGACTTCCCTGGAGGTCCAGTGGTTAAGACTCTATGTTTCCAATAGAAGGAGTTCAGATTTGATTCCTGGTTAGGGAACTAAGATCCCACATGCTGCGAGGCAAAAAAAAAAAAAAAAAGAGTCTAAGACTTTCCACCCCAAGAGGGTGGAAATGACATTTAGTGAAATTTTAATCTTAAATCTCACTTAAGAGATTAAATCTCTCAAATGAGGTTGTGCCTGGAAGGGTGCCTGGCATGGAGTGAGCCCTCCAGAAACAGAAGCCATTTGGGGAGGGGAAAGTTAGGTGTGGGGTGGGCTGGCAGACCCAGGACTGCCATGATAGGCAAGTGTAGGGAGAAAGGGCTGAGTCTCCTGGAGACAGGAACAGAGGTGTGTGTGTGTGTGTGTGTGTGTGAGAGAGAGAGAGAGAGAGCTGACAAAGTTTCTAGGCTCTCCTAAGATTACAGAAAGACAGAACTGTTCTTTCATGACTGTTCTGGGACTCTCTGGCAACTATGACTTACATAATCCATCCTTCCCATTTAGGTGGGAAACTGAGGCACAGAAGGGCTGCTGGCCTGGGAAGCGCCACTTAGGAGCTGAGTAGGGGGCCTGCACGCCGAGCGGCCAGTGATGAGGGAGTCCTCTAGGACTGGGGCCTCGGGATGGGGTTCAGTCCCCTCTCTCCGCCTCTAGCCCCATCCATCAGACAGAGGCAGGGACACAGAGGAAAAACGGTGACCGAGAGGCGTGAAACAGAAACAGAGACACAAAGACGGAGAGATGATAGAGGAGACATGGGGACAGAGAGAAAGAGACAGTGAGACAGGCAAATTCATAGAGACGCAGAGACAAAGGCTGTGACAGAAAAAGGCTAAGCGACGCAGAGAAACGGATACAGAACGGCCAAATGACACAGCAAGAGATGAAGACATCGACCCAGAACTGGAGGGACAAATGGACCCAAAACGGAATGCCCCCTAGGGAGACCCCGGGCTGCCCCGTCTGGGGGGCTGCCAAGTGCTCCCCCACCCCGCCCCCGTCGTGCCTGGGCAGTGACTTCAGAGCCAGCGCGGATTCTATAAATGGCCAAGCGGCCGCAGGCTGGGGGCGGGGCCGAGTGAGTCAGCGCGTGGCGTCAAAGCTGCCCGGATGCCGCCAGGCCCCGCCCCCACCCTCCTCATCCGCCAGGGGGCGCCGGCCCCGAGCTCGGCCAAGGTCTTCGCATGCGCAGTAGCGACCTGTGGCCCGCCGAGGACCGCTCAGCTTGGGCAGGGTCTTCGAATCGGCGCGGAGGAATCCTCGAATCCTCGCTCCACCACCCTCGAGCTGTGTGACTGAGGGCACTCGGCTTCACCTCTCTGTGCATCGCTTAGACCCCACATCACATCATACGGCTGCTGTGAGGAATGAGTTAACAGATCCAAAGCACTCAGTACTTAGCTACATTTTATGTATTATAGCATTATCTTCCACATACCATTACACTCCATCAACTTGTCCTTAGTTGCCTTAGCTCCCGGGGTCTCAAATGAGAGCGATCTGCCGCCACCCCCTCCCGCCCCCATACTGTTCCCAGAGACCCTTGGCAACCTCTGGAGACATTTCTGTTTGGGGGGAGGATTGCAAGGAGACTTCCCTGGTGGTCCGGTGGTTAAGACTCTGTACTTCCACTGCAGGGGACACGGGTTCGATCCCTGGTGGGGAACTAAGATCCCACATGCCCCGCAGTACAGCCGAAAGAAAAAAAGACTTTGGAAGTTCTACAATGCCCAGGACAGCGCCCTGCCCCCGCCCCTGCCCACCACTGTGAATTATCCAGTCTGGATGTCAACAGTACCAAAATTGAGAAACCCTGCCTTAGCCTCATAGCATTAGGGTCAGAGGCCCTGGTTCAAACTCTGCCACTAGTGAGCTGTGATACTGGAAAAGGCAGTCCACACTTGCCTTTCCGTGCCTCAGTTTCCCATGTGAAAAGTGCATATAATAATAGCAACATCCACTTCTAAGGGTGCGGTGAGGTATGACACATGTGCAGCACTTGGGCCAGGGTCTGACATAAGGGCTGTTTTCCTATTAGTTCATCATGACTGTGCTCTTAGCATGTAGCCAGCAAATTGCTGTCCTTAACATACCATATGTATGATACATCACAGTTTGCTGGCATTTTATTCAAGTGTCACTTTTGTTGGTGGTGGTGTTCAGTCACTCAGTCATGTCACACTCTCTGAAACCTCATGGGCTGCAGCAAACCAGGCTTTTCTGTCCTCCACTGTCTCCCAGAATTTGCTCAAATTCATGTCCATTGAGTCGATAATGCCATCCAACCATCTCATCCTCTGTCGCCTCCTTCTCCTGCTCTCAATCTTTCCCAGCACTGGTGTCTTTTCCAATGACTCAGCTCTTCGCATCAGGTGGCCAAAGTATTGGAGCTCCAGCTTCAGTATCAGTCGTTCCAATGAATACTCAGGATTGATTTCCTTTAGGATTGACTGGTTTGATCTCCTTGCAGTCCATAGCATTCTCAAGAGTCTTCTCCAGCAGCACAGTTGGAACATGGCCTAAACCTACATGGTATGATATGGGCATGTCATCCACCCCTGTTGTCCAGGGGTGAGACCTGGCCAGCAAGGCTGCTGACAGGTGTTCATTCCAGGCCAGCCTGGCTGGAACAGGGATATGTGGGGGTGCCCATGGCCTGGAACCCACTAACACAGCCACTCCGTGGTTCAGACAGCCCATATGTCGATGGGTAGGGTAGGAGCCAGGATCTCTGCTCCCCTAGATCCTCATGAGGGGCTGGAGAGGACAGAAGTGGGGTGCCAGATTCTCAGCAGAAATAATGTTATTTCCTGAGTCTCTCTGTACCAGGCTCTGCCCTAGACGTGTCAGAGGCACTATTTCTTCTTCTTCTTCCTGTGGTTTTTTTTTTGGGGGGGGGGCCGAACCCTGTGGCATGAGAATCTCCCTGACCAGGCACCAAACCTGTGCCACCTGCAATGGAATTGTGGAGTCTTTTACTGGACTGCCAGGGAATTCCCAGGCATTATTTCTTCTGATCCTCTCAACACTCTCCTGAGCACTATCATTAGTCCATTTTCCAGATGTGGCAACAGGGGCTTAGAGACGACTGGCCTACGTTTATAGACTGCTGGTGTCTGGACTTAAATCCAGGGTGGCACTCATAAACCACCACAGGTGGTAGGCCTGCCTCAAGACTGGTGAGAAACGAAGAGCGATGACCTCAGAGACCTGGAGAGATGGCCTCAGAGACAGACAAATAGAAATTAAGAGACCCAGCCGGAGGCCCAGTAAACAGGGGAGAGTGGGGCAAGGTTGGTCTCTGGCCAAGCAACTGAAAGGGAAAAGTGTAAGTCGATCAGTCATGTGCAACTCTTTGTGACCCCATGGACTGTAGCTGGTGTAGGCTCCTCTGTCCATGGAACTCTCCAGGCAAGAATACCAGAGTGGGTTGCCATCTCCTCCTCCAGGGGATCTTCCAGACCCAGGGATCGAACCTAGGTCTCCTGAATTACAGGCAGATTCTTTGCCGTCTGAGCCACCAGGGAAGCCCCTGGCCAAGCAAACCCCCCCCCCTAAAAAAAAGAATAACCCAGGCCGCCCCCCTAGGTGGAAACAATGACACAATCAGCTCCCAATACCAAGGCCCTGACATCACGAAGTGGGGGTGGCCGAGGTGGGGGGCGCCCCGCCCCTTGGCAGGTCCCTACGGCCAATGGGACGGTCTTGGAAGAGGCCCGGGCCGCCTCCAGAGCTTCAAAAACGTGTGAGGAGGGAAGAGAGTGCAGACGGAGCTTCAGCTGCTGCCGCCGGCCCCAGCGCGCTGCCACCGCTGCCCACCCACCATCAACCAGCATGTCCTCCGCTCACTTCAACCGAGGCCCCGCCTACGGGCTGTCGGCTGAGGTCAAGAACAAGGTAGGGCTGGAGGGCCTCCCACCCCAGCCTGGCCCACTTGCCCTGCCAGGCCAGAGGCCGGGCTCTTGGGGTTCCTTGGACCCCCTTCTTGCCTGTCCCAAGTGACTTGGAACCTGAGACAGAAAAAGGACCAATATGGGGAGGGGGCTGCCTACCTCCTTGGCCTGAGCATCCCAAAGCCCTCAGCTATACTACTGGGGTATAAATGTGGCGTGGGCACGCAGGCGGTCACAGGTAAACTGAGGCGGTGGGTCCACTGGGAAAACCCCGCCTGATCAGGGTTCCCTGTTAACCTCTTTGTTCCTTGATTTTGCACACTCCTGGCCTGACTTTGAGGGTGTGCTCCAGAGCTGGGGTTCCTGGGAGGTAGGGCCCCAAAATGTGGGAAACTGTGAAGGAAAGGGAGACAGCTGGGGAAGGGCAGAGGGTGGGCATTAGGGACACAGCGGAATCTCCTGATTTTGGAGCTGAGAAGACACATGGCTTTCATGCTATGATGGGTAAACTGAGGTTCAGAGAGGGGAGACAAGTCTCTCAGGTCCTATATAAGGGAGGTGAAGAATTGGGCCCTTGAACTTGCTCCCACCCCCACATCAAAATGGGGTCAGCGTCTCCAGGGCTGCAAATTTGAAGTCCCCAGCTCACTGGAACGCTCCATGAGCGCTACTAGGGGAATAATCCCTGTCCCATTTAACAGAAGGGAACACTGAGGCTCGGATCGCCTGTTCCACAGGCAGGAAGGAAGGAGCTGGGATTGGAAACTAGG
>NW_011495051.1:7097134-7098161 GCF_000754665.1 Bison bison bison | reverse complement strand
GGGAGACGGATCCCAGCGCCGCGCCCCCCCTTCCCCCAGCGCCGGCCCCAGAGCCGTGCGGAGCCGCCGCGCCATATAAGGCGGCCTCGGGAGCCCGGCCCGCGGGGCCGCGCTATATAAGGGCCGGTTTGCTTTATAAAGCCGGGCTGGTGGGGAGGGGGGCGGCAGGGCCGGGGCCAGGTGAGGGGGCCGCCCCTCCTCCTTCCCTTCCCCCAGGAAAAGGGGCAGCCGGGTTCCCCAGGGGCCGGGAGCCAGTCTGGGCTGGGGTAGAGGGTTCTGGAAATACGGAGAGGGTGCGAAGTGGGAGAGGAGAGGAGGGAGAGACGCAGACAGATTCTGGAAGCCTGAGACATGAGAGACGGAATGGGGGAGGGCGAGCCTGGAGTGAGATAAGACGGAGTCAGGGGTGAAGAGGCGGAGAAAGGGCCGAGTCCTCCACCCCCACCGCCACCCCCCATCGGAAGAAGGGAACCTGGAGTCGGAGAGACAGACAGAGAGCTACGAAAGCAGAGATGGACGAACCATGAGCCCCACCCCCAGCCAGACAGGCAGAGATGGGGACAGGATGACAGAGCCAAGGAAAGAGCGGGGAGAGAGACTGAGGACATCCTGCGATGGGGAGAGAGAGAGAAATACAGACATGCATGAGGCCCGGAGTGAGACAAAAACAGACCCTAGCCCCAGCCCGAGAGGGAGCCCCAGCGCTGAGGACCTGGAGAGACACTGAGACAGGGATGTAAGGCAGACCAGCCCCCAGCAAGGCGGCATACCGGGCACCTCCTTTGGGCTCCTCCTCCCCTGCCTGAAGCATCCAGGAGAGGGAGGGGGCAGGGCCAGGGGAAGCTAAGCCCCAAGTTTGGTCCGGAGGGGGAACCAAGAGGCCAGGCGCCGCCCCCCACCCAGCTCTGAGTATCTCTCTTCCCACCCCTTAGACCATGTTCTCTGGTGCCAAACCTCAGAATGCCTGGAATGGCCCCCTGGGCAGGTGCCACCTCAACTCTGGTCCTCAGCGCCCCCCCCCCTCACC
>NW_011495051.1:7089642-7096993 GCF_000754665.1 Bison bison bison | reverse complement strand
CCCCTCACCCCCCGCCACCCCCCTCCATTGGACGCTGGGACAGAATTGCCTTAGTTGGGAAGGGATGAGGGAAGAGATCGGGACTAGGGAGCCTTGGATTGGGCCAGGGAGCCAGCCCTACTCTCCGCTGTGTCCTCACTGTTCTCTCTCTGCCCCCTACCCCCCAGCTGGCCCAGAAGTATGACCACCAGCGGGAGCAGGAGCTCCGAGAGTGGATCGAGGGGGTGACGGGGCGCCGCATCGGCAACAACTTCATGGACGGCCTTAAAGACGGCATCATTCTTTGCGAGTGAGTGGGGGCAACCGTGGCCCACTTGGGTTGCCCCCCAACCCCTCATCTCAATTCCCTGAACCCTTCAAAATGACCATGAGGTCAGAGCTTGGACACTTGATATCTGACACCTCCAAACAGAACTCTGAGGTGGCAGAGAATCATTGTACCCATTTAACAGTAAAGTAAACAGAGGCCCAGTTAGGTAAAGCATGTCACCCAAAGTCCCACGCTGTGCCAACAGAAATGACTTCAGAACCTAGAGTGTGAACTGCCAGGCATACAGAGGAGCCGCATTTATTGTCTCCGGAGTCCCAAGAATGGGAGGTCACAGCTAAAAGACACCAAGCCACATCCCCCCTGGAGAAGGAAATGGCTACCCGCTCCAGTATTCTTTCTTGCCTGGAAAACTTCATGGACAGAAGAGCCTTGTGGGCTATAGTCCATGGGGTCTCAAAGAGCCGTTCACGACTTAGGGACTGAGCACACACATCTGAGGGATGTGCCACAATAATTTCAGTGGGTCCTGATTTTCTCCTCCTCTCAAAACCTAATAACCAAGAGAAAGACCAGCCCTCACAATTCCCAAGCCCTTCTACCTTCTAGATTTCACCACAATCCTATTTCTGGGTAGGAACCCTGAGTCCAGCCTGGGTCTTGTCTGCATCTCTGAGTCTGACCCAGGGCAGGGTAACCATGTGGGCCAGAGCTTGTACTTGGGAATCTTCTAGAAGCTGCCCAAAGTCACCATGTTACCAAGCCCTAGCTGCTGGAAAGAGAGGGACTTGGGGGATGCTTTTGACCCATATCCAAGGAATGGGGGGATGGTCTGCTGTCCCAGGCCTTAAAGAGTGCAGAGCCACCCACCCGTTTATGGAGAAGGCGCATTTATGGAGCGCCTGCTGTGTGCCAGCCAGGTATAGGCACTGGGGGTAGTGAACAAAATAGACTTGATTTGGGGCGCATACAGAACTTTAGTCCTGCTGTAGATGATTGAACAAATAATTGATGAAATAAGCACATACAGGCCTGTGGTGGGAAGTACCATGGGGAAAAGTCAAGCTGGGAAGGATGGGGGGTGGGCGGAGGAATGAAGTGTTCCTGTTTTGTACAGAATGGCTTGGAAGCTCATTCTGAAGAGGTAGCATTGGAGCAGAATCTCGGATGAAGTGAGGGAAGTTGTTGCTGGGGCATCTTAGGGAAGAGTGGGTCAGGTAGAGGGGACAGCCAGTGCTAAGGCTCTGGGGTGGGAACATGCCTTATGGGTTCAAGGATGCTGAAGAGGCTGGAGTGACCAGGGAAAGTGGAGGGAGTTAGCTGGGGGCCAGATAGTGCAGGGTCGCTGTGTCATTCATGCTAAGGAGTTAGGCTTTTATTCTCAAGGCATTGGAGTGTTTTGAACTGGGTAGTAACTGGATTTTTTTTTTCTTTTTCAAGGTTCCAATATTTTCTTTTAATTGGAAGATAATTACTTTAGGATTTTTTGTTGTTGTTGTAATTGAAGTATAGTTGATTTATAGACTTCTCAGTTGACACTAGTGGTAAAGAATCTGCCTGCTGATGCAGGAGACATAAGAGATGCGGTTTTGATCCTTGGGTTGGGAAGATCCCCTGGAGGAGGAAGTGGCACCATACTCCAGTGTTCTTGCTTGGAGAATCCCATGGACAGAGGAGCCTGGTGCTCTATAGTCCATGGGTTGCAAAGAGTCGGACACAGCTGAGCCTCTGAGCACATAGTTGATTTGCAGTTGTGTTCACGTCTGCTGTACAGCAAAGTTATACAAAGTCCTGCTGTATAGCACAGAAAACTATTTAATATCCTACAATAAACCATAATGGAAATTTTGGGGACCACACTGCACAGCTTGCAGGATCTTAGCTCCCCAATCAGGGATCAAACCCTGACTCTGTGGGGTGAGAGTGCATGTGTGCTCAGTCGCGTCCGACTCTTTGGGACTCCATGGACTGTAGCCTGTTAGGCTCTTGTGTCCATGGAATTTTCCAGGCAAGAACACTGGAGTGGATTTCCATTTCCTCCTCCGGGGGATCTTCCTGACCCAGGGATCAAACCTGAGTCTCCTGCATTTCCTGCATTGGCAGGCAGATTCTTTACCACTAGCGCCACAGGGGAAGTCCCTGGAATTGTTCTAAGAAGGGCATTTTAGCTGTAGGGTTACGAGCATCTGGAGGGCACGAGATGGAAAGTGGGAGCACACAGGGAGGTCATGGCAGGAGCCCAGGAGAGAGACACTGGTGGCTCAGAGTAGGGTGGAGGTGGGCTTCTGGAAGTCTTCAGGAGGCCGAGCCAAAGGAATTGCTGAGGGATTGGATGTGGGGTGAGAAAAAGGGAGAGGAGTGTCAAGGGCAGTAGAGGGCTTTTAGTGAGCTGCGGAAGATGGAGGGAGTTCTGTAGGGGGAGGTGGGTATCAGGAGTCTCGGTGAAATGCATTTGTTTGAGACCCACATGTAGTGGGGAGATGGTTTCCCTGGTTGCTCAGACAGTAAAGAATCCCTCTGTGATTCGGGATACCTGGGTTCCATCCCTGGGTTGGGAAGGTCCCCTGGAGGAGGGCATGGCAACCCACTCCAGTATTCTTGCCTGGAGAATCCATGGACAGAGGAGCCTGGCAGGCTACAGTCTATGGGGTTGCAAAGAGTCAGGCATGACTGAGCAAATATACTATTACTCTGTGGGGAGATGGAATGGAGAGTGGGAGGTGGGCTGCAGGAAGATTTGGGGGAGTCATTGGCATATGAATGGCATTTCAAGTCAAGAGACTGGAGACTTCCTGGTGGTCCAGTGGCTAAGACTCCACACTCCCCATGCAGGGGCCTGGGTTTCATCCTTGGTTAGGGAACTGGATCCCACATGCCACAACTTAGAGTCTGCATATTGCAACTAAAAACAAAACAAAACAAAAAACCTCCCACATGCCACAACTAAGACCCAGAGCAGCCAAATAAATAAAAGTCAAGAGACTGAACGAGATCACCAGGGTGATGGTGGCCTGAGAAGAGGCCCCAGTGCTGAGCTGTGGGCTCTCCCAGAGGTAGTGGTTTGAATAAGAAAAGGATCCTGGGGAATTTCCTGGTGGTCAAGTGGTTAGGACTCAGGGCTTTGAACTGCTGAGGGCCCAGGTTCAATCCCTGGTCAGGGAACTAAGATCCTTCAAGTGGTGCAGTGCGGCCAAAGGAAAAAAAAAAGAAACTGAAACATGGTCACCAGTGAGGCGGGGGCACCCCAGACGACTACTCTCCACCTCCCATAGGGAGACTTTCTGATCCGACCGGGTCCAGCTTCCTGAGGCTGGTTTCCCATCTCCCAGCCCGCGTGTTTGGGTGGTTTGTGGTGGGGCTGTCTCTGAGGTCTGACTGCAGTGAGAAACTGCAAAAAGTCTGGCGCCCCCTGATTGTCACCCTGACCCCTGGTCCCCCTGGGCCGGGCTTGGATACGGGCAGCAGGGAGTCCCCTGCCTCAGCCCCCTCCCCTACGCCTTGTAGGTTCATCAATAAGCTCCAGCCAGGCTCCGTGAAGAAAGTAAATGAGTCCACTCAGAACTGGCATCAGGTGAGCCCAGACTCTCTCAACTCTTTAGTCTCTTAACTCTCGGGCCCGTAGCCCCCTCCCACTTCCACCCGTAGCCCCCTCCCACTTCCACCCGTAGCCCCGCCCACCTCCACCCAGCCCCGCCCATGTCCCCGACCCCTGACCGCTGCCGGCTCCCCTCCAGCTGGAGAACATCGGCAACTTCATCAAGGCCATCACCAAGTACGGGGTGAAGCCCCACGATATCTTTGAGGCCAACGACCTGTTCGAGAACACCAACCACACGCAAGTGCAGTCCACCCTTCTGGCCCTGGCCAGCATGGTGAGTGTGGGTGAAGGGTGGGCGCTCTGGGTTGGGATGTGGGTGGAGCTTCTTGTACCCCACCCCCTGCATGGTACTCCCACCCCAGTCCCTGCTTGAGTGGGAGAGGGAAAGCGGGTGCCTTTCAGGGTTTTAAATGCAGCTGTGTGGCCCAGAGGCTCCTTTGTCAGTCCCTGGCCCTCCCCTCCTCACCCAGGCCAAGACGAAAGGGAACAAGGTGAATGTGGGAGTGAAATACGCGGAGAAGCAGGAACGGAGATTTGAGCCAGAGAAGCTAAGAGAAGGGCGGAACATTATCGGGCTGCAGGTATGGCCCTTTCCTCGCCTGGGTCTTGCTGATGAGCTGTGGTTGAGGAGGGCACCCTGGTCCCTGTAGGCTTTGGTGGGTTGGCAGGGGGTACAGAATATGTGGCCTTTAGGAAACCCTTAGCATTTTCGGTACCCTAACTCACTCCTCTGACAGTCTTAGGGGGTGGGTACTGTTACCGTCATACCCTTTATACAGATGGGAAAACTGAGGCCTGGAGGTTAGTGCACTTGCTCAGGTGATGAGTAGCTGAACCCTGGAAATCAGGCCATTTAGCAGTCATGTGACACACCTTCTTTGAGCTCAGTTTCCATTCTGTTGCCCCAGTGGTGTGGAAACAGGGCCTCATTAGAGGGCCGTGTGTCTGCTGACATCAGTTATGTCTGGTTGCCCTCGGTGGGATCTTGTAACCCCTGTGTGGCTCTCCTCCTGGCTCCCTAGATGGGCACCAACAAGTTTGCCAGCCAGCAGGGCATGACGGCTTACGGCACCCGGCGCCACCTCTATGACCCCAAGCTGGGCACGGATCAGCCCCTGGACCAGGCCACCATCAGCTTGCAGATGGGCACCAACAAGGGAGCCAGCCAGGTGTGTTGCGGAGCAAGGGGGGCCCTGTGTGTGGCAGGCTGGTGGGGCTCTCGTGGTCCCCTATGGCCTGACCATTGTGCTGCCCTCCGCAGGCCGGCATGACTGCACCAGGGACCAAGCGGCAGATCTTTGAGCCGGGGCTGGGCATGGAGCACTGTGACACACTCAACGTCAGCCTGCAGATGGGCAGCAACAAGGGAGCTTCGCAGCGGGGCATGACAGTGTACGGGCTGCCCCGCCAGGTCTACGACCCTAAGTACTGCCTGACGCCTGAGTACCCTGAGCTGGGCGAGCCGGCCCACAACCACCACCCGCACAACTACTACAACTCTGCCTAGGGCCCCGGGCCTCCCGCCTTCCCCCAGGGAGGCTGGCTGCTGCTCTTGGCAGGGCCTAGCCCGGCCTGCCGACCCCCTCCCCCTGCATGGCTCCTCTGGCCCCCTGGCACTTGCCTACAGGGTTAGCGTCTGGGGGGAGCAGAAGGTGGGGGGGGGCTGTGGAGAGGGGGCTCCTCCCTGGTGTGCTGCAGGGTCCAACATGGAGCTGGGTGTTCCCCACAGCACCCAAAGGACGCACTGAGCAAAGCTACCCCGCTGTCCCCCACTCCCCATAGCTGGGTTCCCCCCCTGCCAGGACAAGAAGCCCTCCCAAGCGAAGCCCCCAGAGCCAAGGGTCAACCCCTCCCCACCCCATTCCCGCAGCGGGTGCAAACTGCATGCCCAGACCCCCAGCGGACACACGCGGTTTGGTTTGCAGCTGGCTTACGGGATGTGACAGCGGCGTTTGTGACGCGAGCACTTTCTTTTTCTACTTCACTGGAGCACAATAAATGGCTGTAAAATCACCCGAGGGGCCTCCCTTGTGGCTTGGTCAGTAAAGAATCTGCCTGCAATGTAGGTGGACTCGGGTTTGATCTCTGGGTTGGGAAGATTCCCTGGAGAAGGGAATGGCTACCCACTCCAATATTCTTGCCTGGAGAATTCCATGGACAGAGGAGCCTGGTGGGCTATAGTCCATAGGGTTGCAAAGAGTCGGACACGACTTAGCGACTAAACATCATCAACCATCACAATCACCTGAGCACTTAGGGACGCTCTGTCCTGGGGCCTGTGTGGCTGCTGCACACGCGCAGGGTACACTCCATTTCCTGCACACACATCTGCACAGGTGCACACACACTCACACGTAGGCAACCTAAGATATACATACTGAGCTCACAGTACTCGGTGGACCCAGGACTCACACCGCCCCCCTGGACAAAATCCACACAAATGCACACTTCATGTGTATGGTGTACACACACTCCCTGCAGCCTTAGTGCACACACCTTTTCACACACAGATACTCACACGTGCAGTACACACGCCTACCCAAGACAAAAACACACACCTTCACACAGATACACAATACACACACACACACACACACACGCTCAGCACCCGTGTACCTACCCTGGGAGCCTGTGGGTCGTGTCGAGGTCAGCATTGGGATGGGTGAGATACCATGTGAATCACAGTTTTGGAGCTGGCTAGCCAAGTGACCTTGGGCAAGTCACCTCCCCTCCCTAGGTCTGTTTTCCCATCAGGAAAATGATGACATTGAAGCCTGTGGGAGTCACAGGAAGCTTCAATGAAATGATGCCTCCAGACAGGGGATGGTATTTGGCACTGATCATGAGAATGGACTACAAGCCCAGTCCTGGAAGCCCCTGTGGGCAGAGAGAATCCTTGAGTCCTGGAGTAGACTATGGGGCTTCCGTGGTGGCTCAGTGGTAAAGAATCCACCTGCCAATGCAGAAGGCTCGAGTTCAATTCCTGGTCTGGGAAGATCCCCTGGAGGAGGAAATGGCAACCCACATCAGTATTCTTGCCTGGGAAATTCCATGGACGAGGAGCGTGTAGGGGTACAGTCCATGGGGTTGCATAGTCAGGCATGACTGAGCGACTAAACAACAACCAAACTGTGGGAGGTGGGAGAGGACAGGGCAGTGGGGAAGATGGGCACTCTGGATGCCCAGGGCGATGGCCTTTTCCCAACTGGCACAGAGCAGTTAAGTAGCTGACCACACGGTGCAGCTGGCCTGTGTGCCTGGCTCACACTGTGCCCTGTGCTCAGGGCTCATCTCCAATCCTGGCCTGCCAGCCAGGGATCCCAGAAGTCTGGACGAGGTCCCAACTCTCCCCATCTCAGATGGGACCCCACTCTTCCCGCTTTCCTGCCCAGAAGTTACCCACTGCCAGGGTTCCATGGAGAGGATGTGGCCTGCCATGCTGGGGGCTCAGAGCAGTCCACCTCCCCAGGGTGGGCTGGGGGGGT
>NW_011495051.1:7067009-7089542 GCF_000754665.1 Bison bison bison | reverse complement strand
GGGGCTGGGCAAGGCTGGAAGCGGGGGACCTGCTGGGATGGACATCAGGAGCCCCCTGCGCTTGCACAACCCTTGGAGCCTTGTAAAGCAGATTCCAGGAGCTCTTGGCTTGGCTACCCCGAGTCCTGCTCCCCCAGGGCCAGCGGCGGGAAGCTATGCTGAGGAGGATCCTTGCCTGGCCCAGGGCCCTGCCTCCTCGGGAAAACAGCACCATATTAGCACTTAGACTGTGAGACTGGGGTAGGCGGGCCCTAGTTGACAGAAGAGCAAGGCCCCTTTCCCTGGACCGCAGAGAGCAGCCCCCAACCCAGGTGCCTGTCCAATCACTCTGTCTATGTCCACTGGGTCCTGCCTTGGCCACGGGATCCCACCTGAGTGAAGTCTTGGAAGGGAAGGTGGGAGCACCGGGTTGGGGGCATGTCAGGGCAGAGTGGGCCTCGGGGGACACCAGTCAGACCCAACGGCTGGGCCTGGTGGCTAGGGCTTCTGGCCAGCTCAGCGTCTTCCTCTGCTGTTCATATTCCTTGCTGCCCTGGTGGGTCACCATCTGCTGGCACTGTGTCAGGAATCACACTGGGCGCCTCTGTCCTCAGGGTGGCCCTGGGACAGAGTTTCCATCATCCTTCCGCTTGCTGCCCAGGCTCACGGGGCTGCGTGGAGGAGCTTTGAGCTGCTCCGTGCTGCCAGAGCACCAGGACTACCAGATTGTCTGGGATCTTGCCGTCTGCTTGTTCAGGTGTGTTTTTGTTTCCAACACCACAAATCAGTTAACTCAGTTCTGACACTACCTCAAGACAGCACCTGATCCCACAGGATAAGGGTTCCGTTCAGGACTGCCCCTCCCCCACGTCAGGAGCCAATCACAAGTCCAGGTTGTTCCCTGTGCTTCTGACGGACTAGCTGTAGATCCAGAGGTGGGGTGGGATGGGGGTGGGGTTCCCTCCACCGCTCCTCAGATTTTGTTAATTTACTACACTGGTTCACAAAACCTGGAGAAACATTTTACTTTTTATTAGATCACTGGTTTTATTATTACTTTGGTTTTATTATGGAAGGATCAAACTCAGGAGGAGCCAGAAGGGAGGGGCACAGAGAGCAAGGCATGGGGAGGGGTGTAGAACTCCCGAATCCTTTCCATGTGTTCCAGCACCTCTAAGTGTTCACCACAGGCAGAAGTTCATCAGATCTTGTTCTCAAAGCACTTCATCTGTAGGTCCCATTGTTGTTCAGTCGATAAGTCATGTCTGACTCTGCGACCCCATGGACTGTAGCCCTCCAGGGTTCCCTGTCCTCCTCTATCTCCTGGAGTTTGCTCAGATTCATATCCTGCAGGCAGGTAAAGAATCTGCCTGCAATGCAGGAGACAGAGGAGACATGGATTCGATCCCTGGGTCGGGAAGATCCCCTGGAGAAGGAAATGGCAACCACTCCAGTATTCTTGCCTAGAAAATCCCATGGACAGAGGAGCCTGGTGGGCTGCAGTCCATGGGGTCGCAGTCGGACACGACTGAGCAACTAACATGTCCATTGTGTCAGTGATTCTATCCAACCATCTCATCCTCTGCTGCCCTCCTTCTCCTCCTGCCCTCAATCTTTCCCAGCATCACGGTCTTTTCCAGTGAGTCAGCTTCCCATCAGGTGGCCAAAGTATTGGAGCTTCAGCTTCAGCATCAGCCCTTCCAGTGAATATTCAGGTTGATCTCCTTTAGGCCCCTTCCCAAAGGTTGGCTGATTCCTACTCAGGAATCAGTCCCATGCTGAGGCTGTTGAGTGCTCAGACACTTCAGCTGTGTTAGTTATTGAGCACTTAATGCATACTAAACACTATGAGGGGCTCCCCTCATAGCTCAGTTGTTAAAGAATCCACCTGCAATACAGGAGACCCCGGTTCGATTCCTAGGTCGGGAAGGTCTGCTGGAGAAGGGACAGGATACCCACTCCAGTATTCTTGGGCTTCCCTTGTGACTCAGCTGGTAAAGAATCTGCCTGTAATGCAGGACGCCCCGGTTCGATTCCTGGGTTGGGAAGATCCCCTGGAGAAGGGAAAGGTTACCCACTGCAGTATTCTGGCCTAGAAAATTCTATGGACTGTATAATCCATAGGGTCACAAAGAGTCAGACATGACTGAGAGACTTTCACTTTACTTCATACACTATGGGTAATGCTGATTCGTTGTTGTCTAGCCACTAAGTTGTGTCGAGCTCTTTGCAATCCCATAGACTGCAGCCCACCAGGCTCCTCTGTCTATGGAATTCTCCAGTCAAGAATACTGGAATAGGTTGCCATTTCCTCCTTTAAAAAATCTTCCCGACAGGGATTGAACCTGGGTCTCCTGCACTGGCAGGTGGAGTCTTTACCGTCGTGCCACTTGGGAAGCCCCAAGGATGTCTAGGGCTCCATTCTAAATCACCTCATTAGCACAATCTCACCAGTGAGCAAAATTGGGCTCTTTATGAATGATGAAGATACTCTGGCTGCCCAGGAAATTCCAAGCGTTTTAGCTTTGTGCCAGGATCCAGGGACAAAGACCAACATTTCTTCACATTGGAAGCTTGTAGTCCCAACCCCTGGACTGCAAGGCAAGTGCCAAGACCAATATTTGTTACACTGAACACGTGCATCTGGCCCCAGCTCCAGTCTCCCACCAGCCTAGGACAACAGTCTGGTCCCTTATTTCCCTCCAGGGATCCTCGCCCCATTCAGCCCCCAGGAAGCCAGGAGTTGTTCCCTTTGCCTGGACCCTGAACTCATGAGTGAGACCCTGGGCTGTGAAGCCTGCTGGCTGTGGGACCCTGGGCCCACGACCTCCTATCTCTGGCCTGCTTCCTCACCTGTGAGCATCTTCCTCCCAGGGTGGCTGTTGAAACACGGCGGGAAGGCAGGCACACCTGAGAGCAGCCTCAGGAACAGGGGGGCCCTGGAGCCTGACCTTCTTTAGGGGGATCCCCCAGGAAGCCCTCTCTGATCACCCCACCCCTACCCCGGGCTCTGTTGGCCCTGGTTTCCACCGTGACTGTAAATGCCTGGCCAGATGCCTGTGCGTTTATCCCTGTCCCCTGAGCCCAGCGGCCCAGGTTTCACCTTGAATGCTTGTAGAGTGGATAAAACGTGGGATGGTTTGAAGGACTGACTGAACCCCACTTCAGACGGCCTGCTGGGCAAACTCTGAATGCCTCAGTCTCCCCTTTTTCCTGCGTTGAGCCCCTGGGTCTGACCCAGAGCCCAGGAAATCAGAAAACTGGGAGTTCCTCGTTTGCTGCTTTATTTAAGGGCTTGTGACAGACAGCTGTCCCCAGCCCAGCCCCTCCCTCCTCTACAAAAGCGAGGGAACATGAAAACAGGCCACCTTGCCAGGGGGCCCATGGGATTGTGACTTGAATCCCAGGCCAGAGGCCTGGGAAGGCAGCTGGGGAGGGGGAGCAGTCAATCCTGTTCAATGGCCAAGTGCTGGTGAGGTACAGGAAGGCGCTGGAGAGGCCGGTGGCAGCCTCTGAGGGCCTGCCCTTGCAGAGGGGGGTCAGGACGCAGGCCTCTAGAGAAAACAGGGCCCTGAAGCTGGTGGCCCAGGTGCTAGAGGCTGGAGCCAGTCAAAGGCTTGTTGAACAAGCATTTCAGGCCCCCGGGGCCCCACCACCCTTCAACTCTACCGGCTTCCCACGAGGACTCCCCCGCAGTCGCACCTGCAGCCACGTGTGCACACACACCCACACACCCACTCTGCACACACTCACATTCGGGGCTGCAAAGGCTCTGGACCCACACCCTGGAATGTCTCTCGAATGGTACCCAGTGGGCGGGGCTGCCATGGGGGTGAGCCGTCTGCGTCGCTACTGATTGGCAGCCTCGCAGGCATCTATCCAATCGCTGTACACATCCACTGGTTCTGACAGATCTGAGCCGCTGCAGTCAAGGGCAACTAGTAGCACTAGACCCCTTTCCCACATTTACTTTTCTGTAGCTCACGCCACTGTTAGCCAGACCACTGCCCTGAACCCCGTTCACACCACGTAAGT
Source organism: Bison bison bison (assembly GCF_000754665.1). Lineage (NCBI taxonomy): Eukaryota > Metazoa > Chordata > Mammalia > Artiodactyla > Bovidae > Bison > Bison bison. Next base: position 7,085,528 of record NW_011495051.1, on the reverse strand, counting down.
CAGCCCGTGGCGCTGGTTCCTCTCCGTGGCCATGCCCCCAGGGCACGCTGCAGGGCTGGGTGTCCTCGAGCAGCCCACTTGGGGCCGCCCAGAACCCCCAACCCATCTCCTGGAAAAAGCCCGGTTTCCCAAGGATACAAGTGATGGGCGTCTGGAATTCCTCTAGGCACACGGTACAAGAGATGACTCCGGTGTTTCGGGCTCGGTCCCTGGAACAGGAGGAGGTGCAGGGACTAGTGAAGGAAGGGGCCTCTGTCTGTGGGTGATGATCCCCCTAAGCAGGAGGGCTTGGGGCAGATTGGAGGATAGGGTAGTGGTGGGGGTGAGCGACACCCCAACTGAGGAAGGAGGAAGTGGCCCCGTGAGGCAGGATCCCTGGCCCTACTCACATTTTCACGTCACAGGACTTCTCGTGGTTGCAGAAGGGGCAGGTGAACTGGGTCTCCAGGGTGCCTGTCATCTTCTTCTTGGGGGGTGGCTTCCGTTTTGACTTTCTGCGCCCCATGTCTGTAGGGGAGTGAACCTGTGGGCAGAAGGGACAGAAGTCAGTGACTCGTGGGCCCCATGCAGCCCCCCAGCCCGATGCCCTAGGAAGCAGGCTGGCTGCCTCTGGAGAAGGGAGGTCTTGCCTGAGGCTCCCAGGGGCTGGGCAGGCAGACCACCTCAGTGCACTATGGGGTCAGGAGGCCTGGATTCTAACCCCAGCTCCTCCACTTCCTGCAGGATCTCAAGTGGGTTCCTTAAATTCTCTGTGCCTCAGTCTCCTGTCTATGAAGTGGCATGAGGTTTCCATCCGAGCCTAGTCTCACAGGGAGGGCGAACAGGACATATGGTAAGAGCCTGGCCTGTCTGCTGCCAGCACCTACACAGGAGGCCACCATTCCTGGTGAGGACGAGACTCTGTGAAGGCCGGTCAGGCAGGAGTGCTCAGGAGCCAGAGATTTTATTCAGGCTGCTCCTTCTGTCACGGGACAGGCCAATGCCACCCAGGAGGAATGACACTGAAAGGATGTGACAGAACCTTCTGGGGGGCCCCTCTGGCAGGCTCTTTGCAGATGAGGGGCTGCTGGACAGAGAAACGGGGACATGCATTTGGAGCAAGGAAATGCCATATAAAAGGGTGAGGGCCTGGCCAGGGTTTGGGGACCATGTGGGTTGGGTAGAGGGGCAGGCTGCGGGGAGAAAGGGGGTGGGGAGGGAGCACGTGGGAGTGTTCTGAATATTTGGATGGATGCTGGAGGCTGTGGGGAGTGTAGGGATGAAATTGCTTGGTGTTTTAAAGAGACCAAGGAGGGACTTTCCTGGTGGTCCAGTGGCTAAGACTACACTCCCAATGCAGGGGCCCTGGGTTCGATCCCTGGTCAGGGAATTAGATCCCACATGTCACAACTAAGAGTTTGCATGCCACAACTAAAGATCCCGCATGCTGCAACTAAGGATTCCGCATGCTGAAATGAGACTGAAGATGCTGCATGCTGCATCTATGACCCGGTGCAGCCAAATAAATAAATAAATATTTTTAAAAAGAGAAAGAGAGGGACTAAGGAAAGGGATGGGTGGAAAGCCTGGGTGAAGATGAAGTCAGAACCAGGAGAGGGTTGTTCAGGGTGAAAAGCAGCAGCGGGTGAGTGAGACAGAGGGGACAAGCCAGTGGTGAGCATGTCGAGAAGGAACAGTCCAGGGGAGCGGGTGAGCAGTGTGAGAAGGAAGGGTCCGGGCTGACTCCCAAGGTTGTGGTGTGGGACGGAGGTGGTGGCTCAGGGGAAAAGGGGCCCTGTTCTCTGATGTCTGACACAAAGGAAGAGCAAGGTGCTGGGGCAAACGGCATGTCCAGGGGAAGATGCCTCAGAGGCAGGTGGACAGGGAAGCAGCAGCAGCTACGCTGAGTGCAATCTCCCATGTCAGGCACCGGGCTAACCTCCCGAAGCGCCCCTCCCACCCCCGTCCACCCCTGCTTCTGGTCTCATCCTTCCATGACTAGCAGAAAGACCAGTGTTTCATTCACACTTGTGATCACTCTCTATCTGATGTTCTTGTTCTCAACTAAAGGTGCTTCCAATTCACTGAGTAAACATAAGGAGCTGGCAGTGAACATCCACAATCCACAAGTCGCCAGGACCACCCACTTGACCTTCCCTCTTTTGCTATGGAAGAACGGCCTCGCTCCCCACAAACACAGTTCGTTACCTTGGGCCTTAGACCCCAGCATCACACTTGCTCTCTCTACTGGATCATTAACAAACACACTTGGGATGACTTTGCCCATCATTAAAAACAATCTGTTCATTTTTAGAGAGTTTTTCGAATAGAGCTGTCTGCCTTCTCTCCGGTTCTCTCTCCACTGCCCCTGCCATGCTGTCCACCCCACAGGGCAGTCCCCACTCCTCAGCACACTGGACATACCGGTTTCTCCGCCTACCCTTTTCACAGGGCTCTCAGGACCCAGGACTCTCCCCACTCACTCCTTGATGGCAGGTTCTGGCAGTCTCTGCTGCTGCAACCCCACCCCACCTCTCTAATTTGCTAAGGATAGTGAATCCACTCGTTCAGTCTCTGGGCCTCTCCCTTGTCCAAATACATTCACCTCCACCCCGCGTCACTGCTTCCACTGCCTCCTCTGAACTGTAGCCCTCCTGACCACCTGCCTCAGCCACACCTGATGCTAACCAATGTTTAAACATGACCTGTCCAAAACCCAGCTCCAAATACCTCAATCTGCTCTCCTGCTGTCTTCCTCAGCTCATCAGACAGCAAGTCCACCTTTCCAAAAACCCTGGATTTGACCTCAGTTCCTTTTGCCCCCTCTCACACCCCTAATCTCACCCTGATCCTACTGCCCTATGTTTATTTTAGGCCACACCTTGAGGCATGCAGGATCTTAGTTCCCCCAATCAGGGATGGAACCCGCGCCCTGGCAGCGGAAGCTCAGGTTCTTAACCACTGGACCACTAGGGAAGTTCCCTACTGTTCTCCCTTTGGAAGACGCCCAGCATCTGACCACTTCTCACCACTCCCAGGGCCAGTTCTGTGATCTGAGTCCAGAGTCCAGGTCTTCTCTGGCCTGGATGATCACAATAGCTTCCTCACTGGTTCCTGTCCACCACCCTCAGAGTGTGAACTCCTTGTGGGCAGGGATTTCTGTCTTTTCTTTGTATCCTCAGAGCCTAGAACAGTTCATGGCACAGAGCTGGTGTTCAACAAATATTTACTGAATGAATGAATGAACCAACCAATGCCAGGCCTAGAGCAAGACACAGCAGTGCTGTAATCAGGGAAGGTGAGGTGTTTGCTCTTGTGTAACTGATATTCTGGTGGAGAAGACAGACCCTTAAGCTAACTAATAAGGGAAAAATTTCAAATATTGACAAGTGCTGTGTGTGTGTGTGTGTGTGTTAAGTCACTTCAGTCGTCTCTGACTCTTTGTGACCCTATGGACTGTGGCCCGCCAGACTTCTCTGTCCATGGGATTTCCCAGGCAAGAATACTGGAGTGGGTTGCCATTTCCTTCTCCAGGGGATTTTCCCCAACCAGGGATTGAACCCAAATCTCTTACGTTTCCTGTATTAGCAGGCAGGTTCTTTACCACTAGCACCACCTGGCAAGCCACTGGCAAGTGCTATGAGGTTAATAAAACAGAGCGACGTGGGACTTCCTCGGTAGTCGGTAGCTAATGCAGGGGATACGGGTTTCATCCCCGGTCTGGGAAGATCTGACATGCTGCGGGGTCACTAAGGCTGCATGCCACAACTCCTGAGCCTGTGAGCCACAAGAGAGGCCACTGCAATGAGAAGCCTTTGCAGTGCAACTAGAGAGTAGCTCCTGCTCACCGCAACTAGAAAAAGCCCGAGCGCAGCCACAAAGACCCAGGGCATCCAGTAAATAAATAAAATTAAAAACAAAAAACAAGGCTATGTGAACTTTTCTGGGACAGGGCTACTTCACTCAAGGGTGGAACCTGAAGGATCCCTTGGGGAAGGGTCATTTAAAATGAGGACTGAACGACGAGAGAAAGAAAATCCACATAAGACAGTGCAGGCAGAGGCTGGAAACGCTTCAATTGCAAAGGCTTCAAGGAAGCACCAGCTTTTCTTGAGAAACAGAAGACTGATACAGCTGAAGCCCAGTGAGCAACAGGGAGATGGATGTGAGATGCAACAGAAGACGAAAGCAGCATGCCAACCACAAGACCCTGCAGGCTTTAGTAAAGTGTAGCCACTTCGGCAGCCCAGGCTCCCACCTTTGGCCAGAGTGTTTTGTTGGAAAAATTTCCCCAGAGCCAGACCCTGGGTTCCACCTGCCATGGAATCACCTGCGGGCTGCTCAGAAAAAGGCAACTTTCTGAACTTCACACCAGACGTCCCCCAACTAGAATGTCAGTTCTGCGGGTTGGAGTAGGAGCCTGATTTGTCCATGGCTGGAATCAGCAGCCCTGGTGGCTCACCTGCCAATGCAGGAGACTGGGGTTTGATCCCTGGGTCGAGAAGATCCGGTGGAGAAGGAAATGGCAACCGACTCCAGTACCGCTGGCTAGGAAAACCCATGGACAAAGAAGCCTGGAGTGTTGCAGTCCATGGGGTCGGACAGGACTGAACAATTAAACAACAACGAATCAGCAGTACGCCTAGTGCCTGGTATGCATTAAGTGCTAAATAACTATCTGTTGTAGATACAAACAAGTCTCCTGAAGCTAGAGATGGGCCCCAGAATCCCATTTTTCCCGGTGACTATAGTGCCCTCGGGTACAGCGTCTGTCTACAATGCGGGAGACCCGGGTTCGATCCCTGGGTTGGGAAGATCCCCTGGAGAAGGAAATGGCAATCCACTCCAGGACTATTGCCTGGAAAATCCCATAGACAGAGGAGCTTGGTAGGCTACGGTCCATGGGGTCGCAGAGTCGGACACGACTGAGAGACTTCACTTCACTATAGTGCCCTCTAACTACACTGCAGAAAAGGGGTATGGACTGCATGTAAAGTTCCGGGGACCGGGGACTGTACTTAGGTGGCGACCTAAGTCCAAAGCGCGCCAAGAAGATGGAAGAGAGCTCAGCCATCGCCCCTGGCCGAACTCAAGAGGCGGTGGGAGGACTGTTCATCCAGGCTCACCGAAGCTTCGGTGTCGCCTCCAGCCAGCCGCCGGTAGCATCCAGGCCTCCGAGCAGCGGGCTGGGACCTGCAGAGACCCGAGGCAATCAAGTTCCCCGATGGGCCGCTCCCCGAGCCCTGGGCGCCTCCTTCAGGACCCCGTGAGCACCCTGGGGTCGCAGAGCGCCCAGCCCCACCCGGCCCCAACGTCCGCCCGCGCGAACCTTTACCTGCACTCACACCCTTGTTGCGACCGCCTCGTTCACCCGGGAGACAGTGACTTCCGGCTTTCGGCGGAAGCGGAAATTCTTACCTCCCCCGCCTTCTCGTCCTCCCGAGGCTGGGACTGCCCAGCGAGGAAGCCCCGCCTCCTCCAGCATCTTCTCTGTGCGCACGCGTACTCCCATTTCGGGCCCGGCAGCAGGAACGCAGTGTGCCTGCACAAGGGCCTGACCATACTTGGTAGTTAGAGCCGGCGCTTGTGGGCACAACTTTGGTACGCTCCCGCACTGGCAGTTACCGCGTTTCCGGAGAGGTGGACCTGGCCATAGTAGCCCTGGAAAGCCAGCTTCGCCCTTGGCTGCAGCATCTTCACTTATCTTTGCTCCCAGTTCAAGCCCCAGCCCTTTGCAACTCACATGGGCCTCCCAGACGTCAGCCACATACATATATCCCAGTGCTGAGAACATGCACAGAACTGTATGGCTGAATCAGAGTGTGAGAGAAGCTTGTAAGAAGCTCCTGTCAAACTTTAACAAGAACCTGTGGATCTTATTCTAACTTAGATTCTGGCTCACTAGGTCAGGAGTGGGACCTGGAAGTCAGCCTTTCTAACTAACTCCCTGGTGATGTCCTGTCTTGGTCAATTTTGAGTGTGGAAGCTATAATACATGAGATTGGACAGGCAGTAAGGGTGAGGGGAGGGGAAAACTAAGCTCCACAATTCCCACAACGTAGTGAAGAGGCTGCCGCTACTTAGCAGCAGCAGCAGCAGCAGTGAAGAGGCTGGACAGAGCTGAGGAAGGATCAGGCGGAATGAATTGAAAGAGTAGCATTGACATATATGTGCTGCTGTGTGTAAGACAGCTAGTGGAAAGGTGCTGTGTAACACAGCCCGTACTCTGACCATCCAGAGGGGTAGGATGGGGGGAAGTGGGAGGAAGGCTCAAGAGCGAGGGGACATATGCATACTTACGGCTGATTCATGTTGTACAGCAGACACCAATACAACATTGTGAAGCAATTATCCTCTAATAAAAATAAAAAAGAAACATAAAGGATCAGTTGCTACACTGTTCAGCTCAGCAGAGGGGAGTGTGTAGATTTCAGAGCATATGATGGTGAAGAAGGTTGCCCAACTAGTCTGGGAGGTTAGAGAAGGCTTGCCCGGGAGGCTGCTGCTCAGGATGAAATCCAGAAGCTGAGTAGAAGTTACACAGAAGTAGAACCTAAGAGGGGAGACTTCCTTGGTGGCACAGTGGTTAAGAATCCACCTTCCACTGCAGGGTACCAGGGTTTAATCCCTGGTTAGGGAACTAAGCAAGCGGAGAAGGCAGTGGCACCCCACTCCAGTACTCTTGCCTGGAAAATCCCATGGATGGAGGAGCCTGGTAGGCTGCAGTCCACGGGGTCGCCAAGAGTCAGACACGACTGAGCGACTTCACTTTCACTTTTCACTTTCATGCATTGGAGAAGGAAATGGCAACCCACTCCAGTGTTCTTGCCTGGAGAATCCCAGGGACTGGGGAGCCTAGTGGGCTGCCGTCTATGGGGTCGCACAGAGTTGGACACGACTGAAGTGACTTAGCAGCAGCAGCAGTAGGAAACTAAGATCCCACATACTACTGGGCAGCTAAGCTGGTGCTCTGCAACTAGAGAGCCCCCAAGCTACAACAAAAACCCAGCACAGTCAAAATAATTAGAAAAAGAAGAGGGAGTGAAGGAGAGAGGAGAATCAAGGTTGGAAACCCTGGGTGCTGCCTCTTACTCAGAAGAGGAAAGGCTTGAGAGAACTGATTTGGAGGAGAGGTCAAGGGTTGTGTTTGGCTGTGACAGGTTTGAGAGAAGCAAGAGAGGGTATGGAAAAGCCTTTGGAAGGGATATTAGGGGCTCAGAAGAAGAAGTTGGATGTGATTTTGAGAGTCATCTACATATGGAGATGATTTAAAGCCTTGGGCCAGAGGAGGTCACTTGGGGTTTCAGGGGTAAAGGGCAAAGTGCAGCAAAAGAAGGCTAGAAGGAGACCAGGGGGTGCTTCCCTGGTGACTCAGTGGGAAAGAATCTGCCTGCCAGTGCAGGATTTGATCCCTGATCTGGAAACATCCCATATACCACAGAGCAACAAAGCCCATGCACCACAACTATTGAGCCTGTTTTCTAGAGCCCAGAAGCCACAACTACTAAGCCCACGTGCTGTAAGTACTGAAGCCCACCTGTCTTAGAGCCTGTGCTCTACAACAACAGAAGCCACTGTAATGAAAAGCCTGCACACGGCAACTAGAGAGCAGCCCCTGCTCTCTGCGCGAAACTAGAAAAAAGCCTGTGCAGCAACCAAGACCTAGCACAGTAAAAAATAAATAAAATTATTAAAAAAAAAAAAAGGAAGGAGACCAGGGACTTTCTGGGTGGTCCAGTGGCTAAGACTGTGCTCTTAATGCAGGGGGCCCATGTTTTATCCCTGGTTGGGAAACCAGGTCCCACACGCTGCAACTAAGACCTAGCACGGCCAAATAAATAAATATAAAATAATAAGTTTAAAGAAAGGAGACCAGGGCTCCCCAACCTTAGAGATTAGGAGGAGGAGGAGCCAGTAAGAGACCAGCCAGACCAGTGAGATTGGAGGAAAAAGACATGGGTTGTCCTCTCCTAGAAGTCTCCAGAAAAAAAGTATTGCAAGACAAGAGTGATCAACTGTTGTCACATGTGGCTGGGAGTTTGAGTAAGATGAAAGACAGTTGACTGTTGACTTTGGCAAGTGTTTGGTCCCTGGCAGTCTTGATAAGAACTGTTTTCATTGTGAGTGTTTAAGAAAAGAACTTGTAATGAGATTGTTTCCAATAAACCTATCTCCAGAAGTCCTCTAGGGGGCACTGTTACTCTGGGAACTGCCAAGCTTCACCCCAGGAAGTGCCTCTCTGGAGGACTCTCTTCAGGCTTGTCTTGTCTTAGCTTGTTCAGTCTCTCAGTCCCACTGATTCTTTGCAATCCCATGGACTGCAGCACGCCAGGCTTCCTTGTCCTTCATCATCTCCCAGAGTTTCCTCAAACTCATGTCCATTGAGTTGGTGATGCCATCCAACCATCTCATCTCTGTTGTCCACTTCTGCCCTCCATCTTTCCCAGCATCAGGGTCTTTTCCAATGAGTTGGCTCTTCGCGTCATTGGAGCGTCGGCTTCAGCATCAGTCCTTCCAATGAATGTTCAGCGTTGATTTCCTTTAGAATTGACTGGTTTGATCTTGCTTGTAGAAACCTGGATACACTCATAGTGGTAGTAGTAGTGTTAATTGTTTAGTCATGTCGGACTCTTTGCGACCCCACGGACTGTAGCCCACCAGGCTCCTCTGTCCAGTGGGATTCTCCAGGCAAGAATACTGGAGTGGGTAGCCATTTCCTTCTCCAGAGGATCTTCCCGACCCAGGGATCGAACCTGGGTCTCCTGCACTGCAAGCAGATTCTTTACCATCTGAGCTATTACCTTATACCATAATGTTACCTTGCAACTTGGTATTTCCTCTTGGTAGTGGTCAATACATCTACAGGTAGCTATTGCATGACTGCCATAGTATATATTTGGACAATTCTATATTCCCTCATGATTGCCAAGTTCACTGGTTGTTTTTTTGTTTTCTTTCCCTTTTCCTTTCTTCTCTCCTTTTCTTTTTTCCTTTCTCTACTTTTACTCCTTCCCTCCTCTCACGTCTTTATTTAAATATAATTGACAGACAAACTGCACATTTTGACAAATACATAGGCCTGTGAAACAATCTCCATAATCAGCAGAGAATGTTTTCACCCTCCCCCGCCCAAAGAAGTTTCCTTATGTCTCTTTGTAGTCAATTCCTACCCCACCCCCCAGCCCTTGACACCAGCTAATCTGTTTTCAGTTCCTATAACTTTGTGCTCTTGAGGAAGTCACATAAACAGAATCATACAATATGAAGTCTCTTGAGTTTGGCTTCTTTAACTCAGCTTAGTATGACTGAGACATGTCTATGGTTTTTTTGTTTTGTTTGGTGGGGGGATGATTTGGCTTTGGAGCTTAGGAGGATCTTAGTTTCCGGACCTGGGACTGAACCTGTGTCCTAGGCAGTGAAAGTCCTAACTGCTGGGCTGCCGAAGAATTCCCTATGTCCATGTTGTGTTTGACTTTCCTAGTGGCTCTGGTAAAGAATTTGCCTGCCAATGCAGGAGCCGCAGGTTTGATCCCTGGATCAGGTAAGATCCCCTGGAGTAGGAAATGGCAACCCACTCCAGTATTCTTGCCTGGAGAATCCCATGGACAGAGGAGCCTAGAGGGGCTACAGTCCATGGGGTCAAAAAAGAGTTAGACAGGACTTAGTGACAAAACAACATCAACAAATGTTTCGTATGTCAGTAGTTGTTCCTTTTTATCATTTTATCATATGGATGGAACACAGTTTGTTTATCCTTTCACTTGAAAATGGACATTTGGATTGTTTCCAGTTTGGGACAGTTACGTATAAAGCTACTATGAGCTATTTTATTCAGATCTTTGTGTGGATGTTCATTTTCTACTGTATTTTTTACTTCTTTTTTTTTTTATATAGTTGAATTACTCTACTCTGTAGTTTTAATTTAATTTTACTTTTATTTTGGAATATAGTTGAGTTACTGTATTTTATTTATACACCAAAACGTGTGAGTCCCTTGTAATTCATTTTTGCACACACTCTGAAGTAGGGGTCAGGCTGTTTTGCTCTGGGCAAACCGACAAGGCAGATAACATAACGTCTTTCCTGCAAAGTTGCGACATCACCTTAGCCTACATCACGCCATCATTCTCTCCTGTTTGTTTCTAGATTCCCTCTGGATGTTTTCCTGGAGCCAGGGTCATGCCGTGTGGATGACTGTGCATTTTGCTGTTTGGTCAGGCAGGTGTCACCTCACTGTTCAGGAGTCTTGACCTCAGAGACTGTTGAGGAGGGTGCATATGACCTGACTCTCCGCTGACAGCCAACTGGCCGGGTGAGGTCGCCGGTGCCAGACCCTGCACCTGGTGTGAGGAATGGAGTTCAGAGTTGGCAATATCTGTGATGGTTGAATCAGATGCAGTTGGTTGGGAAGAGAGGGAAGAGATGAAACTCTGTGACTGTGATCTTAAGGAATTCTGCCATCTTATTTCCTGTAATTGACAAGGCAGCTTTCCAACCATGGCCGTGTGCTGGTGGATGTTGTCCCCCGCCCTGAGCTGCATGGAAGCCCTCTCTGAGGGCTTATGTCCACCCTGCCTTGTCCCTTTGGGTGCTCCTTGGGTTGGCTCAGGACTTGGGCCTCCGTGCGGTAGAAGTGCTAGGCCCTGGTGGAGGAGGGGGACCGGTTCTCCTTCCCACCTGTGTCAGCCTGGATGTGTCACTTCTCCTTTCCACACTCCGGGCCCTGTGAACTGGGATGTTGGGCTAATTCCACACTCTGGGCCCTGCAAACAGGGACACGAGGCCGACTTCTGATTCAGACTCCTGCCTGCCTGGAGTCTCTGAGTCAGTGGGGAGAGGTAGGGTGGCTGTGAGCTTGCCTTGACTGTCCTGGTTAAGATGGAGGGTCTGCCATTTCCTGAGCAGGACTTTGGGCACCTGACTTAATCTGTCAAGCTTCTGTGCCCTGAGAAGCCAGGATACTGCTGGCCCTTTCCTCCTTGGTCAAGATTAGAAGCAATGGTGTGTTTTTTGTTCTTTTTTTTGCAGCTGCACCATGAGGCATGCAGTATTTCCCCCAACCAGAGAGCAAACTTGTGCCCCCTGCACTGGGTCTTAACCACAGAATAGCCAGGGAAGTCCTGGGATGGTGTTTTTTGTTTTTTGTTTGTTTGTTTGTTTGTTTGGCATAGAACTTGGCTGGTAGTAATACCAGCTGAAAGGAACTCAGGGTTGGCATTTTGGTAAGACAGTTTTGCTTAATTTTTTTGAAGGATTTTTTTTATGTGGACCATTTTTTTAAGTATTTAATTTGCTTCTTTTTTTTTTTCTGGCCATGAGTCTTGTGGTAGGTATCTTAGCTCCCTGACCAGAAATCAGAATTCCACCCCTTGCCTTGGAAGGCAAAGTCTTAATTGCTGAACCACCAAGGAGTCCCCAGCTTTGCTTAAAGGCAATGGCACCCCACTCCAGTACTCTTGCCTGGAAAATCCCAAGGACAGAGGAGCCTGGTAGGCTCCAGTCCATGGGGTAGCTAAAAGTCGGACACAACTGAACGACTTCACTTTCACTTTTCACTTTCATGCATTGGAGAAGGAAATGGCAACCCACTCCAGTGTTCTTGCCTGGAGAATCCCAGGGACGGGGGAGCCTGGTGGGCTGCTGTCTGTGGGGTCGCACAGAGTCGGACAGACTGAAGCGACTTAGCAGCAGCAGCAGCAGTAATAATGTGTGTGTGTGTGTGTGTGTGTGCATGTTCAGGTTCAATTCTTTGTGACCCCATGGACTGTAGCCTGCCAGGCTGCCTGTCCATGAGATTCTCCAGGCAAGAGTACTGGAGTGGGTTGCCATTTCCTTCTCTAGGGGATTTTCCCAACCCAGGGATCCAGCCCGTGTCTCCTGCATTGGCAGGCGGATCCTTTACCACTGAACAACCTGGTAAGCATAGTAACACATGTTGCTGTTCAGTCGCTAAGTCGTGTCCGACTCTTTGCGAACCCATGGACTGCAGCACGCCAGGCTTCCCTGTCCTTCACCATCTCCTGGAGTTTGCTCAAACTCATGTCCATTGAGTCAGCGATGCTGTCCAACCATCTCATCCTCTGTTGCTCTCTTCTCCTCTTGCCCTCAATCATTCCCAGCATCAGGGTCCTTTCTAATGAGTTGGCTCTTTGCATCAGGTGGCCAAAGTATTGTAGTTTCAGCTTCAGTCCTTCCAAGTAACACAGGTACCATGTAACAAATTCATCAATACTGACTGCTACAAAGTAGCAAATGTAAGATGCCATTTCCCAAACAATTGGGTCCCTGGCCCATAGCAGCTGAAGTGGGCAGTGACAGTGAGTCAAGAAAGTAGTTCCTGCGACTGGCTGGGTCAGGCTGTTTGTGGGTGGATTTTAGTCAACTGAGAAGCCCAGAGGGGAACTAAGTGCATTGCTCTGCAGCTTTTGGTTCAGGGTGAGCATTTCGTTCTCAGCGTTCTTTAGCAGGAACAGGCTCTGAAATAATTCTGGAAGTTTTCTCCCATACGTACTTGCACAGATGTACAAAAGCACGGGTCCGGGGGTGTCCAAGGTGGCTGTGTTGGTGAGAGGGAAGGACTGGAAAAAATTTCTGTAGGCCCCAGCTAGGAGCTGGTGACACAAGGCAGAAAATCCGTGGCTGTCAAAAAGCAGGGCAATCTTCCTCTTAGGAATGTATCTTGTTTATTCTACAATCATTTCTGCATACATAGGAAATAAATGTGCAGGCTCATTTATGGCAGCATGATTTGAGGACAGCAAAATTATTGAAGGCATCTGGGCACTCCTTGGTAGACAGACAATGGGGCCAGGCACCCAGTGGGGCCTCTGTAGCAGCAGAAATAAGCTCCCTGGAGGGCCGGTGGGCAGATCTCCAGGTACAACGGACAGAAAGAGCAAATTGCAAAAGAAAACCTTTGCAGGTGCAGGAAATGCTTGTTTCTTGATTGTGGCGTTGGGTTTAGGACTGTGTGCCTTTGTCTAAACTTACTGAACTGCACACTTCTAAAATGTGTCCGTAAGAACTCAGTGAAGTTTATTTTAAAAAGAAAACAAAATCAAAACCAAAAGAGCAAGGTTCAAGGACTTCCCTGGTGGTCCAGTGGTGAAGTCTGCATAGCCCCACTGCAGAGGCACGGGTTTGATCCCCTGGTAGATCAGCTGGTAAAGAATCCACCTGCAATGCAGATGACCTCTGCATTGTTCGATTCCTGGGTCGGGAACTTCCCCTGGAGAAGGGATAGGCTACCCACTCCAGCATTCATGGGCTTCCCTGATGGCTCAGACGGTAAAGAATCCACCTGCAATGCGGGAGAACTGGTTCAATCCCTGGGTTGGGAAGATCCCCTGGAGGAGGGCATAGCAACCCACTCCAGTATTCTTGCCTGGAGAATCCCCATGGACAGAGGACACAGCTAAGCATAGCTCTTTGTCAAGAAAGACCCCGCATGCCTTGAGGAACAGCCAAAAAAATCAAACAGACAAAAACTAAAAAAGCAAGGTGCAGATAAATGGGAAAGGGGAGAAAAAAACATTCAGGTTTGCCTTTATATGCACACAGAAATCCCCAAAGGAAGCCCAAGACATTTATAAAAATACTATTTCTTTTCTGGAAAGGTGGAGGAACAAACATGAGGTGGGTGAGATAGTTTTCCTTTCTACAAAGTTTAAATTTTAGAACTGTATGAATAGCACTGATCCCATATTGAAATGAGCAAAAAGGAATGTTCTGATACGAACATTTGACTTGTGGCTAGATAGAATGCATGCAGAGCTGCATGTATGTGGAGATGCTCTTGGTGACAAAGGGAAGTTTTTTTTTTATTATGCAAGGAAAGCACACTGGAGGAGGAAGCTTGCTTCATTGTACCATTCTATTTGGTCTTTTTTAAAAAATTACTTTATTTGGCTGCATAGGGTCTTATTGAGGCACTCAGGATCTTGCTGGGTAGTTGTGCATGCAGACTTAGTTGCTCCACAGCATGGCGGGGTGGTCTGTTTCCCCAGCAGAGATCGAACCCATGTCCCCTGCACTGGAAAGCAGATTCTTCTTTTTTTAACTTTTTATTTTGAATCGGGGTATAGCCGGTTAACAATGTTGTGATAGTTTTAGATGAACAATGAAGGAACTCGGCCATACATATACATGTATCCATTTTCCCTTAAACTCCTCTCCCTTGCAGGCTGACATATAATATTGATCCGAGTTCCGCAGTAGGTCTTTGTGGTTATCCACTTTAAATATAGTAGTGGGCACATGTCCATCCCAAACTCCCTAACTATCCCTTCACTCCTGGCAACCATAAGTTCTTTTTCTAAGTCTGTGAATCTCTTTCTGTTTTGTAAGTTCATGTGTATTTTTTTTTTTTTTTTACACAATAAGGGATGTCATATAGTATTTCTCCTCATCTGAGTTAGGAAGGCAGATTCTTAACCACTGGACCACCAGGAATTTAAGTTCCTGTTTGGCCTTAAAATAATACTCATGGATGAGGCCAGTTGGTTACAGATGAGACTGAGAGATGAAGGTGCACAGCAAGGATGGTGGGGGAGCCCCAACCTTTCCAACCCCAAGTATTGCATCTCGCCAGGGAGGTAAGGAAAGAGATGCTCACAACACACATGTTCAGTCTTTGCAAGTTTTTCTTTTATTGTCTATTCAGCAGTGACAGAAGGATGCCTGATCCAGGGGAGAGCTCTGCCTCCCTCCCTCCTTGCCCCTCAATGCCCGGAACTCAGGCTGGGCGAGCCCGGTCACGGGGCCTGGCACTCTGGCCCGTACATGTGTCCATGTTTCTTTCAGGCACGGCATCTATGTCACAAGTTCCTCATCTGCCCTTCTCTTTCCTGCTCTGCCATCACACCACGGGCTCCTGAGAAAGCCTGCCCATGAGCAGGGGGAGTAGGGAGGGGGTGTGTGTGTGTCCCAGTGGGACCCACCCACCCACCGGCAGGGAGGCGCGTTCTCACTCAGGCCCCAGCGTGGAGCCCGCGTCGGTGCTGATGCTCGGACCTGGCTCGCCTCGGCAACCTGGTCTTGAAGAGGGACTTGCCCGAGGCTTCAATGTAAGTGACGCTCATCTCCTTGGGGCTGATCTCTACGTAGGCGAAGCCACCCAGTGAGTTCTCGGCCCCGTAGTGGAAGCGCAGGTAGCCGTTGGGGACCTTGCGCATGTGTTTCTTCGAGGGGTCCATGAAGTTCCCAGCCCCGCTCAACACGAAGCCCAAGCCATTCTCATCCTGAAGGTACTGTGGACAGAGGACACAGGGTCAGTGGAGCCCTCAGCCCCTCAGTTAGGTGGATTGTGGACTTGGTGCCCACCTGTCTTGGGTGCAGGGTCAGGTCTGTCCTTCACTGCAGAGTCACCTTGAGCAAGGAACATAATCCTGGCCCCCTACCCCTTGCCACTCCCGCCAAGCCTCCAGTTTCTTCACCTCTGGGAGCATATTGATCTGGGTAAGCAACTGGCAACAGGGACCCCTGAGAGGGCTTTTAGGGCACTTCAGGCTGTTTTCTGGTTAGCAAGCATAGAGTTTGAGGGATAGTGATAATTGAGAGGCCCCCAAACAGGAGGGGAACTCCCAGGTGGCTCAGTCGTAAAGAAGCTGCCTGCCAACGCAGGAGACACAGGAGATGGGGTTTGATCCCTGGGTTGGGAAGATCCCCTGGAGGAGGGCATGGCAACCCACTCCAGCATTCTTGCCCGGAGAATCCCATGGACAGATGAGCATCGAGGGCTACAGTCCATGGAGTTGCAAAGAGTCGGATACAACTGAGCACATACACACAAACAGGAGGAGCCCCAATGCCACCCTATGTGGCATGCTGGCCAGGCTGGGGACATCCTCCCCTACCAGGATCCCAGGCCACCCTGGGGACCCTCACCTGCAGGTTGTGGTCATGGCCACACAGGTAGGCGGTGACCTTGTGCGCGGTCAGCAGTGGCAGCAGCTGCTTGACCAGGCAGTGGGTGGGCCCATGCTCGGCGATAGACCACACAGGGTAGTGGCCGGCCACCAGCACGTAGTCCTCCTTGGCTGCTGCCAGCTGCTTCTTGAGCCAGGCCAGCTGCGTGCGGGCCATCGCCAAGTTGCGGGGCCTCTCGGGCTGCTGGCTGGCAAAGTCGTCAGAGTTGCCGCACAGGGTCACAGTGTCCAGCATGAAGATGGCCACGGACACGTTGGACCGGGGGATCTTGAAGCGCAGGCGGTAGTAAGGGCTGGGGAACTTCCTGCGGATGGTACGGTGGAGACGCCCGGGGCTCAGCTCTGGCCAGTCGGCCTCTTTGCCCCACTGAGGGAGGTGGCTGGTGCGGGGTGGGAAGGAGAGGCAGGAGGGGGCAGGCTCACCAGCGCTTGGAGACCCTGGAGTAGGCGATCTGGGCTGAGACGTTCCCCAGATGGTCATGGTTGCCAGCCAGCACGTACCAGGGCACGGAGCGGAGCGGCGAGGCAGAGAACACATCCTCGAAGGTCTCCTGCAGCAGACAGAGAGAAGGGCAGCACCCACCCCAGGTTCAAGCAGCCTCTGGCTGCTCCCACCAACTCGGGGGCCAGGAACAAGGGAGAAGCTGTGCATGCTCAGTGTGTACAACCATCAGTGTTGCTCTGCCCTCTCTAGTAAAAGGTCTAGAGGCTTCTCCAAGCATTGCCTCCCCCCACCCCCACCACTCCAGTGGCACACACCTGAAACCTCTTGTCGTTGACATCCTGCACACCGCTGAAGTAGAAATTGTCTCCCAGGGACAGAACGAAGTCTGCGCCCAGGATCTGCACTGTCCTGGCAATCTCTTTGGCATTGGCCATTTCCCGGGCTGTGTAGAATGGGGCGTTGGGGACCCCTCCCCAGTCACCCACAGCGACGAAGCGCAACATGGGGGCGGGGGTGGTGGCGGCAGCAGCGGCAGCAGCCCGGGGGAGCACCAGCGAGGCTTGCAGGATGAGCAGCACCGTCCACATGTCCATCTGGGAGGGGAGAGACAGGCATCTGGGGCTTGGGCAGCAGGCCACCCTGAGACCCCCCCACTCGCCCTGTTCTGGGAGGGGAAGAGACGGGCTCCCCCGCAGGGCTGGCTTGATGCCTGAGTTCCCAGGGCTTCAGGGCAAGAGCTGGCTGGGAGGGTCAGTGGGCGGGCAAGCAGGATCCAGCTGGCAGGGTGAGGAGGGCTGGGTTTGCAGGGGCCCAGCACTCACCCTGGAGGAGGCACAAGCCAGTTGCCTAGGGGCTCAGAGAGGCAGGTGAGCTCCAGGGCAGAGCGGCTGGGCACCGAGCCTTTATTTCCTGGGGGGCGGAAATGGATCATTAGAGAGGATGAGGCAGTTTCTCCAGGAAACCTCCCCTCGGTTCCAGGAGCCCTCCCCTTGGGTCATGTGAGCCTGGGAGTTAGTTCCTCAGCGCTGGCCACGGGATCGAGGTGGGGTCTGGCACTCCAGGGCAGCCTGGGCTGCACGCACAGCCCCCGCGTTTGCCCAGGGGAGCGCGTCTGTGTCATGGGCCCTCGAGCGTGCACCGAGCTCTATCGGTGCACCCCTCCCAGCAGTCACCCACCCTGTGTCTGCGTCCTCAGTGGACGTGTTTGTCTGCCCATGTCTGGGTGTGTCTTCACTGATATCTGCGTGTAGCCAAGCGTGCCTACCTCGGTCACATGCCTGCTGTGTGCTTGTCCTATGTCCCCATGGCAGTGGACACTGAGCCGCCAGCAGGGCCCTGTGTGGCGTGTCAGGGAGGCGTGCCTGAGTCCTCAAGTGGAACTGAGTGTGGGGGACGAGGACTGGTGTGTCCCTGCCTTGCGCCCCAGTCCAGCTGTGTGTGTGTGTTGTGTGTCTCGGCTGAGTTGTGGGTCCGGTGTGTGAGGTGTGTGTGACACATCTGGTGTGAGCCCCAATCCGAGGGTCACCCCCCTCCCCTAAACAGCAGGGGCCTCCGTTTCCAGGAAGTCCTGGCCGCATCTTCCCTTCCACCTCACGCCCCGCTTCCTGCAGGAGGAACCCAGGCAGGAGGGAGCTGGTGACCAGCCGTGTGACCACAGGCTTTTGACCCTCACGCCCTCGGCGGCTGCTCCTGAGGCCTGTCTGACCTGCCCCTCCCCTCCCTGCCTCCCTTCTCCCTGGCCCCATGGACCCATAGGCACTCACGATGGCTCGCTACAGGCCCTTGCGACGGTGGATGGGGGCTCCCATCCCCAGGCTCGAGGACACAGGCTGACTGCTTGCCCCCCCCCAACTCCCGACCCCATAGCCCAGATAAACAGGAAGTGGGTCACGAGGTTAGGCGGAGACCACTCCCCCGGGTGGAGGCCTCCGGTCTACACCCGCTGGGCGGTCTCACCTGCATTCGGCGGGGCCCGGGGTCAAGGCCAGGCGCGGCTGAGCGAGCCGAGCTGCGGGAATGCTGGGCGCTCGCCGTCGGGGCTGCCCGGGCTTAAAGGACGCGGCGGCCGGGGGCGGCCCAGGTGATCCCCGGCGGCCGGAAGCGCTGGAGCCTGGACCTCCTGGACCTGCCGGCCGCACCCGGGGATCCTGCTGGGTCACCCCGCGTCAC
>NW_011495051.1:7037796-7066909 GCF_000754665.1 Bison bison bison | reverse complement strand
GCGCTTCTGTAACTGGGGGTGACGCACTGCACCCCGGAGGACAGCCCAAACCTGGCCGAGCTGCACTGCAGCTCGGGAGAGTGACTCGGGGTCCCGGTTTCCTTCCCTGCCCCCCACCCCACGCAGGCAGAATCTCCACCCTTGGGACCTATACACTTGGGGTGCCCAGGGCCCTCCTATCGCAGCGCTGGGTGGGGCGTCAGTCCTGGACTGCGGCCACCCTTGAGGGAGGAAGTCTGTCGTCTTCAACCTCAGTTTCCTGGTCTTTAAATTGTGCGTGAGGGCAGAGAGTTCAACCTTCCTTAGAAGTGCAAATAATTTATGTTGAAACACTCTCCAGGAGCTAGGACACGACCCTTCCCGCCTCCTTTTGAAGCTGGTGGTGGTTGTTCTGTCACTAAGTCCCACTCTTTGCAACCTTAGGGACTACAGCCTGCAGGCTCCTCTGTCCAGGGAATTTTTCAGGCAAGAAGACTGGAGTGGGTAGTCATTCCCTTCTCCAGAGGATCTTCTTGATGGAGAGATGGAACCCAAGGCTCTTTCCTCACCTGCATTGGCAAGTGGATTCTTAACCAACAGCACCACTTGGGAAACCCACTGTACAGAAAACCTGCCTAGAACTCTGCAGGTTTAAAAACGGCCCAGTCATGAAAAAGCAAGCTTTGAGGGACTGTGGGCTTCCCCGGTGCTGGCTCAGACCATAACGAATCTGCCTGCAGTGCAGAAAACCTGGGTTGGATCCTGGGTCAGGAAGATCCCCTGGAGAAGAGAATGGCTACCCACTCCAGTACTTTTGCCTGGAGAATTCCTTGGACGGAGGAGCCTGGCAGATTACAGTCCATGGGGTCTCTAAGAGTTGGGCACGACTGAGTGACTAACACGAACCACAGACTGGAGGAGCCCCAAGAAACGGGAGGACAAACTGAACATGGGGATCTTGGACCAGAAAAGGGGCACTCATGGAAAATCTGGTGACATTCAGAGTTTTGTGAATAGTAACACAACTCACAATCCTGGAGTGGTTACAGGTGTGACATGTACTGGACGCTAGTCATTGAGGCAACAGTGAGACGTATGTTGCAACTCTTTGCACTGTTTTTTAAATTTTTTTGGTGCAATTTTCCTGTAAATCTAAAGTTAGGCCAACATAAAAAAGTTGACTTTGAAAATAGGCATGATCCAAGAAACTTAAACATTGATTCAACGTGCATTGAACACCTGCTGTATGCCCAGGAGGTGTACCCACCCCCGCCTCATAGACACAGCAGGGAACAAGACAGATCAGGAAAAACCTGCTCTGCTGGGCCCCAAGTGCTGGTGAAATTTATATTCTAGCTGTTAATTACTTTCCATTCTTTGGGGATGGGGTGGGACATTCTCTTTCCACTTTATACTTTCTGTGGTGTGTGCTGTGCTCAGTCACTCAGGCATGTTCAACTCTTTGGGACACGGGGGACTGTAGCCTGCCAGGCTCCTCTGTCCATGGGATTTCCTGGGCAAGAATACTAGAATGGGTTGCCATTTCTTATTCCAGGGGATCTTCCCAACCCAGGGATCGAACCCATGTCTCCTGCATCTCCTGCACTAGCAGCTGGATTCCTTACCACTGCGCCACCTGGGAAACCCATACTTTCTGTACTGTTTGGATTTTTGCTTGAAAAGTGCTTAGTTATTTTGCCAGTAGAATAAATGCAGACTTCCTCCTAACATATCTGCAGTCTGAGTGTAAACAGAAAACAAAGACCTCACTCCAGATTCAGGGAAGTGGTTGTTTTTCTGGGGAGACAGGGAAGGGAATGGAATTGGGGCTCAGGGATAAGGAGGGGTGTCCAGAAAAGGGGCTTCACATTTATCTCTACTGTTTCCTTTCACGAAAAAGGAAAACAAAATGATCGGAAGCAATTAGAATCCATTGTTAAATTTGCTTCTTCATGTAGCAGGTCTGGGTTGTTGGAAGGATTATCTTCTATTCTTTCTGTATTTTTTTGAGATCACACAAAACTATAATATTTGTTATCCTATCGTATTACATGGTCTTTGGAGAAACGTCGGAAAATACTGAAAAGCACAAGGGAGATGATTACACCAGTCCGCCTAGAGAGTCACTATTCAGTAATTTTTTTTTATTATTAATTTTGTCTGCCTACATTTTTATTCTGAAGAATGGGATGCAATTGATAGCATTTTTTTGAGAGGCTTTGCTGTGTGACATGTGGGGATCTTAGTTCCTGGACCAGGGATCGAACCCGTGCCCCCTGCAGTGGAAGCTCGAAGCCCTTCCTGGACCACCAGGGAAGTTCTATTGATACCATTTTTTGACCTTGTCAAATGTTAACATTTTCTGTATCTTTTAATTTTTTTGTTTTTTTAAAGGTTTTAAAATAACCTTTTCTTAAAGGTTTCTTAAAAGTTAACATGTACCTAAACATTTTTTTGTACCTTTTAAATAAAAAAAGCACAAAAGCACACGCATGTGAAAATAAGTCAGGCTTTGTGTGGAGTGTGTAATGAAACTTGCGACTCCTCAGTTAGGTCTTTATGGTCACCTCTGGGGTTCTAAGCAAACTCCTCTCTGTTCACTCCAGGGAACCCAGACCTGGTTCTGATTGTCTGTGGAGGTGGATCAGGCTTTGGCCCTGAGCCTCCTTCCCCCTCCACTCCTGCCTTGCTTCCCAACAGCAACGTCAATCCCATGGCTGAGTTCCTCCCTGCCCTCCCCTGCCTGCTCTGCCGCAGCTCTGACCACTCTTCTGGCTTTCTCACCCTCCCTTCCTGGAACAGGAGCCCTCGCTCTGACCTCAGGGCCTTGGCGCTTGCTGTTCCATTTCCGTAGAAGATCCTTCCTTCTCCAGCTACCCCTGTGGCTGCCTCTCTACTGTATTGAAGTTCCTTTAACTCTTCTGAAAAGCACCCCTCCCACCCCCATCCCAAATCCCTCTTCTCCTGCTGTAGTTTTATCCATAGCCCTTATCACTGCCTGTTGAACCACACTCTGCTTATCTTGTTTTCAGTCTGTCTCCCCAGACGAATGAGGTCTGGGGCGATAAGAACTGTCTCAGTCGGTCGTGTTTGCTGCTATTTCTCTGGCATCTAGAATCTGGGGCCCACATGGCAACTGCTCAGGAATTATCAGTGGAAAAGTGGAAGAAGGGGACACCCTTGCACAACATATTTTTACCTCCAGTCTGAATGTGCAGTCTGCCCAAACCTTCCTGGTTTCACCTATCAGTAACCACCCCACTAACTACCAGGGCTTCCCTGGTGGCTCAGATGGTAAAGAATCTCCCTGCAATGCGGAAGACCTGGGTTTGATCCCTGGATTGGGAAGATCCCCTGGAGGAGGGCATGGCAACCCCCTCCAGTACTCTTGCCTGGAGAATCTCCATGGACAGAGGAACCTGGAGGGCTGCAGTTCATGGGGTGGCAAAGAGTCGGACACGACTGAGCGACACAGCACAGCACAACCACCCCTTTACAGCTTGCTTCACCTAAACATTTATTTTTTGGCCAAGGTGCACAGCATGTGGGATCTTAGTTCCCCGATCAAGGATCAAACTCGCACTCCCAGCGTTGGAAGCACATGGAGTCTTAACCAACTGGACCACGAGGGAATTCCCAAATGTTGTTGCCGTTTTTCATAATGCAGGACTCCTGGAAATATGTCACTGTTTGCATCTCCTTCCTGTCTGGGCCACAGGGCACAAGTCACACCAAAGACAGTGTATTGGAGAAGACTCCTGAGAGTCCTGTGGATTTGATCCAGAGTCCTGGATCAAACCAGTCCATCCTAAAGGAAATCAACCCTGAATATTCATTGGAAGGACTGATGCTGAACTTGAAACTCCAATCCTTTGGCCTCCTGATGTGAAGAGCTGACTCACTGGAAAGACCCTGATGCTGGGAAAGATAGAAGGCAGGAAAAGGGGATGACAGAGGATGAGATGGTTGGATGGTGTCACTGACTCAATGGATATGAATCTGAGCAAATTCTGGGAGACAGTGAAGGCCAGGGAAGCCTGGCGTGCTGCAGTCAGTGGAGATGCAAAGAGTTGGACATGACTTAGTGACCAAACAGCAAAACAAATTTCTACCTCAGGGCCTTTGCACCTGCTGTGCCTTCCTCTGGCGCACTCTCTGCCCACCTCCTTGTCCTTGAGTGCCTGACTTCAATGCCATACCACTTCCTCAAGCCTCCCGGACATCTGGACTCAACATACACTCCCATCACCTACTCCCAAGTCTCTAATCTGTCAAGTATCCTCCCACCCTCAGTCCAGGAATTCCCTCGAAAGCAGATCTGGGTGGACAAGAAATCTACGCCTGTTGGGGGAGAAGGGAGAATGGGGTTAACATTACTTCTGACAAGAACGAGTCAGTGGAGGGAGGAGTGCACCAGACTGATATGTGTGGTGAGGAGAGCCTGAGGTGGGAGGTTTCAGGAGGTGGGGATCAGGGGCTAAAAGGGTCCCAGGGACAAGGGCATGGAGCCATGGAGTGTGGACTTGATTTGGAAGGCAATAGGTTTGGAGGATAGGGTCCAAAAGTGTTTTTATAAGATCAATCTAGGAAAAAGCAAGTCACAGACAGATCTGTATCATCTGTTTCTCTGTATCTGTTTATATCTATCTGTATCCATTTAACTACTGCTATCTATCTATTTCTGGAGAAGGAAATGGCAACCCACTCCAGTATTTTCGCCTGGGAAATCCCATGGACAGAGGAACCTGGCGGGCTACAGTCCATGGGATATCGAGAGTTTTATCTGTGAATGTGTGCATTCTCAGTCACTCCGTTGTGTTTGACTCTCTTGCAATCCCATGGACTGTAGCCTGCCAGGTTCCTCTGTCTGTGGGATTCTCAGACAGGAATACTGGATTGGGTTGCCATTTCCTTCTCCTGGGGATCTTACCAGAGCAGAGATGTCTCCTGCATGGCAGGCAGATTCTTCACCACTGAGCCACCAGGGAAGCCCATCTATCTACCTACCTATCTATTATTTATCACGCTATATCTTTAATAAGGGCTTCCCTGGTGGCTCAGTGGGTAAATAGTCTGCCTGCAGTGCAGGAAAGCTGTGTTCCATCCCTGGCTTGGGAAGATCACCTGGAGAAGGAAATGCCAACCCACTCCAGTATTCTTGCCTGGAGAATTCCATGTACAGAGGAGCCTGGTGGCTTCAGTCCATGGGGTCACAAAGAGTTGGACATGACTGAGTGACTAACACTTTCACACCTTTATATATACTTTTTTCTTTATTTATTTTATTGTGCCAGGTCTTAATTGCAGCATGTAGGATCTAGTTCCCTGACCAGGGCTCGAACCCAGGCCCCCTGTATTGGGAGTGTGGACTCTTAGCCACTGGACCACCAGGGAAGTCCCTGTCACACTGTATCTTGATAGAAAACTGCAAGCGCTTGGTTGCTGCTCACCAAGAAGAAATAATTCTGGTGCCCACAGGAACCAGTTTAAGAGCGGAATCTTCTGGAGATGGGTGCCTTGGGGAATTATTAACTTCTACCTTATTAATTTCTTTATTGAATTCATCTTTAAAAATGATAAGCTAATAAGATTTTGTTTATTCAGGAAAGCAGCATTTACCTAAATAACCATTATGATAAAACACAGACAATTGTTGATGGAAGGTGAGTCTACAGTGAGGGGGACCCTCACCCCCAACCTCAGGCAGCTGGTATGTTCGAGTCAGCTCTCCAGGATAGCTGTTTGGAGGTGGCTGAGCCGTCTGCCTGAGTTCAGACTCCAGCTGCCCTGTTGTTAGTCAGCAGTGTGATGGTGGGCTGGGGCTTTACCTCTCTGTGCCTGGCTTTTTCATCTTTCACACAGGCGATGTTCAACACTGAGTGTCGTGTGCATCGCAAGTCCTGCCACATGGAATGTGCAGAAGAGGAACTTGTCCATAGCCAGCTCTTGCGATAAGCCGGCTGCCACTGTTTGTTATTATCCTCGTCACTATTGTGTGTATTATTGACTACAGCAGCGGCTTCCAGGTGGCCCTAGCGGTAAAGAACCTGCTTGCCAAAGCAGGAGACATGAGACCCAGGTTTGATCCCTGGGTCGGGAAAATCCCCTGGTGGAGGGCATGGCAACCCACTCCAGTATTCTTGCCTGGAGAATCCCATGGACAGAGAAGCCTGGCGGGCTCTAGTCCATAGAGTTGCAAAGTCGGACACAACTGAAGCAACTAAGCACAAAGGGCAGTGGCAATTTGTATAAACCTACCATGTTTAAGGGACTTCCCTGGTGGCTCAGACGGTAAAGCATCTGTCTACAATGTGGGAGACCCAGGTTCAATCCCTGGGTTGGGAAGATCCCCTGGAGAAGGAAATGGCAATCCACTCCAGGACTATTGCCTGGAAAATCCCATGGACAGAGAAGCCTGGTAGGCTACAGCCCATGGGGTCCCAAAGAGTCAGACACGACTGAGCAACTTCACTTTCTTTCACTTTCACTCACCATGTTTAAGAGGCAGGAATGAGAGGTTAGGGGACCAACTCATGCCCATTTGCCTGAGGCTTTTCTGATTTAACACATGAAGTCCTACATCCCAGGAACTCCCTCAGTCTTGGGTAAGCCAGAAGTACAGTTGGTCACCCTAAGGGAGATCTTGGATCCCAGTGGTGAGATGGGGGAATCTCTGACAACCCCTAACTTTTGGGAACTCAATGCCAAGGAAGAAACTTAGGGAGAGGAACCATTCTGGGGGAACTGGACAAACCCAAGTGTGGATACATTGAGTGTGAGTGTCTTTTTGCTTGTCTGGGTGGGAGAAGACAGGTTTTCCTGTGAGGAACGCAGGACAGAGGTCCCAGCATCGTATTCTGAAATATTTCACACAGCAAAGTTGAAAGAATTGTCCAGCAAACGCCCACACACCAGCTCCTAGGAACTGCAATTAACATTTGAATATATTTGCTGTAATATCTGGGAGCTTCCCAGGTGGCACTGGCGGTAAAGAACCTGGCTGCCAATGCAGGAGATGTAAGAGACATGGTTTTGATCCCTGGGTCAGGAACACCGCCATGAAGAATGAAATGGCAATTCACTCTAGTATTCTTGCCTGGAAAATTCCACGGACAGAGGAGCCTGGTGGGCTATAGTCCATGGAGTCGCAAAGAGTCAGACACAACTGAAGCTACTTAGTACACTTTAATATCTACCTCACCATCCACTCACTCATCCATCTTACTTTTTACCTATTTTAATATGTTGGAGACTTCTGCACACTTCCCTGCCATGGTTTCAGTGCTTATACCATTAACTCAAGCTCGATACTGGCTTACAGTTCTTCTCTTTGATGTGAAATTTGCATACAATGATATGTACAAGTCTGAAGTGTACACTGGGTGAGTTCTGATAAACCTCAGCTACAACCACAGGGGAAATAACTTACTCATCTCCCACGAGATTCAAAACAAAAAATAAAAGTAAATGGAGGCAGCTCAGGTTCTGCTGCTTGCAAAGCTCTGTGACCTGGAGAGAGTGTCTTAACCTTTCTGGGCCCCAGTTTCTCCTCTTCAAAATGGGGAGAGTAAGGGTACCTGTCTGAGATTTGATTGTGGTTGTTGCGGGTACTGAATGGGTGAATCTGTATAGAGATACTGTGGAGTGCCTGGCATGTAAGAAGTGCCTTGAAAAACACTTATGATATTACCCAGTTGGAACAGCGAAAGCAATTACAGTTGGTGGAAAAAGAAATAAAGAGGTAAGTATATTGCAGGAAAATTTCAAAGATGGCCAACAGAGGAACCTAAGCATCAAATTTACCCTGCTGTGGAAGGCAGGTGGAAGGAAAGGGACTGTGTGGATGCTAAGTCCCTTCAGGTTCTTTGAGGCCCCATGGGCTGTAGCCCACGTCTGTCCATGGAATTCTCCAGGCAAGAATATTGAAGTGGGTTGCCATTCCCTTCTACAGGGGTCTTCCCAACCCAGGGATGGAACCCTGGTCTCCTGTAATGTGGGAGGATTCTTTACTGTCTGAGCCACCAAGGAAGCCCAAGGAAACGGAGGTTTTGAGCTAAATCTTTGTGACCTCATGGACTGCCTGCCAGGCTCTTCTGTCCATGGAATTCTCTAGGGCAAGAATACTGGAGTGGGTTGCTATGTCCTTCTCCAACTGATTTTCCCAATCCAGGTTTCGAACCCAGGTCTCCTGCATTACAGGCAGATTCTTTACTGTGTGAGCCACCAGGGAAGCCCAATCCTGACCCACCACCACAGGAAATCAGCAGGTGGGGGCTCTATGCACTTGTGAATGACTAGAGGGAGAGAAGCATCGTGATAACAAAGTGATATGAGGGCTTTCCTGGTGGCTCAGTAAAGAGTCCACTTGCCAATGCAGGAGACACAAGTTGGATCCCCGATCCAGGAAGATCCCACATGCCACGGAGCAACTAAGCCTGTGTGCCACAAAACTGTTGAGCCTGTGCTCTAGAGCCTGGGAGCCACAAGCACTGAGCCCATGTGCTGCAGCTACTGAAGCCCTCATGCCCTAGAGCCCATGCTCCGAAACAAGAGAAGCCACTGCAATGAGAAGCCAGCACATTACAACTAGAGAGCCCTGCTTGAAGCACCTAGAGAAAAGCCCACGCAGCATCGAAGACCCAGCACAGCCAACAATAAATAAATAAACATTAAAAAAGTGATATGATAATCTGACTGACTTTAGAAGAATTATCAGAATGTTTAAAAGGACATTTTAAACCCCTGTATATGTTTAATTTTTAGATTTGTAACAGCTGCTAAGGATTTCAGACGCATTTGCTTGGTGGAGGCATTTAAGATGAAAGAATTAAAATATACTACGTTGTATAAATGTTATCTACAATATTTAAGAGATTTCAATTCACTGCACTTCTGAATGGACTCAAAGATGCACTCACTGACCTCTTTGAAAATGATAGTCCGCTTTGACAGGTGTATAAGTAACATGATAGCTATCCTTGGAACCGAACACTTAACGGAAACTCTTGTTTCTAAAGGTATGATTTAAATTATATGTTTACAAAGTGACCACAAAGATGGGTTTTTCTAGGGATCAAAGCTGCCCCAAATCAAACACTGTTATGAGTTTGATTTGAGGAACCCAAAAGCCAGTGTGGCTGGAGCAGATGGAACAAGGGGAAAAGTGGGAGGAAACGAAGATGCGGTGTGGTGGGGTTTGGGGGCTGCAGGGAAGAGAGATTCCCCCAGTGAGGTGGGCGCCAAGGAGAATTCGGAGCAGAGGTGAAACTAATAGGTTTTGCCTAACTTCCACCAGCTGCTGGGCTGCGAGACACAGCTACTTGGTGGATATGGCAGGGGGGGAAAAAACCGGATCGTGGTGGTTTCCCCCAAACTCATTTACAAAAAGCTTGAAGTCTTGACCTCGGAAGCTCGCGTGATCCCCTGCAGCCGCCAGAAAGCCGGGCGCCTTTCTCAGACTTTTGACCTTGACACTACTGCCCCCGCGTGGCCACAGCCTGAACTGCAGCAACGTTCTGCAGACCGCGTTCCCTTTTGGGTGCGCAAAGGGTCCCCTTGTGCGAGGCGCGGAGGAGTCCTGCGATGGAGCCAGTCAAGGTCTGCCCCCGAGTATCTCCCCAGGGAGGGATGAGTGAGCTACGCGGGGATTAAGATGTTTGCAGGACAGTCTGATGAGCAGCTGGCTTCTCAGAAAATTGCAAACCAGAGAGATTCTCAGAGGACGGGTCTTTGGGCAGTGTCTGTTGCGGTTGTTGAGTTGCTCAGTCGTAGTCGACTCTTTGCGATCCCATGGACTGTAGCCCACCAGGTTTCCCTGTCCTTCACCATCTCCCAGAGTTTGCTCAAACTCATTCCATTGAATCAGTGATGTCATCCAACCATCTCATCCTCTGTTGAACCCTTCTCCTCCTGCCTTCAATCTTTCCCAACATCAGGGTCTTTTCCAGTGAGTCAGTTCTTCGAATTAGGTGGCCCAAAGCATTGAAGCTTCAGCTTCAGTCCTTCCAATGAATATTCGGGGTTGATTTCCTTTAGGATTGACTGGTTTGATCTCCTTGCAGTCCATGGGACACTCAAGAGTCCTCCAGCACTACAGTTCGAAGACATAAATTCTTTGGTACTCAGCCTTCTTTATGGTCCAACTCTTACATCCATATATGGCTACTGGAAAAACCATAGCTTTAATTATATAACCTGTCCCAGCCTTCAATTCCTAGTCATCCACCCAGGTCTCCTAAGATTCTCTGGTTTGCCCCTGCTGCCCAATGCTCTGTAGAGCAAGTCCAAGCCCTTCAGCCTGGTGCTTGAAGCCATGGAAAACCCAGTTCTGACTGCCCCAACATATCATTAGCACGAACACTACACAAGTAGAGACCTCCCTGGTGGTCCAGTCATTAAGAATCCACCTGCCATGCAGAGGTCATGGGTTTGACCCCTGGTCTGGGAAGATCCCACATGCTGTGGAGCATCTAAGCCTACACTCCCCTCCTGAACCTGTCCTCTAGAGTACACAAACCTCAACTACTGAGCCTGCCTGCCTGGAGCCTGTGTTCCGCAACAAACTGCAACTACAGAGTAGCCCCTGCTCAGCGCAACTAAAGAAAGCCTGGGCACAGCATTGAAGACCCAGTGCAGTGAACAAACAAACAGACAAAAAGCTATAACACTCAGAAAACGCAGGGGGAAATTTTTTTAGTTTATTTTTTTATTGAAGGAAAATTGCTTTACAGAATTTTGTTGTTTTCTGTCAAACCTCAACATGAATCAGCCATGCTGCTGCTGCTAAGTCGTTTCAGTCGTGTCCGACTCTGTGGGACCCCATAGATGACAGCCCGTTAGGCTCCCCCATCCCTGGGATTCTCCAGGCAAGAACACTGGAGTGAGTTGCCATTTCCTTCTCCAGTGCATGAAAGTGAAAAGTGAAAGAGAAGTCGCTCAGTTGTGTCTGACTCTTATCAGCCATAGGTATACATATATCCCCTCCGTTTTGAACCTTCCTCCTATCTCCCTCCCCATCCCACCCCTCTAGGTTGATACAGAACCTCTGAGCCATACAGCAAATTCCTGTTGGCTATCTATTTTACATATGGTAATATGTTTCCATGTTACTCTTTCCATACATCTTACCCTCTCCTCCCCTCTCCCCATCTCCATAAGTCTGTTCTCTCTGTCTGTTTCTCCATTGCCTCCCTGTAAATAAATTCTTCAGTACCTTCAGATTCTTCAGAATCTTTCTAGATTCCATATATGTGCGTTAGAATACGATATTTATCTTTCTCTTTCTGACTCACTTCACTCTGTATAATAGGTTCTAGGTTCATCCACCTCATCAGAAGTGACTGAAATGTGTTCCTTTTTATGGCTGAGTAATATTCCATTGTGTATATGTACCACAACTTTATCCATTCATCTGTTGATGGACATCTAAGTTGCTTCCATGTTCTAGCTATTGTAAATAGTGCTGCAATGAACAGTGGAATACACATGTCTTTTTCAATTTTGGTTTCCTCAGGGTATATGCCTAGGAGTGGGATTGCTGGGTCATATGGTGGTTTTATTCCTAGTTTTTGAAGGAATCTCCATACCGTCTTCCATAGTGGCTGTATCAGTTTACATTCCCACCAACAGTGCAGGAGCGTTCCCTTTTCTCCACACCCTCTCCAGCATTTATTGTTTGTAGACTTTTTGATGATGGCCATTCTGACCAGTGTCAGGTGACATATTGTGGTTTTGATTTGCATTTCTCTAGTAATGAACAATGCTGAGCATCCTTTAATGTGTTTGTTAGCCATCTGTATGTCTTCTTTGGGGAAATGTCTGTTTAGGTCTTTTTCCCACTCTGATTGGGTTGTTTTTCTGGCATTCAGTTGTATGATCTGCTTGTATATTTTGGAACTTAATCCTTTGTCAGTTGTTTCATTTGTATGACTTCCCTGGTGGCTCAGATGGTAAAGCGTCTGTCTAAAATGAGGGAGACCTGGGTTCGATCCCTGGTTTGGAAAGATTCCCTGGAGAAGAAAATGGCAACCCACTCCAGTACTCTTGCCTAGAAAATCCCATGGACGGAGGAGCTTGGTGCAGGCTACTGTCCATGGTGTTGCAAAGAGTTGGGCACTACTTTCTTTCCTTCTTTCTCCCATTCTGAGGGTTGTCTTTTCACCTTGCTTATAGTTTCCTTTGCTGTGCAAAAGCTTTTAAACTTAATCAGGTCCCACTTGTTTACTTTTGTTTCTATTTCCATTACTCTAGGAGGTGGGTCATATAGGATCTTGCTTTGATTTATGTCATCGAGTGTTCTGCCTATGTTTGCCTCTAAGAGTTTTATAGCTTCTGGCCTTACATTTAGGTCTTTAATCCATTTTGAGTTTATCTTTGTGTATGGTGTTAGGAAGTGTTCTAATTTCATTCTTTTACATGTAGCTGTCCAGTTTTCCCAGCCCCATTTATTGACGACGTTGTCTTTGCTCCATTGTATATTCTTGCCTCCTTTGTAAAAAATAAGGTACCCATAGGTGCATGGGTTTGTTTCTGGGCTTTCTATCTTGTCCCATTGGTCTATATTTCTGTTTTTGTGCCAGTACCATATTGTCTTGATGACTGTAGCTTTGTAGTATAATCTGAATTCAGGAAGGTTAATTCCTTCAGCTCCATCCTATTTCTCAGGACTGCTTTGGCTATTTGGGGTCTTTTGTGTTTCCATATGAATTGTGAAATTTTTTGTTCTAGTTCTGGGAAAAATGCCATTGGTAATTTGATAGGGATTGCATTGAATCTGTAGATTGTGTTTGGTAGTATAGTCATTTTCACAATATTAATTCTTCTTACCCAGGAACATGGAATATCTCTCCATCTGTTTATGTCATCTTTGATTTCTTTTGTTAGTGTCTTATAATTTTCTGTGTACAGTTCTTTCATCTCCTTAGGCAAGTTTATTCCTAGATATTTAATTCTTTTTGTTGCAGTGGTGAATGGGATTGATTCCTTAATCTCTCTTTCTGATTTTTTATTGTTAGTATATAGAAATGGAAGTGATTTGTGTGTATTGATTTTGTATCCTGCAACTTTGCTAAATTCACTGATTAGCTCTAGTAATTTTCTGTACTATCTTTAGGGTTTTCCTATGTACAGTATCATGACATCTGCAAACTGAGGGCTTTACTTCTTTTTTTCCAATCTGGATTCCTTTTATTTCTTTTTATTCTCTGATTGCGGTAGCTAGGACATCCAGAACTATGTTGAATAATAGTGGTGAAAGTGGACACCCTTGTCTTGTTTCTGATCTTAGGGGGAATGCTTTCAGTTTTTCATATTGAGAATAATGTTTGCTCTAGGCTTATCATATATGGCCTTTACTATGTTGAGGTAGGTTCCTTCTATGCCCATTTTTGAAAAGTTTTAATCATAAATGGGTGCTGAATTTTGTCAAAGGCTTTTCCTGAATCTATTGAGATTATCATATGGTTTATATCTTTCAATTTGTTAATATAGCATATCACATTGATTCATTTCTGTACATGGAAGAATCCTTGTGTCCCTAGCATAAACCCAACTTGATCATGGTATATGAGCTTTTTGATGTGTTGCTGAATTCTGTTTGCTAAAATTTTGTTGAGGATTTTTACATCTATATTCATCAGTGATATTGGCCTGCAGTTTTGTTTTTTTGTGTTGTCTTTGGTTTTGGTATCAGGGTGATGGTGGCCTCATAGAATGAATTTGAAGTGTTCCTTGCAATTTTTTGAAAGAGTTTTAGAAGGATAGCCGTTAGATCTTCTCTAATTCTTTGATAGAATTCTCCTATGAAGCCATTTGGTCCTGGGCTTTTGTTTTTTGGGAGATTTTTGATCACAGCTTCAATTTCAGTGCTTGTAATTGAGTCAAGTGTGGATATGTTGTTACATCATAAGTCCCACTAATTCACAACTTAGTATCACATACAATAATACTGAAGTTTTTCAAGTTTCTCATGTGTTCACAGCACATTAGCAAAGTTACTAGGAAAATTGCACTACCATGACCCAAGGTGTTACAGAGTGCACAAAATTCTGACTAGAGAGCCAAGATCAAGGAGTGGTTTGCTTTGGGAAACAATTCTACCCAAAAACAACAGGGGGAGAGAAGAAATTTAAAGTGTTCAATGAGACTTTCCTGGCAGTCCAGTGGCTAAGACTCCATGCTCCCAATGCAGGGGGCATGGGTTCAATCCTTGGTCAGGGAACGAAGATCCTTCATGCTGCGTGTCACGGCCAAAAAAAAAAAAAAGTTTAAGACATTAAATGCACTATTGACTCAAAACTGCCATTTAATATGCTTTGTATCATAGGATATAAAAGCTAACCCATCTATGGAGCATTAAGATGACACCAAACACAATCGAAATTTCCCACATTCAATATACTAGTATTTTCTGGTTGTACCAAAAAACCCCCCCAAAACTCAACCAACCAGGAAATCATTTCAACTCTTAAATAAAAAGTATTTATAGCAGCAACATGGATGGACCTAGAGATTGTCAAACTGAGTAATGTCAGACAGAGAAAGACAAATATCATGTGATATCACTTATATGTGGTATCTTAAAAAATGGTACAAATTAACTTACAAAACAGAAATAGAGTCACAGATGTGGGAGACAACCTTATGCTTACGGGGAAGGGGGGAGGGAGGGTTGACAAAGGCACATACTATATATCAAATAGATTAAAAAGACCTATTGTATAGCACAGGGAACTGCACTCAATACTCTGGTTTAGGAAAAGAATCTAAAAAAAAGAGTGGATATATGTATACCTAATTCACTTTGCTGTGTCCCCGAAACTAACACAACAGTGTAAATCAGCTATGCTCAAATTTAAAAAGAAAGCGTTTGCACCTTAAAAATGGATGAGGTAGGATTTCTATCTTCTTAAAAATACTACTAGAGCTGCTACAAAACTTTGCATTTACAAAATAATTGATACAAATATTCCTTTGTATTGTACAAGAAGGTAGACAGGAACCACTGATAGGCTCGGGTGTGTGATCTTAACCACACGTAACTTCTTTCTTTCCTGCTCCATCAGAGGCTGGGCTCGCCTTGTTTTCAGCCTCTCCATTTGATGCAGGTAAATCTTTAGTCTCTTGGGTGGCCATTTCCCCCATTTTCCCTTTGCTCCCCTTTCCCCTTTTGCTTGCACTTTTCTATGTAAAATTCATCCTTTCCTGTTGCCTTCTTTGGCTTTGTTTCCACTTTGGCAGGAGTAGGTTTAGTTGACAGCCTCCCAGGTCTCCTCTTGGGCTCCTCCTTCTCCACCCCCGATGAGGAGCTGACCGTCCTCGGGGGCACCCTGGCAGCAGGGTGGGCACGTGCTGGGAGTGGGGAGAGGACTCTGGAAGCTGGTCTGCTTGGCCATGGCTGCTCCTTCCCCTGCTGGAGAAGTTGGGCCCCCTCATGGGCCCTTTTCTTGTTTTTCTGTTTTGTTCTCTTTCCTTTTTGCTCTTCTGATTGAGTGACTTTTACTACCCTTGTCATCCATATCACCAGTCTGTTTTCTTGCCTTCTCTGACCTCCTGCTGGTTTCCACGAGTGTATTTTTGGTTTTAGTAAATGAATTCAAAAGTTTTAAATCTTCCTTTTTTATAGTTTCTAGCCCTTTGCTGAAGGAGGCTTGCAACTCACCTAGGCTTTTGACTCTCTCATCAAATCCATCCAGTTTTCTACTGAGTCTGATGAACATCTTTACAAGTGTTACTCTTAATTCATTATCTGATAAGTTTCTTATCTCCTCTTTGCTTAGTTGTTTCTCTGAGAGATCCTCATGTTTGAAAGATATTCTTTGAAAGATTCAGTTATGTCACCCAGCCTTGAAAGAGTGGCCTTACGTAGGAGGGGTCCTATGGATCCAGTGGGGCCATCTCCCCTGGTCAACAAAGCCAGGTGTCCCGGGGGTATCCTCTACATGTGCCCTCCTGTGATGGGTAGACAGCAGTTATTGCAGGTATTCTGGTGGGTGAGGTTGGTCCCCAGGCAGACCTGTCTGTGACTGCTGCAGATGGCCTTAGTAGGTCAAGCTGGTCCCTGGTCCAAATGTCTACAGGCCCTGGCTGAAACTGCTGTGGGAGGGGGTGCTGGTGCGTATGGCTGGCCTCTTGAGTTCTTAAGAGAAAGCAGGGGCAGGGCAGGTGGTGTTAGGTAGGCTGATGGAGACTGATAGAAATGGTGCTCACCAGCACCAGGCCAGCTACATGGAAAGAAAGTAAAAACAAATGACGTCTGCCAGCACTTCTGTCCCTAAAGTTCCACTGGACCCCTGCCCCTCTGGTGCACACCCTGAAATTAGCTGATGACTCTCCTTTTTGTATGGCCCAGGTGCTTTTCAAGCTGCTGCCTTTGTAATGGACTTTGGAGTGAATGAGTTTCTGCATGAGTCCTTTAAGAGTGGAGTCTCTTCCCTTTCCTATGGCTTCTGGGCTCCCCCAGATGTGAGCCCTGCTGGTTTTCAGAGTCAGCTGTTTTGGGTGCTCAGCTTCCCCGTGCAGGCTCCCCAGGCTGGGGAGCCTGATATGGGACCTGGACCCCTGCTCATCAGGGGGTACCTCTGCGGTTGTGATATCTCTCCTGTTTGTGGGTTGCCACACAGGAGTGTGGGGGCGGTTGGTTCTCACTAGACCAGGACTCTGTGCTTCCTACCTTTCTCAATGTAGCCTTTTCTTTACACCCTTAGGTGTAGAAAATCTGTCGTGCTAGTCTTCAGGTCAATTCTCAGAGGCAGCGGTTCTATATGTGGTTATAGTTTTGGTGTGTCCCTGAGAGGAGGTGAGCACAGGATCTGCCTATTCCAGCAATTTGATCTGAAATTTGTGCAAGGTGCTACCTTAAGCACTTGGCTGAATCTAAGTTCAACCTAAATGAGGGCTAGAAGACGACTCTGGATCCGGCTCTGCTGCCCCTTGAGCAGTCACTTGCCCCATCACTTAGTTTCAGCGTCTTTACTCTGTTAGAACCTCTCTTTAAGATGTCAAACCCAGAAAAGCCAGATAGAGTGATCCTATCGCCTTTCAATCAGAAGGAAATAGTTATGACCTTGGATTTGGCAAAGTATTCTTAGCTATGACCCCAAAACCAAATAGAGGGAAAAAAAGATATTTTGGATTTCACCAAATTAATAAATTTTGTGCATCAAAGAGCACCATCAAGAAAGGGAACACACCATTAGAATCCTTGTGCACTATTGGTGGGAATATAAAATTATTCTTCTGGTATGGAAAACAATATGACGGTTCCTCAGCGATTCCTCTACTGGGTGTACACTCAAAAGAATCTAAAATATGGACAGATACTTGTACACTTGTTCATAGGGCCATTATTCACAACAGCAATAATGTGGAAGCAACCCAAGAGTCCATCAAGGACGACTGGATCAATAAGATGGAGCATACATGTAATAGAATATTATTCAGATTTAATGAGAAAGGGGGCTTCCCTGGTGGCTCAGTCAGTGGTAAAGAATCTGTCTGCAATGCAGGAGACGCAGGAGATGCAGCTTCAATCCCTGAGTTGGGAAGATCCCCTGGAGGAGGAAATGGCAACCCACTCCAATATTCTTGCCTGGGAAATCCCATGGACAGAGGAGCCTGGCGGGCCACAGTCCACGGGGCCCACATAACTGGGGGCCCCACACAACTGAGCAAGTGAGTGCACACTCAATGCGAAAGGAAGTTCTGACACATGTTAAAACACAGATAGACTGTGGGGACATCATGTGAAGTAAAATAAGCCTATCCGAGCAGGACAACCACTGCATGATCCCACTTATGTGAGGTTCCCGTAGCAGTGGAATTTATAGAGACAGAAAGTAGAACAGTGGTTTCAGGGGCTGGAGGAAGGTATGAATGGGGAGTTGTTTAATGAGTACAGAGTTTCAGTCTTGCATGATGAAAACCAAAGTCTGGAGATTGGTTTTCCATAGTCAATGTACTTCACACTGCTGATCTGTACACTTAAAATAGTTAAGATGTACATTTTTATAGTATATGTATGTGATCACAATCAAAAGTAAAAACTCTTAAAGTAAGAGTGAAAACAGCCCACAGAAGGCAAAAAAATTGAAAATTATGTATCTGGTCAGAGACTTGGATAAAGTATAAAGAACGCCTAGTCAATAATAAAAAGCCAAATAATCCAATTTAAAGGTGGCAAAACACTGGAATAGAAAATTTCCCAAGGAAGATACACTAGGATTTCTGGACATGATTACACATGAAGGAAATGCAAGTCAAAACTACAATGAGGGTGGGGGTGGTGGGCAAAATTGGTGAAGGAATTCAAATAGTGCAAATTCCTGTTTATAAAATAAGTCACAGGAATGTAATGTGCAGTATAGCAATATAGTCAGTAATACTGTATTGCATATTTGAAAGTGGACCGAGGAGCCTGGCAGGCTATAGTCCATGGGGCTGCAAAAGAATCAGACATGACTTAGTTACTAAACAGTATTTACTGGCTTCCCTTGGTGGCTCAGTGGTAAAGAAGTTGCTCGCCAATGTGGGGGATGCAGGAGATCTGGGTTCAATCCCTGGTCCAGGAAGATCCCCTGGAGGAGGAAATGCAACCCACTCCAGTATTTTTGCCTGAAAAATTCCATGGACAGAGGACCCTGCTGGCTTACAGACCAAAGGGCCCAAAGAGTTGGACACAACTGACCAAATGAACACAAGAGAGTAGAGCTTAAAAGTGCTCATTGCAAGAAAAAAAAATTTTTTTTGGTAGATATGTGTGGTGAGAGAGGTTAACTAGACTTATTGTGGTAGTCATATTGCAATACATACAAATACAGAATTATTATGTTGTACAGTTGAAACTAACACTGGGTTGACCAAAAAGGTTATTCAAGTCTTTCCCTAAGGTAGCACTAGCTAACTCAATATAATGTGATATGCTAATTATAACTCAATTAAAAAACCACAGTGAGAAACAACTCCATATCCACTAGAATGGCTAGAATCAAAAGTGAGAGAATAACAGGTATACTTGAGGATATGGTGAGACTGAAACCTTCATACACTGCTGGTGGAAAATAGAAAACGATGCAGTCACTTTGGAACAGTCTGGCAGTTCCTCAAAGATTAAAGCTAGAATTACCACATGACCCATTGATTCCACTCCCAGGCATGTATCAAAGTGAAATAAAAACGCACGTCCACACAAAAACTTGTGCGTGAATGCATCGACTTGAAAT
Source organism: Bison bison bison (assembly GCF_000754665.1). NCBI lineage: Eukaryota > Metazoa > Chordata > Mammalia > Artiodactyla > Bovidae > Bison > Bison bison. The sequence goes on along the minus strand of NW_011495051.1, from coordinate 7,047,713 downwards.
GAACTGTCAGATATTTCTTCAGCAAACATGGGTTTACTTGGGATCGGCAGAGAATTACACTTCAGGACCTGAAGCCATGGTGAGTTGTGAGCCAGTCACCCCAGAGCAAAGGAAGGAGGATGCGTTTACAGAGGGAAAAGGACATTATGAGGGTGATAGTAAAAAAAAAATCTATGGTTTTTCATTGGCTGAGTCCTTGCAGGGAAAGAAGCCTCCTTCTTCCTCTTTGGCTCTGCTATCATTGTAGGATATGAGAGCTCCGCCTTGTGGTCCCCTGACTCTAATTGAGGTTTCTGTTTTTTTTTTTTTACAAATGCTTATAGCAACAGTTTCCATAATACTCAAAAGTAGTAATAATCCTATGTCCTTTAACAGATGGATACAGAAATGTGCTATAGCCACACAACAGAATATTTTATTATTGTTGTTCAGTCGCTAAGTTGTGTACAACTCTTTGCAAACCTATGGACTGCAGCACACTAGGCTTTCCTGTCCTTGACTATCCCCCTGAGTTTGCTCAAACTCACATTCATCGAGTCAGTGATGCCATCCAACCGTCTCATCCTCTGTTGTCCCCTTCTCCTCCTGCCTTCCATCTTTTTTCAGCATCAGGGTCTCTTCTAATGAGTCAGTTTTTCATGTCAGGAGACCAAAGTATTGGAGCTTCACGTTCAGCATTAGTCCTTCCAATGAATATTCAGGTATTAGTATTGAATGGTTTGATCTTGCCATCCATGGAACTCTCAAGAGTCCTCCAGCACCACAGTTCAAAGGCATCAGTTCTTTGGTGCTCAGCTTTCTTTATGGTCCAACTTTCACATCTGTACATGGCTACTGGAAAAACCATAGCTTTGACTATACCTACCTTTGTCAGCAAAGTGATGTCTCTGCTTTTTAATATGCTGTCTAGATTTATCATAGCTTTGCTTCCAAGGAGAAAACATCTTTTAATTTCATGGCATATTTCTCTGCCATAAAAAGAAAGAAGTATCAATACCTGGATATCCCTTGAAAAGTTATGCTAAGTAAATGAAGTTAACCACAAAGTCCACATTTTATAGAATTCCATTCATATGAAGTCAGTGAATATAGAAACCTAGAGAGACAGAAAGCAGGTTAGTGATTGCCTAGGGCCTGGAAGAGGAAGATGGGAAGACACTGATGGCTAGAGGGTACAGGGGTTTCTTTTTGAAATGATATAAATGTTCTAAGATGGACCATAGTGATGACTGCATGTCTGTGAATATACTGAAAACCACTGCATTGTCCATTTAAAAGTGGCCTTATGTTGTATGTAGTATGTATATTGCATCTCAACAAAGCCCTTCAAATAAATGGATAAGTGCATTAAGAATTTTGTGCCATAAAGAAGGCTGAGTGCCTGAAAATTGATGCTTTCAAATTGTGGCGCTGGAGAAAACTCTTTGAGTCCCTCAGACTGCAAGGAGATCAAGCCAGTCAACCGTGAATATTCATTGGAAGGATTGTTGCTGAAGTTGAAGCTCCAATACTTTGGTCACATGATGTGAAGAACTGACTCATTGGAAAAGACCCTGATGCTGGGAAAGATTGAAGGCAGGAGGAAAAGGGGAAGACAGAGGATGAGATGGTAGGATGGCATCACTGACTCAATGGACTTGAGTTTGAGCAAACTCCAGGAGATAGTGGAGGACAGAGGAGCCTGGTGTGCTGCAGTCCATAGGGTCCTAAAGAGTGGGACAAGACTTAGTGACTGAACAATAACAACATCAATCGACTCTCTTAAGTATATTAGTCGTTTCTGGGTATATCCCACATTTACATAACCCTTTATTTTCTTTTATCAGAGAAAATAGGAAATTTGTTGTGGGAATATTATAGCTGTTCACATCTCAAAGTGCTTTAAGAACACACTCAGAAACTAATGTGAAGTCAATCTCCTGCCAGAGTAAAGCGGATACCTAAGAATTTAATGAAGACTTCTCATAGTTTGTGATTGGTGGGAGGAGATCATCCTGTTCCAGGCTGTCCTGAGGCAGGCAATCCATGTGCTCTGGGCCTGCTCCTCAAGGGGTCCATTCCACTAAAAACAGCCTTGAGTTCTCTGCTTACACATCTGTGTCCCCCTCAGGTCTGGAGCTAGCTTGGCTTAAACGCAATGATCCTTGGAGGGTCAGGGCAGAAGCCAGGTCTGTTTGGTCACGTGACCTCCACCTGCTGTTACCCATGGGGGCAGGGTGATGGTGGTGGGGAGGGAGCGTCCTTTCGAAGGGTGCTCTAGGGAGCGCATCAAGGGCAGGTGCGTGGGGCCACTCTCTGCCTGGCGTGGACATTGTTCCTCCGCGTGGATGCGCTGGGGATCGCGTCTCACTTGTGCTTCCCCGCCGCAGGTGGAGCTTTTGTTTGCGCCTAGACCTGTGTCGGATTCGGGAGTGGAAGTGGGGAGGCTGGGAGGACCCCAGAAGTCGGGAAGTGTGTGGAGAGGGGAGATTGAGTGGGTCCTGGCCGTGGTGGGACACGGGGCCCTTTGCAGTCAGCTCTGGAGTCTGCGGACCCAGGTGGGCCGAGGGCGCCTCTGGGACCTCAGTCCCCTTGGGCTCGCTAGTGGGGGCGGGACTGAAAGCAGGGACCCGGGTCGGGGAAGGTTGTCCTGTCCCTTCACTGTGCTCCTCGACTTTGGCTCTGGATCCTCTCTGGGCAGCCCTGACCCAGCAGTCCTTTGTCTCCTCCAGATTGTACGGTGACCACAGGAAGGATCAGCCAGGGACAGTTGTGACTCGGTTTCAGGGGTTGGCGAGTGGGAGCAGCTGTGGTCTGTGGGGTCCCCAGTCCCTTTTCCCTTCCCAGTGGCATTCATCGTCTTTTGAATTATTCAAAAATTTAGGAGTAGGACCTCAAGTTCATGACCTGTCCCTCCTGCCTAATGCTTCCTGCTGCTGCTGCTGCTAAGTCGCTTCAGTCGTGTCCAACTCTGTGCGACCCCATAAACTGCAGCCCATCAGGCTCCCCCGTCCCTGGGATTCTCCAGGCAAGAACACTGGAGTGGGTTGCCATGTCTTCCTCCAATGTATGAAAGTGAAAAGTGAAAGTGAAGTTGCTCAGTCCTTTCGGACTCTTAGCCACCCCATGGACTGCAGTGCACCAGGCTCCTCCGTCCATGGGATTTTTCAGGTAAGAGTACTGGAGTGGGGTGCCATTGCCTTCTCCAACGCTTCCTAGGGCTGGCAATAAATCCCTAAACTTTCAGATCCCTCCCGCCTTCTCATAGCCAACTTGTCCTCTCTAATTCACAGCGTCATCAGCTATTCGTTCTCCATGATCATTTCAAACAGACCCAATATTTTAACTGTCATTTCCCACAGTCAATGCTTGGCTCACTTTAAAAAGATTCATTTTTTTGTTTGTGGCTATTTTACATGAGAGCTAAGCAGAGAATAACCACCTGTAACTGTGTTGTATAAAACCCTCTGAGATCTTTCCTGGTCACAGACATCCTTGGGAAAGACATTTGGGTGGAGGTTCTTTGGAAACTCACCTGTCAGCACTGCCCCTCGCTGTTTGTCACCTTGAAAAATTTATTCACTTGAATCTCATTTTTCTATTTGTAAAATATCATTAATAAGAATAAAATATTTCAAACGAGCAAGAAAGGAATGTTTCAGAAAAATGAAATAATGACTTCAGTGTTATTACATTCCATTTGCAAAGAATTCTTCCTTTCTAAAAATTTCCCTGGGAGTGTGCATAACTATTCTGAGGTCTTGTTAGGAACCAAACTTGGGTTCACTCAACCCTGCAGAGAAAAGTCAACCTACTGACACTGGGCTGTGGTGAAGGAAAGTGTGGCATTTATTGCAGGGCATCAAGTAAGGAGTCCAGGAAGCTAGTGCTTAAAAGTCCTGAACTCCTGAAGGCTTTCAGGAAAGATTTTTAAAGATAGGATGAGGGAGAGAGGTTTGTGGGGTGCATGATCAGCTGACGGACATTCTTCTGATGTTTTTGGGAGTCAACATCATCAACTTTCTGGTTCCAACCAGTCTGAGGTCTATTTGCTTGTGGGCTGCATACAGTTAACTTCTTCCACTTGGTGGGGGCTTCAGTATCTGCAAAACAGCTCAGAGGATATGGCTCAGAGTATTATCTATAGTCCTTGAGGAGCAGGGCTTTCCAGATGGTGCTAGTGGTAAAGAACCCGACTAGCAATGCAGGAGATGCCTGAGACAAGGTTTCAATCCCTGAGTTGGGACAATCCCCTGGAAGACCTGGCCATCCACTCCAGTATCCTTGCCTGGAGAATCCCATGGACAGAGGAGCCTGGTGGACTGCAGTCCATGAAGTTGCAAAGAGTCAGACACTATTGAAGCAACTTAGCACGCACTTGAGGAGGAATGAAAGTCCTTGACTTTACTGGCTGAAGTATTATTATTTCGTTTTGCTCAATTGTTGACCTTTCTTTCTGCATTTTCTCACTCCTCTGATTAAATTTACTCTTTAGAACTTGGGGAAGGCCTGGGAGGCTAAGGTTTTTCCACAGACAAGAGGCAGGTGGAGGACATGGCTATGTGTGGGAGCGGGGGTGCGGGTGGGGTTGGGTGGGGAGCTTGCTATTCTGGGATGACCCCTGCTACACTGTCATTTTCTTGTGGGTTGTTTCAAATGGACCATCAGGCTTAGACTTGCAACACTTAAGACGGGTTCTAATGTGATTGTTTTTCAAGTGGTTTATTTCTGTGCAAATAACAACTGCCATATTCATTTTCTGAAAGGAATAGATATTATATAGTTGTGAATTTTCTAGCTGAACTAAAAAAAATGCCTTACAATTTTCTTCCCTTTTTTACATATAAACACTGGGTTTGAGTGATTCTACTGGGGCTTCCCTGTTGGCACTAGTGGTAAAGAAACTGCCTGCTAATGCAAGAGACATAAGAGACATGGGTTCAATCCCTGGGTCAGGAAGATTCCCTGGTGGAGGGTACTGCAGCCCACTCCAGTATCCTTCCCTGGAAAAACCCTATGGACAGTGGAGTCTGGTGGGCTACAGTCTCTAGGGTCGAAAAGAGCCGGACATGAGTGAAGCGACTTGGCATGCATGCGCTGGATTCTTCAAACAATGGGTTTGTCACTTTTAAAATCTCAATGGCGGTCCAGAGCAACCTGAATGGGAGCAGAGCCTGAGGTCAGTGTCTTCAAGCTAAGCCCCTGCCTTGAGGCTGCAAAGGGGAGAACTTAAAGGCCAGATGGTTCTTCCTGATAACCTCCCTTGTAGGTGTGTTCCTGCTCACACCCACCTGAGAAAGAGCTCTTGCTACTGAGAGAAGCTATAACCTTGGAAATCTGGGGATGCACCGGTGTTGGGGTGGCCCGGTAAGGCCCTTCTCAAGGTTGTAACTATGGTTCCTTTGTGCCTGTTTCTAGATGTAGGTTGGAGGGATTTCCCTTGGTGGTCCAGTGGTTGAAACTCCATACTCCCAATGCAGAGAGCCCAGGTTCAATCCCTGGTTGGGGAACTAGATTCTGCATGCCACAGCTGAAGATCCCACACACCAGAACTAAGACCTGGCACAGCCAATAAAAAAGAAAAGATGTGGTTTACAGTTTTACATTCACAATGTAGGTGCACTCCGAGTAATTTCTGCCCGTTGGGGGAAAAAAAAAAAATCTGTGAAGGTCATGTGTTCTGTCTTCTGGCAGAAGGTATTGAATTTGAGAGTCCTTTGGGTCAGAACTTTTAGGTGAATCTGGGTGAGGGTTTCCTCATTGTGAGAATGGAAGCCCCAGAGAGTGAGCTTTTCCCCATTATTCCCCAGGGAGAGGAGGGTGGGCAGAGCTCCCAGAGTTGTTTACTCCTGTGGCTGCTCTGATGGACCTACCTTGCTTCTCCAGGGACTGATCTGGGCCAGTAGTTCAATTTCAACCAGGAGTCTGGAGACCAAAGCTTGACGGTGTTTCATCTTTGTGCATGCTTAGTTGCTCAGTCATGTCTGACTCTTTGCGGCCCCATGGACTGTATTTCACCAGGCTCCTCTGTCCATGGGACTTTCTAGGTAAGAAAACTGAATTGGGTTATCATTTCCTCTTCCAGTCAATCTTCCCAACTCAGTGACTGAACCCACATCTCCTGCATTGGCAGGCTGATTCCTTAGCACTGAGCCACTTGGGAAGCCTTCAGAATGTAGCTTTTCCTTCTGAACCGTGGGCTGCTTATCTCAGCTGATTTGAGTATTTGTGATTCTGTTGATTATTAAGGCCCTGTAACTGATTTTCCTTAGCAGTTTGCAATTTTATTTCCTGTGGGAGTAACCTTTTTATTAAAAAACTAGAAAAAATTTTTGGCTGCAGCATGTGGCATGAGGGCTCTTAGTTCCCTGACCAGGGATCAAATCTGTGCCCCTTGCAGTGGAAGCTCAGAGTCTTAACCACAGAAACACTAGTGTGTGCATGCCAGGTTGCTTCCGTCATGTTCGACTCTTTGCGACCCTATGGACTGTAGCCATCTGTGACTCAATGGACATGAATTTGAGCAAACTCCATGAGAAATCAGAGGACAGAGGAGCCTGGCATGCTGCAGTCCATGGGGTTGCAGAGTTGGACATGACTTAATGATGGAACACCACCACCAGACTCTTGGGTACCTCTGGTGCTGTAGCCCCTACCTGTACCGCAACAAAGATCCTACCCTTGAGGTTTTACAGGAAAACACCACGGCACCCCTGTGGTCAGCAAAGGTATTATTAGTTCAAACCTGAACTAAGCTGTTGGTCCTTAAATCCTATAAAGCAACCAGCTATCATGGGGAGAGATCCCTAACATTAATGGCAGTGATGTGAGGCTCTCTGGAGGAAAACAATGACAAACACCAGGGTAGAGAGGACACCTCTTCCCCTGAGGTATATCCAGTGATGAAAACACAGTCAAGGAGGAAGGGAGGGAGGAAGCAAAAGAAAAAAGAAAAAAAACCCAACTGAAACAGTTTGATCAATTGGCAATCCAACGTATACAACTAAAAGAATTTACACAAGAAAGGTAAGCAGACACTGCTTGGCATTGGGCCTCTACAATGTATGAGATCTTTCATGCCTTCGAAAGGAATTGGGATGACTGAAGGCTTTCCCACATTCTCTACATTTGTACGGTTTCTCGCCATTGTGCATTCTCACGTGTCCTCTAAGGGTAGTGTGATAAATGAAGGCTTTCCTGCATTCTGTACACTCATAAGGGTTTTCTCCAGTGTGAGTTTTTTCATGTGTTCGAAAGGATGTGTAACAACTGAAGGCTCTGCCACACTGTTTACATTCATAGGGTTTCTCGCCTGTGTGAGTTCTTTCATGGATTTGCAGACCTAGAGGAGAACTGAAAGTTTTTGTTTATATTCATATTGTTTCTCTGCCGTGTGGATCCTTTCATGTCTTTGAAAGGAACTAGGACAGCTGAGGGCTTTACCACACTGCTTACACTCATAGGGTTTTTCTCCAATGTGGTTTCTTTCATCGATTTGCAAGCCTAGAGGACACCTGAGGGATTTACCACACTGTTTACATATGAAGAGCTTCTCTCCAGTGTGAGTTCTTTCATGGGCTCAAAATGAAGTGGAACAACTAAAGTCTTTCCCACATTCCTTACATTTATAGGGTCCTTCTCCAGTGTCTTCAAAAGGTTGTGAGCCATGTGAAGGCTTTTCTGCATTCCTTACATTCATAGAGTTTTTCTCCAGTGTGACTCCTTTCATGTCTGTGAACAGATTTGTGGTAACTGAAGGTTTTCCCACATTCCTTGCATTTATATGGTTTCTCTTCATATTCATGATACTCATATGGTTTGTGTACAGTGTGAGATCAGATGTGCCTATTAAGAAATGAATGATGCAAGAAGACTTTTCCACACACATGACATTCACATGGCTTTACTCCAGAAGGAGTTTTCTGGTTCAGATTAAGATTTAGAATCTGGCTGACAGTTTCTCTATGTTGACTACCTTCTTGGCTTTCAGAGTTTTTCTACCACATGATTTCTTTAATAATTTCACATATATTAGTAGGGTATTAGAACTACATTTTAATATTTTATAGCAAAAGTTAACGTTTTTTGCCCTTTCTAAACTGTTTGAAAGCTCTGTAACGGACTATTATGAAAACAGTGATATTAATATATGGAGTTTCTTAATATTGTTTCCCAAAGTGGATAAACTTACAAACGATGAACACCCATGTCACATTTAAATAAATACTTTCAGTGGAAAAAGAATTAAGGATAAATAAATTTGAAGCTGGGATTAATTTGTTTTATTTGTTTATTTTAAAAAGCTATGGTAGGGGCTTCCCTGGTGGCTCACTGGTAAAGAGCCAGCCTGCAGGGGACACAGGTTTGACCCCTGGTCAGGGAAGATCCCACATGCCGCAGGGCAACGAAGCCCATGTGTCACAACTATTGAGCCTGCATGCTGCAAGTACTGAAGCTTGAATGCCCTAGGGGGTGTGCTCCGCAAGAGAAGCCCCTGCAGTGAGAAACCCATGCACTGCAACCAGAAAGTAGCCCTTACTCTTCACAACTAGAGAAAAAGCTTATGCAGCAACAAAGACCTAGGACAGCCAGAAACAAATACATAAAAAATAAAAAATTTTTAAAAAGTTTATGACATACCAGGACTCTCACGTGGAACATTGTCTACTGTGTGTATAACTCACCTTAGTTTCCTCCCTTGGGTTTTGTACCAATCTTCAATGTTATGATTGTCCCAATTTCCTCTAAAATACAGACCCAGAAAAATAATGCAAATTATTATAAATTATAGAACAATATTAGATCATAGGTCCACAATCAGCTGTAACATGCTTAGTTTATGTACCAGTGTATGGTAGTCCTCCCTTATCCACAGTTTTGCTTTCTGTGGTTTCAGTTACCTATGGTCAACTGCAGTCTGAAAATATTAAATGGAAAATCACAGAAGTAAACAATTCGTAGTTTTAAACTGTGCACCCTTCTGAGTAGCATGATGAAATCTTGCAACATCCGCCTCCGTCATGTCCAGGATATGAATCATCCCCTTGTCCACTGCGTTCATGCTGTATTTGCTACCTGCCCATTTGTCGCTTAGTTGCCATCTTGGTTGCCAGATCACTGTGGTGATATCCCTGTGCTTGTGTTCAAGTAATCCCTTTTCTTTATTTCTTTTTTTAAACAAACTTTAGAAGACTCTGATATGATGCCTTAAATTTTTTTTTTTTAATATTTATTTATTTGGCTACACTGGGTCTTGGTTGCTGCATGTGAGATCTAGTTCTCGGAACAGAGATTGAACCTGGCCCCCCTGCAGTGGGAGTGTGGAGTCTTAGCCACTGGACCATCAGGGTAAGTCCCTTCATTTTTCTTAATGATGGCCCCAAAATGCAAGAATAGTGATGCAAGAATTAAGGTATGCCAAACAGAAACCGTGAAGTCCTTTTTAAATGAAAAGATGAAACTTCCAACTTAAGAAAAGCTATATACTGATGTTGCTAAGACCTATAGGAGAAATTAATCTTCTGTTATTAAATTGTGAAATAAAAAGAAATTGATCTTATTATGCTTTCTCACCTTGAACTGCAAAGTTATGCACACTTGACACTTACATGTGTTAAGTGCATGTGTATTATACTTGTTCTATTCTTAGTTATTGATATCAGTCTCTTGGCTATTGTTGGTTAGTTACTAAGTCATGTTCAACTCTTTTGTGACCCTACAGAGCTTGCCAGGCTCCTCTGTCCATGGGATTTTCCAGGCAATAATACTGGGGTGGGCTGCCATTTCGTTCTCCATATCAATCTATTCAATCAGTTCAGTTCAGTTCAGTTGCTCAATCGTGTCTGACTCTTTGTGACCCCATGAATTGCAGCACGCCAGGCCTCCCTGTCCATCACCAACTCCCAAAGTTCACTCAGACTCACATCCATCGAGTCAGT
>NW_011495051.1:7027955-7037411 GCF_000754665.1 Bison bison bison | reverse complement strand
GTATATAAGTTAAATAAGCAGGGTAACAATATACAGCCTTGACGTACTCCTTTTCCTATTTGGAACCAGTCTGTTGTTCCATGTCCAGTTCTAACTGTTGCTTCCTGACCTGCATATAGGTTTCTCAAGAGGCAGGTCAGGTGGTCTGGTATTGCCATCTCTTTCAGAATTTTCCACAGTTTATTGTGATCCACACAGTCAAAGGCTTTGGTATAGTCAGTAAAGCAGAAATATATGTTTTTCTGGAACTCTCTTGCTTTTTTGATGATCCAGCAGATGTTGGCAATTTGATCTCTGGTTCCTCTGCCTTTTCTAAAACCAGCTTGAACATCTGGAAGTTCACAGTTCACATATTGCTGAAGCCTGGCTTGGAGAATTTTGAGCGTTACTTTGCTAGCGGGTGAGATGAGTGCAATTGTGCAGTAGTTTGAGCATTCTTTGGCATTGCCTTTCTTTGGGATTGGAATGAAAACGGACCTTTTCCAGTCCTGTGGCCACTGCTGAGTTTTCCAAATTTGCTGGCATATTGAGTGCAGCACTTTCACAGCATCATCTTTCAGGATTTGGAATAGCTCAACTGGAATCCCATCACCTCCACTAGCTCTATTCATAGTGATGCTTTCTAAGGCCCACTTGACTTCACATTCCAGGATGTCTGGCTCTAGGTGAGTGATCACACCATCATGATTATCTGGGTCGTGAAGATCTTTTTTGTACAGTTCTTCTATGTATTCCTGCCACCTCTTCTTAATATCTTCTGCTTCTGTTAGGTCCATACCATTTCTGTCCTTTATCGAGCCCATCTTTGCATGAAATGTTCCCTTGTATCTCTAATTTTCTTGAAGAGATCTCTAGTCTTTCCCATTCTGTTGTTTTCCTCTATTTCTTTGCATTGATCGCTGAGGAAGGCTTTCTTATCTCTTCTTGCTATTCTTTGGAACTCTGCATTCAGATGCTTATATCTTTCCTTTTCTCCTTTGCTTTTCACTTCTCTTCTTTTCACAGCTATTTGTAAGGCCTCCTCAGACAGCCATTTTGCTTTTTTGCTTTTAATCAATCTCTTACGTGCACCAAATTCTGAATGTATCATGGGTATGTATGGGAAAGATTGAGGGCAGGAGGAGAAGGGGACGACAGAGGATGAGATGGTTGGATGGCATCATCGACTCGATGGACATGGGTTTGGTTGGGCTCTGGGGTTGGTGATGGACAGGGAGGCCTGGCATGCTGTGTTTCATGGGGTCACAAAGAGTCGGACACGACTGAGCGACTGAACTGAACTGTACTGATGTGTGTATAGCATTCAGTACTATTTGTGGTTTCAGGCATCCACTGGTCATCTTGGAATGTATTCCATGCAGATAAGGGGGACTACTGTATTCCTTTTCCACATTCCACATCTTGGAACAATGGTGATTGGCAAGGAATACTTGTTCTCGAAGAAGTGAGGAAATGTTGTTATTCTTACCTATTGAGACCAGGTTCCCCAGAATTATTTGCATCACATCTCTGTAAAGTTTCTTCTGCAAAGAATTCAGTAAAGCCCACTCCTCTGGAGTGAAGTTCACAGCCACATCCTCAAAAGTCACTGTCCTAAAACATCACAAATATATTTCCAGTAAGATGTGTGAGTCTGACAGAACTCTGGGATTTATGCTCAATTTATAGGAAGATTATATATGATTCTATCACCTTCAAACACTTATTTTATGTCTTGGTCATCAGAACTTACTTTCTGTCCATACTTACTTCATCATGAATTTAACAGCATAACAAACATGCAAACTATTTATGCATTTTTACTGTGACCACTTGAAATGTTACTGCTCTCTAATGTCAAGGTCTAGAGCGCCTTGGAGAAATGAGAAAAATGCTACACAAATGCATCAAATATCATTTTAAACATGTCTATCTCTTTTGGAAAAAAACTCATTTCCTTTGTTATCACACAGCATTTAACTCAGCCCTCCGTGATATATGGGGGCTTCCCAGGTGGCACAGTGGTAAGGAATCCAACTGCCAATGAAGGAGACACAAGAGACATAGGTTCAATGCTTGGGGTGGGAAGATCCCTTGGAGGAGGAAATGGCAACCCACTCCAGTATTCTTTTTATTTTTTAAATTTTAATTGGGGGCTAATTACTTTATAATATTGTGGTGGTTTTTGCCATACATTCACATGAATCAGCCATGGGTGTACATGTGTTCCCCACCCTGAACTTCCCTCCCACCTCCCTCCCCATCCCATCCCATCCCTCAGGGTCATCCCAGTGCACCAGCCCTGAGCACCTTGTCTCATGCATCAAACTTGGACTGGTGATCTATTTCACATATGATAATATACATGTTTCAATGCTATTCTCTCAAATCATCCCACCCTCTCCTTCTCCCACAGAGTCCAAAAGTCTCTTCTTTACATCTGTGTCTCTTATGCTGTCTTGCATATAGGGTCATCATTACCATCTTTCTAAATTCCATATACATGCATTAATATGCTGTATTGCTGTTTTTCTTTCTGACTTGCTTCACTCTGTAAAAAAGGCTCCAGTTTCATCCACCTCATTAGAAGTGATTCAAATGCATTCTTTTTCATAGCTGAGTAATACTCCACTGTGTATATGTACCACAGCTTTCCTATCCATTCCTCTGCTGATGGACATCTAGGTTGCTTCCATGTCCTGGCTATTGTAAACAATACTGCAATGAACATTAGGGTACACGTATCTCTTTCAATTCTGGTTTCCTCAGTGTGTTTGCCCAGCAGTGGGATTGCTGTGTCATATGGCAGTTCTATTTCCAGTTTTTTAAGGAATTTTCACACTGTTCTCCATAGTGGCTATACTGGTTTACATTCCCACAAACAGTGTAAGAGGGTTCCCTTTTCTTTGCACCCTCTCCAGCATTTATTGTTTGTAGACTTTTTGATAGCAACCATTCTGACCAGCATGAGATGGTACCTCATTGTGGTTTTAATTTGCATTTCTCTGATAATGAGTGATGTTGAGCATCTTTTCATGTGTTTGTTAGCCCTCTGTATGTCTTCTTTGGAGAAATGTCTGTTTAGTTCTTTGGCCCATTTTTTGATTGGGTCGCTTATTTTTCTGGAATTGAGCTGCAGGAGTTGCTTGTATATTTTTGAGATTGATTCTTTGTCAGTTGCTTCACTTGCTATTATTTTCTCCCACTCTGACAGCTGTCTTTTCACCTTGCTTATAGTTTCCTTTGCTGTGCAAAACTTTCAAGTTTAATTAGGTCCCATTTGTTTATTTTTGCTTTCATTTCCATTGCCCTGGGAAGTGGGTCATAGACAATCCTGCTATATTTACATCAGAGAGTGTTTTGCCTATGTTTTTCTCTAGGAGTTTTATACTTTCTGGTCGTACATTTAGATCTTTAATCCATTTTTCCACCCCAGTATTCTTGCATGAGAAATCCCATGGACGGAGGTGACTTATGGGTTACAATCCATGAGGTCACAAAGAGCTGGACATGATTAAGTGCACATGCAAAGCAAAAAGCCATGATGTATGAGGTCAAATCTGCAGTAGTTTTTAATGAATAAAACACAGTGAAGAAATGGGAGCTTTCCCTTCTCTTTCCATCACCAAACATGAGAGTCCAGGAGGCCTGTGGAAATACAACTTGTAATGAGGACCATTTAGCCATGAAAGGTTGTTATTGAACCACACAAAGATGCCGGGATCCTTGGCCTCTGGAGGAGAAGAATTCAATCCAGGGCCAGAGACAAGGCTTGATCGCTCAGAGCTTTTGTGCAATAAAGTTTTATTAAAGTATAAAGAAGATAGAGAAAGCTTCTGACAGACATCAGAAGAGGGTAGAAAGAGTCCCCGCTTGCTAGTGTTAGCAGTGGAGTTATATACTCTCCAATGAATCAAAAGAATGTCTGGAGGTTGTAAAGACCTCACCAGATCTACTCCCATAATTTACATTTTAAGGTAACAGGATTAGCCAGAAGGTTTAATACAGAGACTGTCCTCAGGCAGGATACATTATTATTATATAATCCTTGTAAAGACCAGACCTACTCCCATAATTTACATTTTAAGATAACAGGATTAGCCAGAAGGTTTAATCCAAAGACTGTCCCCAGGCAGGATACATTATTGTTATATAATCCTAAGGAATGTAGAGGGAAAAAAAGTTTGTCCTTTCTTCCTCCTTGAGAATTCCAGACCCCTCTTCTCCTTGGGGACCCCTAGACTTCTTATCAACCTGCCTAGGAAATGACTCTCTCAGTCATATTGGCCTGAATTAGCCAGGTGCACCTGGCCAGATTAAAATATTCTCATACTTGCAGTTTGTGTAACATTTATTGCAGACTGTTTCTCCATTCTTTCTCTCTCCCATTCGTGGAGCTAAGAAGTTATTTAGAACTTAGGGTTCAGAAAACTTGCCATGATATTACATGCTAAAAAGACATTAACAACTTAGACCTCCACAAATTCTATATACAATGAGCCTCAGGACTGCTTCTCACCAGTTTTTAGCACACAGAATGAAATGATAAAGTACTGAAAGATCTCTTTTCAGTCAAAGCCCTTGCTAACCTTGAGGAACATGTTAAGAGCTCCATATTGCACAGGAGTTCACTCAAGTCCACAGAGGTCTGCTGGTGAATCTGTCCATGATTATATAATAACACAGAGGATTCACAGGGCTTTCCTTCAAAGAATGCAAAAGAAAAAAGAAAACCCCAAGTTCACAGACATGGAGAACAGATTGGTAGTTGCCGGAGGGGGTAAGTGAAGAGAGGGTTGTCAAGGGGTGGGTGAAATAGGTGAAGGCAGATCAAAAGTTATAAACTTTCAGTTATAAAATAAGTCAGGGGATATAATATGTAGCAGTGTGACTATAGTTAATAATACTTTATTGCATATTGGAAAGTTGCTAAAAGAGGAAATTTAAAATTTTTCATCATAAGAAAAACTGTAACCATGTGTGATAATATTAGTCTAGTTAATTAACTAGACTTATTGTAATACTTCATAATCTATACAAATATCAAATCACGTTGTACATTTAAAAATAATGTTATATGTCAGTTATATCACAATAACATTAAAATAAAATGACCACCCCCCCAAACTAGGGAAGACATAAAAATTGCAGGAATATAGACTATCAACAAAATCAAAAGCTGGTGATTTGAAATAATCAGTAAAATTGAAAAGGTCTAGGCAGGCTAAATGAGAAGAGAGGGAAGACAGGTATTATTAAAATCAGGGATAAAAGGAATGTAAGACAAGAACATTTGATAAAACCTAACATCCACTTATGATAATGCACTAGGAATAGAGGGGAGTTCTGCCTCTTAAGATAGAACATTTGCATGAAACCTGTAGGCAACATCACACTTACTGGTGAGAAACAAGAGGCTTTTTTTGTTGTTGTTAAGATACTAAGACACTAGGTAAAGTGTCCTCTCACCACTCTTGTTCCACACTATACTGGAAGGCCCAGGTCATGCAATAAGACATGGAAATAAAATATATATAGATTAGGAAGGGAGAAATGAAACTGACTCTGTTGTGTATGCCATGATTTTCTATGTAAAATATCTGAAAGGATCCATAACACCAGAAATCACTCCCGCAATTAATAAGAGAGTATGGAAAGACTGAGGATACAGAAGTCAACTGTTTTCTTATAGATCCAGAGAAATACAGTTATCTGACCTTTGATAGGAAAAGGCAATGGCACCCCACTCCAGTACTCTTGCCTGGAAAATCCCATGGATGGAGGAGCCTGGTAGGCTGCAGTCCAAGGGGTTGCTAGAAGTCGGACAAGACTGAGCGACTTCACTTTCACTTTTCACTTTTCACTTTCACGCATTGGAGAAGGAAATGGCAACCCACTCCAACCATTCTCCATCCTGGAGAATCCCAGGGACGGGGGAGCTTGGTGGGCTGGCGTCTATGGGGTCGCACAGAGTCAGACATGACTGAAGCAACTTAGCAGCAGCAGCAGCAGACCTTTGATAAAGGACTAAAAGGCAATTCAATGGAGAAAAGAAAGACTTTTCAACAAATAGTGCCATAAATAGTGGATATTCACATGCAAAAACAAGCAAGTGAATCTACACACAGAACTTACAGAAAACTTAAAGTAGACCATAGTTCTAAATGTAAAATGCAAAAGTAAAAAAATTCTAAAAGATAACAGGAAAAAAATCCAGGGGATCTTGTGTTAATTGATGAATTTTAAGATACAACACCAAAAGCAAGATCCAAGAAAGAAAAAAATAAGCTTCATTTCATTAATATCCCTTGTTCTATAAAAGACAATGGTAAGAGAATATAAAGACAGTCACAGATTGCGAAAAAAATCTTTGCAGAACATATTTTATTTTGCTCAGTTATGTCTGACTTTTGTAACCCCATGGACTGTAGCCCCCCAGGCTCCTCCGTGAATGGAATTTTCCATGCAAGAATACTATAGTGGGTTGCCATTTCCTACTGCATATCTGACAAGGGACTGGTATCCAAAATGTCCAAAGAACTTTTAAAATACAACAGTAAGATGATAAACAATCCAGTTAAAAATGGCAAAATTGAAAATAAAGCAAGAATCCTTGGGGGAAAAAATAAAGTCCCAAACATGGCTAAAAAAATGGGCCAAAGATTTGAACACACATCACCAAAAAAGATATACAGATGTTAAATAAGGACACGAATAGACACTCAACATCAAATGTCATTAGGAGATTGCAAATAAAACAAATATCAAATGTCATTTACAAAGCAGAATAGAGACACAGATGTAGAGAGAAAACGTATGGATACCAAGCAGGCTGGCAGGATGGGATGGGCTGGGATTGACATATACACTATTGATATGATGTATAAAATAGATAACTGATGAGAACCTACTGTACAGCACAGGGAACTCTACTCAGTGCTCTGTGGTGACCTAAATGGGAAGAGAATCTGAAAAAGAGGGAATATATGCATACATGCATAACTGACTCACTTTGCTATACAGCAGAAACTAAGAACATTGTAAGGCAACTACACTCCAATACAAATTAATAAAAAATAAAAATAGATATCACTGGACATTTGCTTGTTGTTGTTTACTTGCTAAAGTTGTGTCTGACCCTTTGCAACTCCATGGACTGTAGCCTGCCAGGCTCCTCTGTCCATGGGATTTCCCAGGCAAGAATAATAGAGTGGGTTGCCATTTCCTTCTCCAGGGATCTTCCTGACCCAGGGATTGAACCTGTGTCTTTGTATCTCCTTCATCAGCAGGAGGATTCTTTACCACTCTGCCATCTGGGAAGCCCTGCCCCAGGTTGAGATATAATCCCTAAGGTGGATCAGTCCCTGGTGAAGGAGGATAGGGACACCTGAGCCATCACTGGAGTGAACTCTCCTCACCTCCTCACAAATAAGGAGACTCTCAAGGAAGATTCAGTTTAACATCAAACTCAAAATAACTCCCCAATTCATAGGCTCTTTGTCCAGGAGACAGAACTCCTGACCACAGACTTTTTCAATACACAAAATACACTCTGAGTGCACTTACATCATAGACGCAGAACTCAAACATAACATGTAAAGACATCTATGCCAAAGAAAACCCCACTGTCTGCTCTGCTTCAAAGAGCGGGGAGCTTTAGTTTGGAGTCACTGTCCTCAGGCTCTGCTCTACAGCCACAATACTTTGAATTACCATTGAATTGACAAAATGATGCTAAGTCGCTTCAGTCATGTCCGACTCTGTGTGACCCCATAGACCGCAGGCCACCAGGCTCTGCCGTCCCTGGGATTCTCCAGGCAAGAATACTGGAGTGGGTTGCCATTTCCTTCTCCAAACTTCACAAGAAATCCAGCAAAAGCACTCAACCCAGTGTTTATGCGTAAGGAAGGTAGAAAATTGTGACACAATTTTATTTGTTAAACAGGCAAACTCCAAAATATCTATTCCTATCAGAAAATGAAGAGGTCACTTATTTCCAAAAAAAGAAACCGAACTGTAAATGATCACGGGGAGCACTTTTAGATACTGCAAGTCTAAGTCCTGATATGCCATTTGAAATCACCCAAAAGGCCTCAGACTGTAACGACATCCACTCAGAGTTTAAAAAATATTAAACAAAAATTTGACATGTAGAATGTAATAATGAGATTCTTTTTTCTGAGATTCACCTTTTTTGCCTCTTTGGAAAAGCTTTACACTGTCTCCCCAGGTCTATTGAGTAAATAAAATTCAGATTTATTGAAAAACTGAGTCTCAAATAAGTGAATACCTCTTTTCAAAGTGAGAAACTCAGGAACAGAGGCAGTGCTGAAAAGGCAGATCATCTAGGAAAGTTATTCAAAAGGATCCTTGAGCCAAAAGTCCTCATGTCTGTGAGCAAGACAGATTTTGAGAGGAGAGGCACAAAGATTTCAATTTCAAATATTTCATAGCGTATCCCAGGTGGTTTTTTTTTTCTTTTCCTCTCAAGTAAATAGCCATAAAAACAAATCTTTGAAAAGAGCCATCCATGGCTCTGTGGATAAATAATAAATAATTAAAATACCACATCATTTTGAAATGTACCAAGAAGAAAAATACGTTAAAATGATACTATGAACTGCAGAGGGGAAGATGGCATTTGGGAATGTGAGGAAAGATCTGGAAATTCAGGGATTTATTGCCAGTGCTAGGAAAGGCTGGAGAAGGCAATGGCACCCCACTCCAGTACTTTTGCCTGGAAAATCCCACGGACAGAGGAGCCTGGTGGGCTACAGTCCAAGGGGTCGCTAAGAGTCGGGCATGACTAAGCGACTTCACTTTCACTTTTCACTTTCATGCATTGGAGAAGGAAATGGCAACCCACTTCAGTATTCTTGCCTGGAGAATTCTAGGGACGACCGAGCCTGGTGGGCTGCCGTCTACGGGGTCGCGCAGAGTCAGACAAGACTGAAGTGACTTAGCGTTAGCAACCTCTACTCTAGATTTTTAATCTTTGCTTTTTGATATTTGTTATCAATTTTGTACCTTTAAGAATCTAACCTTCAGTACCCATTTTTACTTAGGGGTGTGATTACTGCCTTGATTGCTATTTCACCTTTTGACTCTCCCTTTTCTCCCCCAGGTCACCTCTATCTCCTCCCTCCCCCTTCTCTTCTCTACTTAACTTTGTGAATCTCTCTGGGTGTGCTGGGCTGTGGAGAACACTTCAGATCAGATCAGCCGCTCAGTCGTGTCTGACTCTTTGCGACCCCATGAATCGCAGCACTCCAGGCCTCCCTGTCCATCACCAACTCCCGGAGTTCACCCAGACTCACGTCCATCGAGTCAGTGGTGCCATCCAGCCATCTCATCCTCTGTTGTCCCCTTCTCCTCCTGCCCCCAACCCCTCCCAGCATCAGAGTCTTTTCCAGAGTCAACTCTTCGCATGAGGTGGCCAAAATACTGGAGTTTCAGCTTTAGCATCATTCCTTCCAA
>NW_011495051.1:7026550-7027551 GCF_000754665.1 Bison bison bison | reverse complement strand
CTCCCCTTTTGACTGCCCCTCTTCTCCTCCTGGTCACCTCTATCTCCTTCCTCCCTCTTCTCTTCTCTATATAACTCTGTGAACCTCTCTGGGTGTTCCAGACTGTGGAGAGCACATAGGGAATTGATTACTAGCCACACTGGTCTCTCCCCTTTTGATTTCCCCCTTTCTCCTCTTGGTCACCTCTATCACCCTCCTCCCTCTTCTGTTCTCCATGTAACTCTGTGAACCTCTCTGGGTGTCCCTTGCTGTGGAGAATCTTTTCACCATTAACCTAGATGTTTTGTCATCAGTGCTGTATGGATGGAGAAGCCTTGAGGCTACTGTAAGAATAAGACTGAAAGCCAGAGGCAGGAGACTTAAATCCAAAACTTGAGAATACCAGAAAACTCCTGACTGCAGGGAACATTAATCAACAAGAGCTCATCCAAAGCCTCCATACCTACACTGAAACCAAACTCCACCCAAGAGCTAACAAGTTGCAGAGCAAGACATACCAAGCTAATTCTCCAGCAACACAGGAACATAGCCCTGAGCATTAAAATACAGGCTGCCCAAAGTCACACCAAACCCACAGACACCTCAAAACTCACTACTGGACACTTCATTGCACTCCAGAGAGAAGAGATCCAGCTCCACCCACCAGATCACTGATGCAAACTTCCCTAACCAGGAAACCTTGACAAGCCACTAGTCCAAGCCCACCCACAGAGAGCAACCTCCACAATAAAGAGGAACCATAGACTTCCAGCATACAGAAAGGCCACCCCAAGCAGAGCAATCTAAACAAGATGAAAAGGCAGAGAAATATTCAGCAGGTAAAGGAACATGATAAATGCCCACCAAACCAAATAAAAGAGGAGGAGATAGGGAGTCTACCTGAAAAAGAATTCAGAATAATGATAGTAAAGATGATCCAAAATCAGAAAACAAAATGGAGTTACAGATAAATAGATTAGAGACAAGGATTGAGAAGATGCAAGAAATGTTAAACAAGGACC
>NW_011495051.1:7011585-7026450 GCF_000754665.1 Bison bison bison | reverse complement strand
CCCCACCCACAGAGAGCAACCTCCACAATAAAGAGGAACCACAGACTTCCAGCATACAGAAAGGCCACCCCAAACAGAGCAATCTAAACAAGATGAAAAGGCCGAAAATATTCAGCAGGTAAAGGAACATGATAAATGCCCACCAAACCAAACAAAAGAGGAGGAGATAGGGAGTCTACCTGAAAAAGAATTCAGAATGAATGATAGTAAAGATGATCCAAAATCAGAAAACAAAATGGAGTTACAGATAAATAGATTAGAGACAAGGATTGAGAAGATGCAAGAAATGTTAAACAAGGACCTAGAAGAATTTAAAAAGGGTCAATCGATAATGAATAATGCAATAACTGAGATCAAACAGTAGAATAACTAAGGCAGAAGATAGATTAAGTGAGGTGGAAGACAGAATGGTGGAAATAAATGAAGCAAAGAGCAAAAAAGAAAAAGAATGAAAAGAAATGAGGACAACCTCAGAGACCTCTGGGACAATGTCAAACGCCCCAACATTTGAATCATAGGAGTCCCAGAAGAAGAAGACAGAAAGAAAGGCCATGAGAAAATACTTGAGGAGATAATAGTTGAAAACTTCCCTAAAATGGGGAAGGAAATAGCCACTCAAGTCCAAGAAATCTAGAGAGTCCAAAACAGGATAAACCCAAGGTGAAACACCTCAAGATATACTAATCAAATTAACGAAGATCAAACACAAAAGAGCAAATATTAAAAGCAGCAAGGGAAAGGCAACAAATAACACACAAGGGGATCCCCATAAGGATAACAGCTGATCTTTCAGTACAAACTCTTCAGGCCAGAGGGGAATGGCAGGACATACTTAAAGTGATGAAAGAGAAAAACCTACAACCCAGATTATTATACCCCAGCAAGGATCTCATTCAAATATGAAAGAGAAATCAAAAGCTTTACAGACAAGCAAAAGCTGAGAGAATTCAGCACCACCAAACCAGCTCTTCAACAAATGCTATAGGATCTTCTCTAGACAGGAAACACAGAAAAGGTGTATAAACTCGAACCCAAAACAACAAAGTAAATGGCAATGGGATCATGCTTATCAACAGTTACCTTAAATGTAAATGGACTGAATGCTCCCAACCAAAAGACAAAGACTGGCTGAATGGATACAAAAACAAGACCCCTATATATGCTATCTACAAAAGACCCACTGCAAACCAAGGGACACATACAGACTGAGAGTGAAGGGCTGGAAAATGGTATTTCACCCAAATGGAGACCAAAAGAAAGCAGGAGTATCTATACTCATATCAGAAAAAATAGACTTTGAAATAAAGACTGTGAAAAGAGACAAAGAAGGACGCTACATAATGATCAAAGGATCAATTCAAGAAGAAGATATAACAATTATAAATATATATGCACCCAACATAGGGGCACCACAAAATGTAAGCCAAATGCTAACAAGTATAAAAAGGGAAATTAACCCAGTAACATGATAACAGTGGGAGACTTTAATATCCCACTCACACCTATGGATAGATCAACTAAACAGAAAATTAGCAAGGAAACACAAACTTTAAATGATACAATAGACCAATTAGACCTAATTGATATCTATAGGACATTTGACCCCAAAACAATGAATTTCACCTTTTTCTCAAGTGCACATGGAACCTTCTCTAGGAAAGATCACATCTTGGGTCATAAATCTAGTCTTGGTAAATTCACAAAAATTGAAATCATTTCAAGCACCTTTTCTAATCACAATGTGGTAAGATTAGATGTCAACTACAGGAAAAAAAACTATTAAAAATGCAAACATATGGAGGCTAAACAACACACTTCTGAATAGCCAACAAATCACAGAAGAAATTTAAAAAAAAAGAAATAAAAACATGCATAGAAAAGAATGAAAATGAAAACACGACAACCCAAAACCTATGGGATTCAATAAAAGCAGTGCTAAAGGGGAAGGTTCATAGCAATACATGTTTACCTCAAGAAACAAGAGAAAAATCAAATAAATAACCTAACTTTACACCTAAAGCAACTAGCAAAAGAAGAAATGAAGAACCCCAGGGTTAGTAGAAGGACAGAAATCATAAAAAATTAGGGCAGAAATAAATGAAAAAGAAACAAAGAAGAGTATAGCAAAAACCAAGAAAACTAAAAGCTGTTTTTTTGAGAAGATAAATAAAATACACAAACCAGAAAATAGAAAAGGGAACCCTCTTACACTGTTGGTGGGAATGCAAACTAGTACAGCCATTATGGAGAACAGTGTGGAGATTCCTTAAAAAACTGGAAATAGAACTGCCATATGACACAGCAATCCCACTGCTGGGCAAACACACCGAGGAAACCAGAATTGAAAGAGATATATGTACCCTAATGTTCATTGCAGCATTGTTTACAATAGCCAGGACACGGTAGCAACTTAGATGTCCATCGGCAGAGGAATGGATAGGAAAGCTGTGGTACATATACACAGTGGAGTATTACTCAGCTATGAAAAAGAATGCATTTGAATCAGTGCTAATGAGGTGGATGACACTGGAGCCTTTTATACAGAGTGAAGCAAGTCAGAAAGAAAAACATCAATACAGCATATTAGTGCATATATATGGAATTCAGAAAGATGGTAATGATGACCCTATATGTGGGACAGAAGAGACACAGATGTAAAGAACAGACTTTTGGACTCTGTGGGAGAAGGCGAGGGTGGGATGATGAGAGAATAGCATTGAAACATGTATATTATCATATGTGAAACAGATGACCAGTCCAGCTTCAATGCATGAGACAGGGTGCTTAGGGCTGGTGCACTGAGATGACCCTGAGGGATGTGATGCGGAGGGAGGTGGGAGGGGGATTCAAGATGGGGGATATACGTACACCCATGGGTGATTCATGTCAGTGTATGGCAAAAACCACTACAATATTGTAAAATAATTAGCCTCCAATTAAAATAAGTAAATTAATTTTAAAAATGAAGATAGTATAATATATTTTGAATGCCTCTATGCATAGACAGTAAGGAATGAGTGAAAGTGAAGTTGCTCAGTTGTGTCCAACTCTTTGCGACCCCATGGACTGTAGCCTACCAGGCTCCTCTCATGGGATTCCCCAGGCAAGAATGCTCAAGTGGGTTGCCATTTCCTTCTCCAAGAAATGAGTAGATTTGTGCAATTGTCAGATAATAGTTAAATTTTAAAACTGCAGTGAAGACATTGTATTGTCTTCTGATGAACGGCTGCAATACCACATATGAGTGTTTCTTGCCCTAAACCCCAAAGAAAACATGTACCTCTAAGCCCAACTATGACTCTTTTGGAATGCTAGATGCAGAGGGTGAAGGTAAATGATCCCTTGCAGTGTCAATGATCAAAACCTCAATTATAGTGAAGTTTGAAAGATAACCTGATTCGTTTAACCAATAATTCATGCAATAACTTAGCCACTATAGCTTAAGATTCCAAATCCTTTCTCCCTGTTATCTAGTCATGAGATCTAGACACAATTATCTAGCTGAAATACAAACCTGGGTTAGGGATTTACTTCCCAGTGACTAAGACTCTGTTTACAATGCAAGGGGCCTGGGTTCGATCCCCAGTCAGGGAACCAGATCACACGTGTCACAATTGAAGAGCCCACATGACATAACTAAGACCTGGAGCAGCCAAATAAATATTTTAAAAACCCGAGTCAACCTTAATTTTTCATATTTATTATAGGAATTGTCTTATAGGTTTGAGATGGAGAAGTCCCATGAATGATCATCTCCAAGCTGAAGAAGCAGAAAAGCTGGTGGCATAATTGAGTCCAAGTGTGAAAGCCTGGGAACCAGGAGCTCTGATGTCCAAGGGCAGGAAAAGATGGGCGTTGCAGCTCAGGAAGAGGGGGTATGAATCACCCTTCCTTCATCTTTTTGTTCCATTTCTTTTGGTCCTCAGGAGATTAGATAACACCCACACTGATGAGGTTGGGTGTCTTTTACTCAGTATTTTACTCAGCCTTAGAATCAAATGCTAATCTCTTCCAGAAATACTCTCAAGAACACACCCAGGAATAAAGCTTAACCAGCTATACTGGTATCAGTTAGCCCGATCAAGTGGATACACAAAAAGTGACCACCAAACATAGCTCTATCCAGCCAACACAAATACAAAATGACAATATGACCTATGTAATTTTAAATTTTGTAGAAAGCATTCTAAAGAAAGTAAATTGAAAGAGAACACTGGTTTTGATAATATTTGTCCTTAAAGAAACAAAAAGAAATATTTCAAAATGTCATCCACATCAGAAAACATTATATCCTTTTCTTCATTCTGAGCCTTGAAAATTGGTGTCTTATGATTACAAGCCTTGTTAAGTCAAAAGTTAAATTTGAAATCTGATCCATTATTCTTGACCTACATTGAGATTTCACAAGACTGACAGTTCTGAGAAGACTCACACCAAGTATTAACTTATCCTTTTTTATGGTATGTCTGTTCTACAGTTTGACCCATTTTCCAGTGTTTTTTCAGTATTTTGCTTCATCAGACAGAATTATTATATTTACAGTATTCAGTTTGATGTACTTGACTAAGATGTGTAATGCAAATTTCTTCCTCTGCTCAAGTTTTCAGATGAATTTTGATGACTACAGATGCCTAAAATATTTTAATATGATCTAAGTTACAAATTTCCCTTATCTACTTGAGATTTATTGTACTAAATGGAATCCATTTTCTCATCATTGAGCAACTATTTTCTTTCAAAGCTTAAAGTTGCATATTGTTTATGTTAGAGCTGAAATGAAGAACTTAAGTAGCTAAGAATATATTGATCCCAGCACAGACCAGATTACTAAACAGCAAGACAGTTCAAGAGCAAATATCCCAATAGAATCCAAGGGGAATTATCTTGGAAAACTCAGAACACAGTTAGAAGAGAAGTGAGATGTGATGAAAAGGAGAGTAGAGAGAAAGTGGGGAGAAATTGAAATTAGAAGTGAAAATACACAAGCATGGTTTAAAAATACATCACCCAATGGTTGCAATAACTTAATATCCTGAGTCAAATATTGTGTATACACAGGATAAAATAATGAGCTAAAATATGGTCTAGAAGCCAAAGTTAATGTAATGCACTTTTAGAGAATACAGAGACCAAACAAGCAAGAAAAAGGCTAATTGGTGATGTCTACGGAAAAATAAAATAAGGTGGATAACGAGAGAGTACTATTTTTATACTTTTTTGCTGGGGTGGGGGGTGGGATAGGGCCAAGAGGCATGCAGGATCTTGGTTTCCCAACCAGGACTTGAACCCGTGCCCCCTGAGTTGGGAGTTCAGAGTCTTAACCAATGGATCACCAGGGAAATCCCTTGAGCACCATTTTTAATAAGCTGCTGCTGCTGCTAAGTCACTTCAGTCGTGTCTGACTCTGTGTGACGCCACAGATGGCAGCCCACCAGGCTCCCCCGTCCCTGGGATTCTCCAGGCAAGAACACTGGAGTGGGTTGCCATTTCCTTCTCCAATGCATGAAACTGAAAAATGAAAGTGAAGTTGCTCAGTCATGTCCGACTCTTTGCGACCCCATGGACTGCAGCCTACCAGGCTCCTCTGTCCATAGGATTTTCCAGGCAAGAGTACTGGAATGGGGTGCCATCGCCTTCTCCATTTTAATAAGCTAAGAAGAATCAAATCCAACTAGAGTTTTATACCCAGAATTAACATTGCCCCAAGTAAAGATGTCTGCCAAAACTTAAGTGAAACACTTCGTTATGAACTACATTGAATTAGACAAAATACTAGAGTGAGTTGTTAAGTCCAAAGTAAAATAATTCTATATTAAAAACCAGGAATGCAAAAAGCATGAATAGGAAAAGAAAGGATAATTTCAAAATAATTATGAATAAATTTTCTTCATAAAGCACTTCTAGGTTTATCTCAGATCAGATCAGATCAGATCAGTCGCTCAGTCATGTCCGACTCTTTGCGACCCCATGAATCCCAGCACGCCAGGCCTCCCTGTCCATCACCAACTCCTGGAGTTCACTCAGACTCACGTCCATCGAGTCAGTGATGCCATCCAGCCATCTCATCTTCTGTCGTCCCCTTCTCTTTCTGCCCCCAGGTTTATCTCAGGGACGTTAAAATATCTGTAGCATTAAAACAATGACAACAGTAATAGAAGAGTCAAGGAAGTTAAAATGGAATTGAAAGTGTTCTAAGATATTATTAGCATTTGGAAAAGGTGCTAAAAAAAATTATCTGTATTAGACTATTAAGTGAAGGATTTATAGTGTAATCACTAGTGTAACTAGACACTGATGTGTGTATGATTGTGACTGACAAGTTTCCAGACAAAAAGTGGATTAATAAAAGTGTTAAACCCTAGTCTAGGGAGGTAAAGGGAGTAGAGAGACTAATTACGTCAAAGGATCAGAAAAGAGTAAGGTGATTGAAATCATCAAACATTAACCAGGAATTAGTTGAAGGGTAAACGTACAAAATACTAATGTTTTAAAAGAATGGCTGTGTGATATACACATTACAGACTTGTCAACTAACATTTTGGAGAAAAATACCTCGGTTTGATCCCTGGGTTGAGAAGATCCCCTGGGAAAGACATGGCAGTTCACTCTAGTATTCTCGTCTGGAAAATCCCATGAACAGAAGTTTGGCAGGCTATAGTCCAGGGGTTCACAAAGAGTCACAGACAGGACTTAGCGAATAAACAACCTCAACAATTAATGATAAACATTCAAAAGGTCTCTATTTTTCCTTTTTGCTATTATAACATCAGTTTCTAGAAATCTTTGTATATAGATAGAAACTTCTATTCCTATTTTTGTTGACCGTATCCATAGTGGGAGAAAAACGAAAGATTAACTTGTTGATAGAAACTGCAAATACCACTCCATACATAGATGTATTACATTTTTTAAACATTTTTTTCTTTTTTGGCTGTGCTGGGTATTCCCTGCTCTATGTGGGCTTTCTCTAACTGCAGTGACCTGGGGCTTCTATTGGAGAAGGCAATGGCACCCCACTCCAGTACTCTTGCCTGGAAAATCCCATGGACCGAGGAGCCTGGTAGGCTGAAGACCATGGGGTCGTGAAGCGTCGGACACGACTGAGCGACTTCACTTTCACTTTTCACTTTCATGCATTGGAGAAGAAATGGCAACCCACTCCAGTGTTCTTGCCTGGAGAATCCCAGGGACGGGGGAGCCTGGTGGGCCACCATCTATGGGGTCGCACAGAGTCGGACATGACTGAAGCGACTTAGCAGCAGCAGCAGCAGGGGCTTCTATTGTTGCAGACCACAGGCTCTAGAGTGTGGGCTCAGTAGTTGAGCTGGCACACTGGCTTAGTTGCTTCACAGCATGCGGAATCTTCCTGGACCGGGGATCGAACCTGTGTCCCTTGCTTTAGCAGGCAGATTCTCATCCATGGTGCCAACAACGAAATCCCATTTTTTTCACCTAGGGTAGTTTCTGACAGTGTTAACAGCCTCCTATTTTTGCATTTGTGTATAAAGACTGAAGAATCTCTTAAATCCCTTTGATCTGAGATAGGGTGTGTCTTTGAAAAATCCACTGATTGGGTTACCCACTCCCTCCATAAAAAGGGAATCTGAGGCAGAAGTCACTGCTTTCTCTGGCAAGCTACAGGCGGTCTGCATCTCAGGATCGGTCACAGGACAGCTCTCGAATCAGGGGGAACCAGCATCAGCCTCTTTCACAGATCAGCCTGTTCTGGTAAGTGGGGCATCCATGTTGATGGGAACAGTGTCCACTTGCATCTTTTCTTGGTGAGATTTCTTAGAGTTAGCTCTTACAAGAAAAAGTTATGTTATTGAAAGGTATATCCTAAGTGTTAATGTTACAAAATATTCAAAGTTTTGTATAGTTTTGCATTTGAAACTTTCTTGGAATAACAGGACAGATCAAAAAAAAAAAATCGACATCACCAAGAAATGGAAGCAATACTTGGCTCTACTTTGTTTAAATTGTTGTCCTCTGTGGAAATTCTTTACCCACGCTGTGGTTGAGTCCTTTTCTTTCTTTCTCTCTTTTTTTTTGCAATGAAGTTTTCTGCTCAAGTATGCCCTCAGTTAGGCTTTCCCCTGGAGTAGGAAATGGCAACCCACTCCAGTATTCTTGCCTGGAGAACTCCATGGACAGAGGAGCCTGGCGGGCTATGGCCCATCTACAGGGTTGAAAAGAGTCGGACACAACTTAGTGACTAAACCACCACACCACCAATCTTTTCATCATCAGTAGTTTTAATTTCTTCCTCCCTTTATCCTTTCCGGCTTCACTTTCCCCATATGTGTGTATGTTAGTCACTCAGTTGTGTTTAACTCTTTGTGACCCCATGGAATACAGTCTGCCAGGCTCCTCTGAATACTGGAGTGGGTAACCATTCCCTTCTCAAGGGTATCTTCCCACCCAGGGATGGAATGTGGGTCTCCCGCACTGCAGGCATATTCTTTACCATTGAAGCCACCAGGCAAGCCCCTGTAAGGGCAAAGCAAAAGATAAATAGCTCAGCATAAAACCTTAAAGTCCATATTAGTCATCTATTCACTGAATATACCATTTGTGAGAAAAACTGTAAAATTAATAGATAATAATGCAGATAGAATTAAAAATGGGAAGAAATCAACATAGAGAAGATAATATGCATCAGGAAAGGTCACTCTGTTAAATAATGTTTTGCAGAAAAATTGAAAGTTGCTCAAGACTGATAAAAGGGCGGCAGAGGCTCCAGAGGCAGTAATAGCATCCCCGAGGCCAGGACGTGGAGGTTCTCCTGGAGGCTCTGTTTCCGGAGCAGCGGGAGCCAGGACCGGTCAGGTTCCTGTTAGTCGCTGAGATCTCCCTCATCCTCCTCAGCTTCAGAAAAATGGCTCAAGCGACCAAGCGCGCGAAGAAGGAAACGTCAACATCTGATCCGTCGGAGAGGAATAAGAGAGATAATGAAAAATTCCGCAAACTCTTTGTTGGTGGCTTGAGCTCTGAAACCACAGAAGAAACTCTATGGAACTACTACCGGCAGTGGGGATATCTTACAGACTGTGTGGTCATAAGAGACCCCGCCAGCCAGACATCAAGAAGATTTGCTTTTGTCACGTTTTCCTCCATGGCTGAGGTGGATGCTGCCATGGCGGCCAGACCTCATTCCATCGATGGGAAAAGGGTTGCCCCCAAACGCGCTGTCCCAAGAGAGGACTATGGAATACCAGGGGCTCTTGTCACTGTGAAGAAGCTGTTTGTTTGTAAAATTGGAGAAGATACGGAGAAGCATCATCTTAGAGATTACTTTGGGAAATATGGAAAAATCAATGCCATTGAGATCATTAGTGATAGGGAGTCTGGAAGGAAAAGAGGCTTTGGGTTTGTGACTTTTGATGACCACGATCCCGTGGATAAGCTTGTATTGCAGAAATACCATACCATCAATGGTCATCATGCAGAAGTAAGAAAGGCCCTGTCTAGACCAGAAATGCAGGAACTCCAGCATTCTAGAATAGGAAGGGGAGGACGTAAGGCTGATTTCCTATACTTGCATGGTGGTGGTGGAAATTTTGGAGCTGGACGAGGAAGGGACTTTAGAGAAGCATCTGATGGAAGTGGAAGCAGTGGTGAATCTGGGGATGGTGACCATGGGTATGGAGGAGGACCAGGAGGTGGTAGTTTGAGGGTTAGTCCTGGTTATGGAGAAGGACGAGGAGGTTGTGATGGAGAAGGACCTGGACATGGCTACCAGGATAGGGGTTGCAGAGCTGGTTATATCAGCTACGGAGGAAGGAACGATGGAAGTCAGAATTGCAATAATTTGGGAAATTATAAGCAGAAACCTTCAAAGTACGAGTTACTGAAGAGTGGGAAACTGAGTGGTAGGAGGAATATGGGAAGATCATATGGTGGAGCAAACTATTGTCCAGGAGGCCATGGAGGAAGTGGAGGTTATGGAGAGACAGCAATGTTGAGCTTGTTATTTGGCAGGGGCTTGACTGTATAAATCAGGGAGAATGAGAGCCCGGAGGTAACAAAACAGCTTCAGGCTATGGAAATAATGATGTCAAGGAAACTCTCATTTCAGTCATGCATAAATATTTGGTGATATGGTCCAAGGCATGAGAGCATGTGCAGAAAGCCATTTTGCGAGTTGATTTAATTATGTAAAAAAATTACCATCCTTGGAGGAAAAAATCATATAAAAAATGTTTTTGAGACGTAATTCTTTCTTTTTGAAATGTCTTTCCAGTGGCCACTGTTCAAGAGTGTAGAAGCATCTCTTTCTTTGATAATGTTAAATTTTAAAATTTTGAGTGACATGTGAAAATCCTTTTTCAAGATTTTTCCCAACATTTTTAAAACTGCTAGCTAGAATCACCATGTAATAAGAACTAACATCACTCTTCTAAAAAAATTTAGGTCATGTGTAAAGAAGCTATTGTACATTGAAGATTTAATAAAATAATTTAAAAGGTGAAATGGTAGTGGTTTGTACATACCTATGCATAAAATATAAAATCACTCTTTTTAAATATACTCATCTTTTGATATTTAGGTCATTTTCCCATGTCTGGACTATTGGAAATGATCCTGCAATGATCATGTGAAGGTAGATGATTATTTAGGATACTGGCTTCATTTTTTTCCTGATACATACCCAGAAGTGGAATTGCTGGTTCCTGCTGCTGCTGCTGCTACTAAGTCACTTCAGTCATGTCTGACTCTGTGTGACCCCACAGACGGCAGCCCACCAGGCTCCCCCGTCCCTGGGATTCTCTAGGCAAGAACACTGGAGTGGGTTGCCATTTCCTTCTCCAATGCAAGAAAGTGAAAAGTGAAAGTGAAGTCCCTCAGTCGTGTCCGACCCTCAGCGACCCCATGGACTGCAGCCTACCAGGCTCCTCCATCCATGGGATTTTCCAGGCAAGAGTACTGGAGTGGGGTGCCATTGCCTTCCTACAGCAGTTCTAATTTTTTGATGAACCTCCGTACTGTTTTTTTTTTTTTTTTAATAGCTGCACCGATTGACGTTCTCACCAAGAGTGCAGAAAAGTTTCCCTTTGGTGTGTCTGACACAGCCACCATGAGTTCTGTGCAGGGACATCAATCATAGACATAGGAGGGCAGAGCCCTCAGTGTCAGGATGGACTTGTCTCCCCCACACCTCCCTCTCTGCTCCCAAGCCCTGAAGTTTGAGAGTCACAGACTATGATGCAATCACAGAGGGAAGGGGAAAAACATGTTCATGGTCATTGCTTTTCACCAGGACTGAGGGAGGCAGGTGCAGAGCCCCAGGACAGGAGCCTCCCCAGAGCTCCTCCATGGAACTAACATGAAGCAGTAAAAAGAAGGGGAAGGCAGGCTGCTCGCGTCACGGGGACACCGAGGGTGAGGTCTCTCCTCACCTGCTCTCTGATTCTAAGTGTGCCCTGGTCTGGCACACCAGTCTGGCACACGCCCTGCAAGTTTTCCACAAGCTGAGAGACAGAGGGGTTGTGGGCATAGGCTGGGCTGACGTGAGGGGCATTTTCCTTTTTGAGAGCAGAGCAGGGATCAGATGCCTATCCCTCTTCTCATGAGCTGAGCCTAGATACAGGGCTTGGTCTCTCAGTTGGGCATCTCCTGCAACGTCATTCTCTCCGATTTATCTTTTCTTGCTCCTGCAGTCTTTCCACACTGTATGTGGGATACAGTTTGAAGTTTAGGCAGATTGCCTGAAGCACAGAGTGTATAAAGATGGAGATGTGGTGGTGGGTTCCCCCCCCCCATCCATACATTAAAACTACAAGCAGGTGTATTCCAGATCTCCTTCCTGAGAAGGCCAAAGCAACTGATAATACCTTATGAGTAAGTTCTTGTTTGCATTTGCATATATGTGTGTTTCATCTCCTTGAAAACGATCTGAGATGTGCACAGAAGTGGCAGAGATGTAGACCAAAGAATTCTGAATATTCTATCCTTCTTTGTCCTTCTATTATCTGAAAAATTTTCCCTCTTCACTCCTTTCAAGAGAGGAGAGAATTATGCATCTTTTCTTCTCTATTCACCAGCAGGATTTGCAAGCTCTGTTCCTGGAGGTCTTAAAATTAGTGAGACTGCTGAATCCTAGCCCCTCCTGCTGCTAGAACCCTTAGACTGAGGCACATAATCCCTTTGAAACACTGGTCCCCTGGCCTGAGGCCACTCTTAGAGAAAGTGGCTAAGCCTGAATGTTGACTGCTGACAAAGGTATTGCTGAAATGTGCCTCCATGGAGAGACCCGAAGTGACCTGGATTTTCCACCCTAAAAAAATGAGTCCCATCAAATATTATTAATTCACCCACACCAAGAGTGAGGTATTCAGCCCAATATTCTGGAAGCAAAAGAAAAAAAGTAGATACTATGTCAGAAGACAGTAAAGCCCTTCATTTTTATCTATATCATTAGTTTCTCTGGGGAAAATGATAAATTCTGCCCTAAAACATGGACTTTAACTGTGGCATGAATGTCTCTAGTTGAGTTTCTGTAGCAGAGCTTAACAATGGGTTTGCATCAAGCAGTCTGTTTTCTGTTCATGTTTTGCTGGTTCATAGAGTTTCTAATGGATCTGCAATGTTTATCAACATGCCCATGTCCTCAGAAGTGGAAGATGTAGTTAGAACTTGTGCACCTTGTTTCCTTGTTAGTTATGTCTGGAATTTTTTCAACACTAATTCTGTTGGCAGCTGCCCTTCTACTGGAGAGTTGCTGATTTGAGGGGAGAATGTCAATCCTGTTTCTAGTCTTCTGTTTGAGGACCTCTGCCAAATCTTTGTCCCTTCCAGCTGTCTCATTTCACGTTTCTTTTCCTCATGCTTTGCTTCTGCTTCTTTTACCAAAATATGAAATGGAGTGTTTGATGGAAATATTTCAGGTGCGCACATTTTCTAGTTTGGTGGAAGCTACTAATTATTTGACCTCTATCAGGGTCAGTTACACTAACTCAACCAGAGATACGCATGCCACACAATTAGATAAAGTCCATGTTTTAGGGCTTCCCTTGTGGCTCAGATGGTAAAGCATCTGCCTGCAATGTGGGAGACCTGGGTTTGATCCGTGGATTGGGAAGATTCCCTGGAGAAGAGAATGGCTACCCACTTCAACATTCTGGCCTGGAGAATTCCATGGACTGTATAGCCCGTGGGGTTGCAAAGAGTCAGACACGACTGAGGGACTTTCACCATGGGGGAGTGTCTCTACTTACTAATTATTTGTATTAGAATGCATGCTGGAAAAATTGTCCTAGTTTAGAGTGTAATATAGTGAAATATCCAGAGGAGACTTAACAAAACATGAAAACCATAAAACTGTAAAAATCTAAACATTTCCTAGGAGTGTACTTAATGTCACAAAGTATCGACATAATTACCATAACAGAATCCAACGCTTTCATCTACAGTTGTGTATATGCCGTTATCCAAATGTTCATTGAAATGATTGTTGTAACAAAGAGAAATGAGGTCTCCCTGATATTCTACAGACCCTGGAAAATGAACTATTTTTAGATATAACTATTCCTGTGAAATCTGCAAACAATTTAAAATGTGAGAACACTGATGATAATTATAAACTCAAAATAAGTTACATGGTTTAGAAGTGAATTAATGCAGGCTTTTGTGAATCTACAAATCCATTTCAGAATATATTTAGAAATTTCTGTCCTCAAACACAAGAAGCAAATACATATTGTCAAGTTGTTGATTAAATCAAATCAAATAATCAGATCAAATAAAGTATCTATTTTTTAATAGCTTTTAATATAAATTTAAAAGAAACATGCTGGGATCTTGGTATCCAAACTCTATTTTTCCAACATGTGGAATTCTTAATGAAGAGTAAAAAGATAGAGCTGAATTTTGTTATAAAGCTTCATGATGTTTTAATTTAAGCAGGTACCATTTGTTACTTTCCTTCCCAAAAGAGACCTATTAAACAACACCCCACTTTCTTCACACAGGTTACTAGTACCAGAAGGAGCCATATGAACCTTATGCTAAAAAAAATCATAACTGTTTTTTTTTTCACCTACCTAGTGGCTCTCTAATGGACTAATCTAAGACTTCCTTTATTTTTCATGTCTTTTGAAATTTCCTAGGGCTGACTTACTCCACTCTGTATAATAGGCTCCAGTTTCATCCATCTCATTAGAACTGATTCAAATGCATTCTTTTTAATGGCTGAGTAATATTCCATTGTGTATATGTACCACAGCTTTCCTATCCACTTGTCTGCCGATGGACATCTAGATTGCTTCCATGTCCTGGCTATTGTAAACAGTGCTACCATGAACATTGGGGTACACGTGTCTCTTTCAATTCTGGTTTCCTCGGTGTATATGCCCAGCAGTGGGATTGCTGGGTTGTATGGCAGTTCTATTTCGTTTTTTAAGGAATCTCCACACTGTTCTTCATAGTGGCTGTACTAGTTTGCATTCCCACCAACAGTGTAACGGGTTTCCCTTTTCTCTGCACCCTCTCCAGCATTTATTGTTTGTAGACTTTTTGATAGCAGCCATTCTGACCAGCGTGAGATGGTACCTCATTGTGCTTTTAATTTGCATTTCTCTGATAATGAGTGATGTTGAGCATCTTTTCGTGTGTTTGTTAGCCACCTTATGTCTTCTTTGGAGAAATGTCTGTTTAGTTTTTTGGCCCATTTTTTGATTGGGTCACTTATTTTTCTGGAATTGAGCTGCATGAGTTATTTGTATATTTTGGAGATTGATTCTTTGTCAGTTGCTTCATTTGCTATTATTTTCTCCCATTCTGAAGATTGTCTTTTCACCTTGCCTATAGTTTCCTTCGTTGTGCAAAAGCTTTTAAGTTTAATTAGGTCCCATTTGTTTATTTTTG
>NW_011495051.1:7008985-7010004 GCF_000754665.1 Bison bison bison | reverse complement strand
GTGATTTCTCCATTTTCATTTCTAATTTTGTTGATTTGATTCTTCTCTCTTTTTTTCTTGATGAGTCTGCCTAATGGTTTGTCTATTTTATTTATCTTCTCAAAGAACCAGCTTTTAGCTTTGTTGATTTTTGCTATGGTCTCTTTAGGTGTAAAGTTAGGTTATTTACTTGATTTTTCTCTTGTTGCTTGAGGTAAGCATGTATTGCTATGAACCTTCCCCTTGGCACTGCTTTTACTGAATCCCACAGGTTTTGGGGTGTCGTGTTTTCATTTTCATTCGTTTCTTTGTATATTTTGATTTCTTCTTTGATTTCTTCTGTGATTTGTTGGTTATTCAGAAGCATGTGGTTTAGCCTCCATATGTTTGCATTAATAGTTTTTTCCTGTAGTTGACATTTAATCTTACCACATTGTGATCAGCAAAGATACTTGGAATGACTTCATTTTTTTTTGAATTTACCAAGGCTAGATTTATGGCCCAGAATGTAAGCTATCCTGGAGAAGGTTCCGTGTGCACTTGAGAAAAAGGTGAAATTCGTTGTTTTAGGGTGAAATGTCCTATAAATATCAATTAGGTCTAACTGGTCCATTGTATCATTTAAAGTTTGTGTTTCTTTGTTAATTTTCCGTTTAGTTGATCTATCCATAGGTGTGACTGGGGTATTAAAGTCTCCTACTATTATTGTGTTACTGTTAATTTCCCCTTTCATACCTGTTAGCATTTGCCTCAGAGAAGGCAATGGCACCCCACTCCAGTACTCTTGCCTGGAAAATCCCATGGACGAAAGAGCTTGGTAGGCTGCAGTCCATGCGGTCGCTAGAGTCGGACACGACTGAGCGACTTTACTTTCACTTTTCACTTTCATGCACTGGAGAAGGAAATGGCAACCCACTCCAGTGTTCTTCCTTGGAGAATCCCAGGGACGGGGAAGCCTGGTGGGCTGCCATCTCTGCAGTCGCACAGAGTCGGACACGACTGAAGTGACTTAGCAGCAGCAGCAGCAGCATTTGCCTTAC
>NW_011495051.1:7007976-7008885 GCF_000754665.1 Bison bison bison | reverse complement strand
CCTTCTCCTCCTGCCCCCAATCCCTCCCAGCATCAGAGTCTTTTCCAATGAGTCACCTCTTCGCATGAGGTGGCCAAAGTACTGGAGTTTCAGCTTCAGCATCATTCCCTCCAAAGAAATCCCAGGGCTGATCTCTGCCCCCCAAATAAAGTCAGCCACTGTTTCCACTGTTTCCCCATCTATCTGCCACGAAGTGATGGACCAGATGCCATGATCTTAGTTTTCTGAATGTTGAGCTTTAAGCCAACTTTTTCACTCTCCTCTTTCACTTTCCTCAAGAAGCTCTTTAGTTCTTCTTCACTTTCTGCCATAAGGCTGGTGTCATCTGCTTATCTGAGGTTATTGATATTTCTCCGAGCAATCTGGATTCCAGCTGGTGCTTCATCCAGCCAAGCATTTCTCATGATGTACTCTGCATAGAAGTTAAATAAGCAGGGTGACAATATACAGCCTTGACATACTCCTTTTCCTATTTGGAACCAGTCTGTTGTTCCATGTCCAGTACTAAGTGTTGCTTCCTGACCTGCATATAGGTTTCTCAAGAGGCAGGTCAGGTGGTCTGCTTTCCCATCTCTTTCATAACTTTCCACAGTTTACTGTGATCCACACAGTCAAAGGTTTTGGCATAGTCAATAAACCAGAAATAGATGTTTTTCTGGAACTCTCTTGCTTTTTTGATGATCCAGTGGATGTTGGCAATTTGGTCTCTGATTCTTCTGCCTTTTCTAAATCCAGCTTGAACATCTGGAACTTCACAGTTCACGTATTGCTGAAGCCTGGCTTGGAGAATTTTGAGCATTACTTTGCTAGCGTGTGAAATGAGTGCAATTGTGCGGTAGTTTGAGCATTCTTTGGCATTGCCTTTCTTTGGGATTGGAATGAAAACGGACCTTTTCCAGTCCTGTGGCC
>NW_011495051.1:6995548-7007876 GCF_000754665.1 Bison bison bison | reverse complement strand
CTATTTGTAAATCCTCCTCAGACAGCCATTTTGCTTTCTTTGCATTTCTTTTTCTTGGGGATGGTCTTGCTCCCTGTCCCCTGTACAATGTCATGAACCTCCATCCATAGTTCATCAAGCACTCTGTCTATCAGATCTAGTCCCTTAAATCTATCTCTCACTTCCACTGTATAATCATAAGGGATTTGATTTAGGTCATTTGATTTAGACCTGAATGGTCTATTGGTTTTCCCTACTTTCTTCAATTTAAGTCTGAATTTGGCAAGTGCATATATATTTATAATTGTTATATCTTCTTCTTGGATTTATCCTTTGATCATTATGTAGTGTCCTTCTTTGTCTCTTTTCATGGCCTTTATTTCAAAGTCTATTTTATCTGATGTGCGTATTGCTACTCCTGCTTTATTTTGGGTGAAATATCTTTTTCCAGCCCTTCGTTTTCAGTCTGTATGTGTCCCTTGGTTTGCTGTGGGTCTTTTGTACACAGCATATATAGAGGTCTTGTTTTTGTATCCATTCAGCCAGTCTTTGTCTTTTGGCTGGGAGCATTCAGTCCATTTACATTGAAGGTAATTGTTGATTTTGGGCTAGAGTTTATAAACCTTTTCTGTGTTTCCTGTCTAGAGAAGATCCTATAGCATTTGTTGAAGAGCTGGTTTGGTGGTGCTGAGTTCTCTCAGCTTTTGCTTGTTTGTAAAACTTTTGATTTCTCCTTCATATTTGAATGATATCCTTATGGGTACAGTAATCTGGGTTGTAGTTTTTTCTCTTTCATCATGTCCTGCCATTCCCTTCTGGCATGAAGAGTTTCTATTGAAAGATCAGCTGTTATCCTTATGGGAATCCCCTTGTGTGTTATTTGTTGCCTTTCCCTTGCTGCTTTTAATATTTGCTCTTTTGTGTTTGATCTTCGTTAATTTGATTAGTATATCTTGAGGTGTTTCACCTTGGGTTTATCTTGTTTGGGACTCTCTGGGTTTCTTGGACTTGGATGGCTATTTACTTCCCTATTTTAGGGAAGTTTTCAACTATTATCTCAAGTATTTTCTCATGGCCTTTCTTTTTGTCTTCTTCTTCTGGGACTGCTATGATTCGAATGTTGGGGTGTTTGACATTATCCCAGAGGTCTCTGAGCTTGTCCTCATTTCTTTTAATTCTTTTTCTTTTTTGCTCTTTGCTTCATTTATTTCCACCATTCTGTCTTCCACCTCACTTAATCTATCTTCTGCCTTAGTTATTCTACTGTTTGATCTCAGTTATTGCATTATTCATTATCGATTGACCCTTTTTAAATTCTTCTAGGTCCTTGTTTAACATTTCTTGCATCTTCTCAATCCTTGTCTCTAATCTATTTATCTGTAACTCCATTTTGTTTTCTGATTTTGGATCATCTTTACTATCATCATTCTGAATTCTTTTTCAGGTAGACTCCCTATCTCCTCCTCTTTTGTTTGGTTTGGTGGGCATTTATCATGTTCCTTTACCTGCTGAATATTTCTCTGCCTTTTCATCTTGTTTAGATTGCTCTGTTTGGGGTGGCCTTTCTGTATGCTGGAAGTCTGTGGTTCCTCTTTATTGTGGAGGTTGCTCTCTGTGGGTGGGGTTGGACTAGTGGCTTGTCAAGGTTTCCTGGTTAGGGAAGTTTGCATCAGTGATCTGGTGGGTGGAGCTGGATCTCTTCTCTCTGGAGTGCAATGAAGTGTCCAGTAGTGAGTTTTGAGGTGTCTGTGGGTTTGGTGTGACTTTGGGCAGCCTGTATTTTAATGCTCAGGGCTATGTTCCTGTGTTGCTGGAGAATTAGCATGGTATGTCTTGCTCTGCAACTTGTTGGCTCTTGGGTGGGGTTTGGTTTCAGTGTAGGTATGGAGGCTTTGGATGAGCTCTTGTTGATTAATGTTCCCTAGAGTCAGGAGTTTTCTGGTGTTCTCAAGTTTTGGATTTAAGTCTCCTGCCTCTGGCTTTCAGTCTTATTCTTACAGTAGCCTCAAGACTTCTCCATCCATACAGCACCGATGATAAAACATCTAGGTTAATGGTGAAAAGATTCTCCACAGTGAGGGACACCCAGAGAGGTTCACTGAGTTACACAGAGAAGACAAGAGGGAGGAGGGAGATAGAGGTGACCAAGAGGAGAATAGGGGAAATCAAAAGGGGGGAGAGCATTCTAGCCAGTAATCAATTCCTTATGTGCTCTCCGCAGTCTGGAACAGTCAGAGAGGTTCATGGAGTTACACAGAGAAGAGAAGAGGGAGGAAAGAGATAGAGGTGATGAGGAGGAGAAGAGGGGGAGTCAAAAGGAGAGAGACAGATCTAGCCAGTAATCAGTTCCCTAAATGTTCTCCACAGCCCAGAACACTGAAAGAGATTCACAGAATTCGGTAGAGAAGAGAAGTGGGAGGGAGGAGATAGAGGTGACCTGCGGGAGAAAAAGGAGAGTCAAAAGGGGGAGAGAGCAATCAAGGCAGTAATCACACCCCTAAGTAAAAATGGGTACTGAAGATTAGATTCTTTTCAATTAGCAATAATCGCAGCTTGGATAAACCTCATTGGCTACGATACTGCCACTGTGCAAAGCTGAAGATTAGAATCTTAAAGTTACAAAATTGATAACAAAAAGCAAAAAAACAAAGATTAAAAATCTAGAGTAGAGGTTAGACTCTCAAAAATACAATATGAAAGAGACAAAACAAAAATCACAAAAATTATAATATATATGTGAAATTTGCTTTAAAAATAGGGTCTTTTTTTTTTGCAAGGTAATAGTAGGTTATAAAAATGAAAATTAAAAGAGTAATAAATAACTTAAAAATAAAAAAATTTTAATTTAAAGATGAAAATTGTAAAATATATCTAGGAATTTCTCTGGAGCTGTTGAGGGCAGTGTGGGGTCAGTTCAGTTCCAGATAGTTCCTTGTTCCAGCTTATACTTCTTTTCAAGGTCTATAGACCCCTTCCAATGTAATCAGTGCTAACTACAGGGTTTTAATCTGTTGCACCTGTCACTTCCAGAGCACCTCCCTCTTCTTTGTTTATTTTGGCTTCCTCTATTTGCAAGTCTCTTCAGTGTCTAATTTCCACCCCGACACAAGGGGGCGAAGGTGGTCACTTATTTAGGCTAACTTGTTCAGTTGTGTTGTGGGGAGGGAGGAACACCGCAAACAAATATCACTGGCATTTGTGGGGATTGCTTGCAGTGTCTGGGCCGCACTGGGTTTGCTGCCGCTCACGGCGTGTGTGCTTTCCTAGTCTACACTGCTCAGGCTCCAGGTTGCTCTGCAGGGGAACTCTCTAAAGTGGGACCTGGGTTGTGTGCACTTCCCGGGTCTAAGCTACTCAGGTTCAGGTGCTTGGGTACTCCACAAAGGCACAGACTTAGTTGGGCCTGCACTTTGTCCCCTTCCCAGGTCCGAGCAGCTCAGGCGACCAGGTGCTTGGTGAGCACATTCTCCCAGCTGGTTGGTGCATCTTATCACCTCCTGGGTCCCAGCCCCTCAGTTTCCTGGGTGTACCACAAGAGTGCCATCTCAGATGTGTCTCTTCTGGGGAGCTGATCTCTGACTGTGACCCTTCTGGCAGATGTCAACCGTCCAGGATCCCAGGAAGACTTGGTTAGCAACTGAGGGCCTGCTCACAGTTTGGTGGAGGATGCCTTCTCTGGGGCCGAGATTGCCCCTTACCTTCCGGCTCTGGCTGTTGCCTGCCTGCCTCTCTGCCTCCGGCGTGGGGATGGACCGGTCCACAACCCGCTAGCTCTCCTCTGGTATTTGCTCAGTCCTTTGTTCTGTGAGCAGGCCCGGCAGTGCCTTTGGTTAGAGCTTTCCGCGGGAAAGTTCTCTTTTTTTCTCTCTCTGCCTATCCCATAGTTTGGGTTGCTATCTCACGTTAGCTCCCTCAGATTGTCCTCAGGACATTCAGGCCTGGTCCTTACCCTAAGCATGCAGCCCACGACTCCCTGTTTAGCCCCTGCTCGCTGCTGGCCGACACAAGCGTATGGGCTACTTCTCCACTGGGAGTTGCAGTTAGGCGCGTAATCTGTGGGTTTTGGGTTTTTCCCTCCCGGTTATATTGCCCTCTGAGGTTCCAAAACTCCCCACAGACCTGCTGGTGACAGGGTTTCCTGGTGTTTGGAAACTTCTCCTCCTTCACGACTCCCTTCCTGGCATGGGTCTCTGTCCCTAACTCTTTTGTCTCTCTCTCTTTTTATCTATTTTGTCCTACCTGCTTTTGAAGGGAAAAGCTGCCTTTCTGGGTGCCTGGTGTCCTCCAGCGTTCAGAAGTTGTTGTGTGGAATTTGCTCAGTGTTCAAATGATCTTTCGATGAATTTGTGGGGGAGAACGTGGTCTCCCCGTCCTATTCCTCCACCGTCTTAGGACCACCCCCCTTCACTCCCTTCTTATGTTTAGATAAACACCAGTAGATTATGAATGTTAACTATTTCTTTGTAGATTCCATTTACACTTTCCTATGGTTATATGCACATTACTGGATTGCCAAACTTCATTTTAATTCGTATTTCAAAGCACTGACTACTATTTTCACAAAATTTCCCACATTTGAAAACTTCAGGCTAATTTTAAGGTGGTTCTCTATGTGTTAACATTTTGCACACAAAAGTATTTTGAATTGTTTTTACAAATCTGTGCCATTCCTGTCAGGAACCATGAATTGTGTTAATCACAACCTGCAGTTCATAACACTCTCTCACAGTTGGTGTCTTCACAGTCTACATTTATTGTTTATGAAGCCACTTTTCATAGTGTGTCTGCTTTCCACATTGTTAGGTTCTTTGACCTAAAACCTACATCCTCTATGTGGCCAATAGGAGAGCATAGAAAATAGTTTTCTGCACATAAAACTTCAGTGTTATGATCACAGGGATAGTTGCACTGAGAAGATGTTTGGACTAGGTGGTTTAACAAGAGAAAGTCAAGCTGTGTTGCCAGGAATATATGAAACAAAAACCTTGAAATACTTTGGTAAAATTTGGGTGGTCTCCATAAATATTTCAGAAGAAAGAATGTGGAAACATCTCTTAGTATCTCATGCTTAGATTTCTGGAGAAGGTGACAAGGCTGGGATTGGGGAGGGGACCTAGTGATGCCACAGAAGAGGAAACATCCTTCGTTCTGAGAGAAATAGAGACATCCTCTGACAGCAGCTAACCATGTGCCAAATTTGACCAAAGACTCTCTCTCTTTCCTTCCAGACACTGATATCTGTGTGTAGCCAGAGTTACATTCCAGGATTCAGAAAAACCCCACAGGAAAGACAACCTGTTTGCTGCTTCCACTTGTGCGTTGTGTCAAGAGATATGTTTCCAACCACACAGGTTAAATATTTCATAATGGTCTACAGTAACTCCATCTCCTACCTATTTCCATGGAAAGAATACTGAGCACTTTGGGAAAGGAGTCACTAGGCATTAGTTTCTCAATTCATGTATTTATGCATTTTTTGACGTCTTCATTTTTATTGCACTCAAATATATATCACATTAAAATTTATCATTTTAATTATTCTTGAGTACAATTCAAGGACATTAATAAATTTCTATTGCTGTACCACCTTTTCCACTGTTCTTCCACAGAACTTGTAACCTCTAACTTCATCAGTTACCATGAAACAGTTACTCTCAATTCCCTCATAAACATCATTCTACTTTCTGTGTCTATGAATCTGACTATTCTAAGTACTTTCATAAATAAAAGCATATTCCTCCCTTGGCATGTGGCTTCTTTCAAAAGGATAAGACTTTCAAGGTTCATGCATGTTGTAGCATATGGCAGATAAATTCATTTCTTTTTAAGGCAGGACATTCTTGCATTGTGTGTATGTACCTCATTTTGTTTAATCATTTCTCTCTCAATGGGCATCAGGGTTGTTTCCACTTTTTGGCTATTGTAAGTAATGCTGGTAAGATATTATCCAATTCACTGCCTTCAACTTTAGGGAGTATACACCTAGATGGGAATTGCTCACTCTAACAGTAATTCTGTGTTAAATTTTTAAGAACTGCCAGACTGTTTCTCACAACAGCTGCACCATTTTACATTCCCATCAAGAAGGTACAAAAGTTCCATTTTAACTTTCTCAGCAACACTTTCTAATTTAATATGTCTGAATATTTCATCAGAGAAGATCAATATGCACACTGCACAAGATGGTATATTTTTATTTCCTACATATTTAAGTGTCTTACAAATAAAAATTGGGATAATGAAATGGTGAGTCTGCTCTCTCTGTAGATGCAGAGCAGTGTGCCCCATGCCCAGACCGAGAGTATCCAAACAGGGAAAGAAATCACTGCCTCCCCAGGGTTGTGACCTTCCTGGCGTTCGAGGGTTCTCTGGGGATGTCACTGGCCTGCACAGCTCTGTGCTT
The DNA here is from genome assembly GCF_000754665.1 of Bison bison bison. Lineage (NCBI taxonomy): Eukaryota > Metazoa > Chordata > Mammalia > Artiodactyla > Bovidae > Bison > Bison bison. The sequence continues at coordinate 7,001,494 of NW_011495051.1, read as the reverse complement.
CTGTGTTCTCACGGCTGTAGTTTTCTGGGTCTTTTTGAAGCACCGAGACACCCCCATAGTCAAGGCCAATAACCGGGCTCTCAGCCATGTCCTGCTCATCTCCCTCCTCCTGTACTTCCTCCGCTCCTTACTCTTCATCAATCATCCCCACACAGCCACCTGCATCCTCCAACAGATCACATTTGGAGCTGTGTTCACTGTGGCTGTGGCCACTGTTTTAGCCAAAACCCTGGCTGTGATCCTGGCATTCAAGGCCAGGAAACCAGGAAGAACCATGAGATGATTGCTGGTCACAGGAGCTACTAACTATGTCTTTCCCATGTGCTCCTTGATCCAGGTGATCATCTGTGGTGTCTGGCTGGGAACCTCTCCCCCTTTCCTTGAGATAGACGCTCACTCTCAGCCCAAAGAGCTCTTCATCTTGTGCAACAAGGGCTCAGTCACTGCCTTCTACCATGTCCTGGGCTACCTGGGCTCCTTAGCCCTGGGGACCTTCTCCTTGGCTTTCCTGGGCAGAAACCTGCCTGATGCCTTCAGTGAAGCCAAGTTCCCGACCTTCTGCATGGTGGTGTTTCTCAGCATCTGGGTCACCCTTCTCCCTGTCTACCACAGCACCAAGGGCAAGGTCATGGCAGCCGTGGAGACCTTCTCCATCTTGGCCTCCAGTGCTGGGCTCCTAGGCTGTATCTGTATCCCAAAGTGCTACATTATCCTCCTAGGACCTGTGATGAATTATCTGAAAGATTTAAAGAATCAAATAGACTCCAAAAGAAATTGGCATGCAGATTTTATTTCATAATAAGTCTCTGTTACATTTGCTTTGAATAATATACCACTCAGAGAGATGACATTATTCATTCAGATATTAGAAACAATCAAAACTACTTCACCTCTATTCAGCCAGGGATTCTCTCTCTTTTTTTTAAGTCTCTGTGTACAACTACACTCAGCCATGAAGAGTTACAAATAATTGTTCCATTTCAGATTAATGACTCCTCAAAGCTTCTGCTACTAAGTCTAGCCGGGTCCTCCATCATTTAGTATATAGCATCTTTTTTGTTTGTGCTTTGTCACTCAGTCATGTCCAACTCTTTGCAACCCACCAAACCCACCAAGCTCCTCTGTCATTGGGGATTCTCCCTGCAAGAATACTGGAGTGGGTTGCCATGCCCTCCTCCAGGGTATCTTCCCAAACCAGGGATTGAACCCAGGTCTCCCGCATGGCCTGTGGATTCTTTACTGTTTGAACCTCCAGTATACAGTAAGCACATCCTTTTTGTTTTGGCCATTCTTGTATCCAAAAGGTTCATTTTATATGGAAAAGCATTTCAGACTACCCTTTATTGTATTTTGTCTGTTTGGTTTCATCAACTGATGGTGGAAATATACATATTAGCAGAAAATATTGAAAAGTATACATGCTTTTCATATGTGTTAATGGAATTCTCTTAGAGATTTTAATTTAAATTAAATTTAAATTTTAATCTAAAATGTATTTTAAAAGATATTTTTTTCTGAATACAGAAATTAAAGTTAAAAATAATTGTAATATACTTTCTTCATTCTTTCAGATCATAATTTTGCCACTTAAAAATGGAAACTTAGTGAACTCCCAATTTCCAAATAAAATGGGCTTTTTCTGGAACCTCTGCATCAATATTCTGTTTGTTCAGTTTTTCCTCCAATAATGAACTTTTGAGAAATATTTTGGTATATTACTTTTTCCCCATAACCTTTCTAATGTTTTATCCCTCAATAAAAATTCCAGTTTTACTTTGACAAAATTCCTCTTCTTGTGAATTTGAGAATCAATATCACTAACTTCTAGAAATTATACTCTGTTTCCAACTTTATTATACCGAATCACTTCCTTTGGATGAAAATAAGCTCATTAAAATTTTTAAAAGACAAATTATTGCATTTATTTTATAAATTTTTAAACTTTTTATTTTGTATTGGGTATATCTGATTTAAAGTGTTTTGATCATTGATAAAGATGGTATTCTCTATTTAATCAGGGATTTTATTTCCTCTCAATGCTTTAGTTTTTCTTTTTCTCTACTATATTTGTTTTAAAAGTCATTGATTTGTCATTTTTCATTATTACCTTCATTCCAATCACAGAGTTTATTTAGATTTTCTCTTTTGTATTTCTTGAGAAAGAATCTCAGATTATTGTTTTCAGACATTTCTTGTACATTGTTGTAGTTGTTTAGCCACTAAGTTGTGTCCAACTCTTTGCAACTCCATGGACTGTAGCCCACCAGGCTCCTCTGTCCATGGGATTTCCCAGGCAAGAATACTGGAGTGGTTTGCCATTTTCTTCTCCGGTCAGTCTTCCTGACTCAGGGATCAAACCTGAGTCTTCTACATTGGCAGGAAGATTCTTTACCACTGAGCCACCAGGGAAGGTTTTTGTAAGCATGGTGGGCTGCCGTCTATGGGGTCGCACAGAGTTGGACACGACTGAAGTGACTTAGCAGCAGCAGCAGCATTGCAATAAATTTCCCTCTCAGCACCTTTTTATGTGCATTCCAGAAATTTTGACATAATGCATTTTCATATTCATTACTTTTTATCCATTTTAAAATTTCCATTAAGTTTTCTATTTTTGTTGTTGTTGTTGTTGTTCAGTCCTAAGTTATGTCTGACTCTTTACAACCACATGGACTGCAGCATGCCAGGCTTCCTTGTCCTTCACTATCTCCTGCAGTTTGCTTAAATTCATGTCCATTGAGTCAGTGATGGCATTCAACCATCTCGTCATCTGCTGCCCTCTTCTCTTTTGCTCTCAATCTTTCCCAGCATCAGGGTCTTTTCCAATGAGTTGGCTCTTCCCATTAAGTGGCCAAAGTATTGGATCCCCAGCTTCAGCGTTGGTCCTTCCAGTGAATATTCAGGGTTGATTTCCTTTAAGATTGACTAGTTGAATCTCTTTGCAATCCAAAGGACTCTCAAGAGTCTTCTCTAGCTCCACAATTCTAAAGCATCAATTCTTTGGTGCTCATCCTTCTTTACGGTCCAACTGTCATATCCATCCATATATGATTACTGGAAAAACCATAGCTTTGAGTATACAGGCCTTTGTCAGCAAAATGATGCCTCTGATTTTTAATATGCTGTCTAGGTTTGCCATAACTTTTCTTCCAAGGAGCAAGCGTCTTTTAATTTCATGTCTGCAGTCACCGTCAGCAGTGATTTTGGAGCCCAAGGAAACAAAATCTGCCACTGCTTCTACTTTGTCCTTTTCTGTTTGCCATGAAGTGATGGCATGGGATGCAGTGATCTTAGTTTTTTGAATGTCGAATTTTAAGCCAGCTTTCTCATTCTCTTTCACCTTCATCAATGGCTCTTTAGTTCCTTTTTTAGTTCTTTTCTCTTTATTTGCTTGCAAATTGTTTTTGTCTTGAGCTTTCAGAAGGTCAATTATAGTGTCTTGGCATAGTTTTTCTGTGGGGAAAGGGCAGAACTGTTTGAGTTCTGCTTAGATTAAAATCTGTAGTTTTATGCCTTTCTCCATGTTTGAGATATTTTCAGCTAATAGTTCTTAAATTATTTCTCAGCCTCACATACTTGATCTTCTGTTAAGAGGACTTCAAGGACATAAACATTACATTATTTGCTGTATTTTCACAGGTCTCTGAGGCTTTGTTCATTTTTTTCCAATCTATTTTCTCTATCTTTAGATACATTAAATTCTACTGATCCAAACTCAGATTCACCACTTCTATCATCTGACAACTCCAATATACTATTGAGCTCACCCAGAGTTTTTTCTTTCAATTATTCTATTTTTCAACTCTACGGTTTTCATTTGGTTTTGTGCCTTCTATTTCTTTGCTGGCATTTTCCATATTTTTGTTTCAAGATTTTTTTTTCTAATTTTTAGTTGAAAAAATTTGTGATGGTTGCCTTAACATTCTCATAATTTAATTCCAAAATATGAGACATTCCAAGGATAGCATCTTATTATGGTCATTCAAGGATAGCCACCCTATGATTGTCTGTGTCCTACTAGTAATTTTCTTGGTCCCTGACATAATCTATGATTTTTCTATACTTTTTATTCTTCCCTGGACTTTTTACATATTGAGATACTCCAGATCCTATTTAATCTTCCATTTTTGCAGACATTCATCTCAGTTAGGTTTATTACATTGGTCCTGATATCAATTTGTGTGCCATGATTCCCATGACAATGCAGTTTTCAGAGCTCTTGGAGTGCCACTCTCTCCTGCCTTGGAAGACAGCATAGGCTGTCACACTGCAGTTCAGATTTTATAGTTTGGGCATATTATATCAGTTCACATTTGCTTCATGAGGTGACTGCCAAGCACTTCTTGTGTAGCATTTAAGAGTCCCTTTCTTGAGTTCCTTCCTCTCCAAGGTCCTCCTCCCTTTCTCTCTGAGAGAATGAAGGATGCCCTATGCCACCTCTGGGTGGGAGTAGAAGTTTGGACTCCATGTCTAGTGAGAAAAGAAAAAGGACATGTCACCTTGGGTTTCCTGCTGCCATTGCGTGCATGCTAAGAAACTTCAGTCATGTCAGACTCTGTGCAACCCTATGGACTGTAGCCCATCAAGCTCCTCTATCTATAGGATTCTCCAGGCAAGAATACTAAAGTGGGTTGTCATGCCCTCCTCCAGGGGATCTTCCTAACTCAGGGATTGAACCCTGCATCTCTTATGTCTCTTGCAATGGCAGGCAGGTTCTTTACCACTAGCGCCACCTGGGGAGTCCTCCTGCTGCCATTACATGGAGGCAAATGTCCAGACCTCCTTAGTCTCCCCGATACCGATCCAGCAGGCTATATCCTACACCTGTTGGAGATAACAGGACAAACTCCCAGCTTTGTCTCCACTGACATATACTGAATATGAAAGTACCCACCTGGATTGCTGGCTGTTTTCTGCTGGCGGTGGGGTGAGTAGGAGAGCAGATTTCTGACTTACTCTTGCTGATGTTGCCCAGTGGGCCCATAGCGTGACTTCTTGGTCACTTTCTGTCATGGGACTAGAGAGTCAGTGAAGCCTGGGTCAGCAGCAAGGAACATACCTTACGCTATCTGATGACCTTAGATGGGTAACAGGCATCTATACTTCCTACTTAGTTCCCACTGACATCAGGGGGTTATCTGTGGTGTTTGGGTGGTGTAGGGCAAGTTTTGTCAAAAATGTTTCTGTTCTGTGAGTCCCATGTTCTAATCTTTTGGCCAAAGACAACAGGTCCTCCTTAGGGTTCTGTTAGGGGGATTAAAATGGAGGAAGTCTCGTTCAGGCTTCAAAAACAGGGGAGCAGGCCTCTAACCTGCTTCTGACCTGCCTGGACACTTCCTGGATGCCTGCAAGCACAGCTGGTCAGGGCTCACTTTAGATAAGAAAGGAAGTGAATCTTGGAATTTTTCAGCCCCTGGAGGTCTGGCCAACCCCCGGTATCAAATGAAATTCTATGACTTGTAAGGTGAAACAAAACAGCTAAAAATTGTAAAGAGGTTAAAGTAAAACCAGAGCTGCACTTTTGTGGGCAAACTGATGATATCAGTTGGTGGTGGGAGCTCCAGAAACTGTGATTTGAAGCCTTATCTGTGGGGTGGATGCACCCCCACCCGCCTGGCCCCCTGGGGCCCTTTTCAAATTGGGACTCCAGATTGCTGTAAACTAAGGACTTTCTAGTGCTGTTTAAGTTTGGATGTAGGTTGGCCCAATTTGGTGATTTATACACAGTTACTTCCCTGTTGTTTCTATTTCTTTTCTTTTAATGACTGTAGATTGAAATTAAGTCAAATAATCTTCTATATAAATTTGAAATGGTTTATATGTATAATGAGTGGTTTCTTCGTTAAAAAAAATCCTTCAAACCTAAAATGAAAGTAAAACTTTCAGCAAAACAGATTCTTTTTGTTTGTTTGTGTCTGTTGGCAATTCCAGGTTGCAAGTTTCTCTGGT
>NW_011495051.1:6982151-6995448 GCF_000754665.1 Bison bison bison | reverse complement strand
TGGTGATCAGTATGAGATAATATGTGATTCAAATAAAACCTAAGACCTCACAGTTGTGTTTTTCCTCAAATGCGGAGGTTCTTTCCCAGTCTGTCTTCCTCTTTTCTTCTTTCAATTTCCACACACTGTCTGTTTAATTATTTCCATGGTTTTTAATTGTATTTAGCATAGAGTAAAAAAAAAAAAAAAAAAGAGTCTACATTGTCTTATCCAGAACCAGAAAGCACATTTTTTTTTAAGGGTTTAATACCATTTTAATATTTTCTATTTTAATATCTATTTCTATTCTTTGAATTACATATTAGGATGGGTATTACATCTTAAATTTATTTTATTGTGACAACACACAACATAAAATTCACCCTGCAAACAATCTATAAGCACACATTACATTATGTTCAACCACATGCACACTGTTGTGCAATGGATTCTCAGAACTGCCCCACCCCCCAACATTATGCATGAGTGAAACTATACTCACCAAGCAACTCCCCAGATCCCCTTACCCCTGTCTTGGAAACCACCTTTCTAATTTGTTTTTATGTTTGACTACTTTAGTTATCTCATTTAAGTGGAATCATGCAACCTCTGTTCTTTTCTACTGATCTATGTCGCTTACCATTATGCCCTCAAGGCTCATGCATGTTGTAGCATATAACAGGATTTCCTTCCTTTTTAAGGTTAAATAATATTCCATTGTATGTATATGACCCATTTTCCTTATTCTTTCATCCATTAAAGTGCATTTAGGTTGTTTACCTCTGTTGTTTTTAATAATGCTGCAATGCATTTTTCCCCCCCTGCAATGCATTTTTTCAAATGATTTCCTGGCAGTTAGTGAGATTGGAAAAAATTCTTCTTACATGCATTAACATTATAAATTACATTATGCCAAATTATGACATAATGTGTCGGGAGCTGTGTTAGGCATTACTGACAAAATGAAGGCACAGCCCCAACTCCCTCTCCTCATCCCACAGGCACGGTCCCGGGATGAAGGAGTTAGATCTTGTGATTCTGACTTGTTCTTTCCTTTCTTTGGTTGAGTTGGCTGGAAAGAATGTTAAGGTGCTTATTGTTCTTGAGAGAAGCATGAGAAAGCACAAAGCCTTCTGCAGTTGTGCCCAGAAAATAATCTATAAAGTAACCATTGACATTTGTTCAAGGATCTTTACAAAGAATGTCCCAGGATGAGCACGTAGGCCACAGCTTGAGGCCATGGGAAGGATTGTTATCTGAGACCTGTTTGTGAGGGGAATGTTTATGGCAAAGGAAGTTTGCTGAGCTTAGGGTTAAGGAATAATTAAGAATAGCTAGAAGTCTTTTTAGGAGATAGTGAGCTTAGGATACTAGAGGCAAGCAGGATTTAGAAAGATAAGAAATAAACTGAGGGATAGGGTATGCAGCCCAGACATAAGCATGAGTTACAATGTAACTCTGGTTGAAGGGCAACAATGATTTATGGAGACAATAAATCTGGGTGAGGGGGAGCTGAAAATGTAAAACCTCTGACCTAATGCTTTTGAAAAAGTATAAAAGAAGACCTGATGCTTGAAATAAACATACAGTCCCACATGTTTATTGAAACCTTGAGTCAGAGGCTGCATCATTCTCCGCCAACACCGCTCATCTCTTCAGGCTGATTCCCTGGCTGCTGGAGCTGGACTCCAGCAATAACGTCATAAATGTCATTAATTACATTTCTAAATTTCTAAAGTATAAATATTTGTTCAGTTCGGTTCAGTCACTCAGTCGTGTCTGACTCTTTGCGACCCCACGGACTGCAGCACACCAGACCTCCCTCCATCACCAACTCCCGGAGTTTACTCAAACTCATGTCCATCGAGTAGGTGATGCCATCCAACCATCTCATCCTCCATTGTCCCCTTCTCCTCCCACCTTTAGTCTTTCCCAGCATCAGGGTCTTTTCCAATGAGTCAGTTCTTCACATTAGGTGGCCAAAGTATTAGAGTTTCAGCTTTAGCATCAGTCCTTCCAACGAATATTCAGGTCTGATTTCCTTTAGGATGGACTGGTTGGATCTTCAGTGCTCAGCTTTCATTATAGTCCAACTCTCACATCCATACATGACTACTGGAAAAACCATAGCTTTGACTAGACGGCCCTTTGTTAGCAAAGTAATGTCTCTGCTTTTGAATAAGCTGTTATTTATTTGTTACTTAACAGTAAATCTTGCCTGATTATGATTTGTATTAATATCAATTCATTAATAATTTAAGAATTTTGCATCAAAGGTTTTATTATAATGGATTTTTTTGTGTGTGTTTATGTTCAGGAAGCTTGCAAAATATGGGATTCCTGATATTTGAGTATTTAGTAAAGTTTTGTAGTAAACCTCTAGGATAGGAAGTACCTTCCTAGATCTGAGACAGAAATCCAATAAATAAATAAAGTGATTGATATATTTGACTATATCAGAAGAAAACTGCAGTTTTATTAAACTGTTTTCTACATACTTTTTTACTTGCTAGAATGAGATATTATTTTACTAATGAAGTTCAATAATGATTTTGAAATAAAATAACTATTGAAAACGTAAATGAAATATTTACATTCTAGCAATACGCTCCCACTGATTTCATCTGTAAAATGGAGATAGATAATAGTATCTTCCTTATGGGTTGCTGTGAAAATACTCAGAAGTAAAGTACACTAAGCGGCTTCAGTGGTAAAGAACTCGCCTCCCAATGCAAGAGACACAGGTTTAATCCTTCCATCAGGAAGATTCTCCTGGAGAAGGAAATGGTAACCCATTCCAGGATTCTTGCCTGGGAAATCCCATGGACGAAGGAGCCTGGAGGGCTACAGTCCATGGGGACACAAAGTGTCAGACACAACTTAATGACTTAAACAACAATGTACAGAAAATGCTTGTAACGCATTGTGCAATGTAATGTGCTATTCATTTTTCCACCAGGGTGAGTACCATTTTTTTTTTTTTTTAATGCTTGAAGTCTGTGATTCTCAAATTCTATTTTTGCAAAGAGATCCTTTTTAAAATAAATTCTACCAAGTTTGATGATCCCTTTGGAATAAAAATTCAGGTTTCTGTGTGTGTGTTTGTATGTATATATACACCTATATCTCAAACAAAACTTTAAGCCTTATGAAAAGCTACTTACCCAGTCTTTATTCCGGCTTCCATAAAGAACTTCTTCGTTTTTCTGGTTGTAATTCTGTATTTCTAAATTAGCTACTTATATGGCTTTTTCATTTTTCAGCTTTTGATTTTTTTTCTAATAATATTCTTCTCTGAGAAAATTAGCATGTAGTTTTCTTGCTATGTTAAAATGTAATTCCCTTTCCCCCAATATAATTATATAATAAGTTAGGATAAATTGAAAGTCAATGACTATTGTTTTATTATATAGATGTTTACCATTCTAGGACGTGAGTCTGATCCAGATATTATGATTACATTTTCTTTCTCATTTTTTTCTTTGGATCATCTAAATGGTAAATTTCTCTTGTTTGTTTAATTTCTAAGAATTCATCACTGGTTTATCTTTCTCCAGTATAAATTTAAATCTCTTTTCAGTAGATCCAGATGCAATTTATCAGCTTCAGTTCCTGCTTGGGGACTTCCCTCTTGGAACTGTACACATACACAGACATAGCTATATACACTGTATCTGGATGGTTAGAGGAGAAAATTATGGTTATATCTGGGCAAAAGGACTGCGAGATGGTATGAGACAGAACATTTTACTGACTGTACCACTGTTTGAAGATTTCCTATATGTGTATCTATGACCTAGCCCCCTCTCCCACAAAAAATTAAAATAAAATAGCGTTAGATCCCTATCTACTGGTTTGTGATAGCAAGTTAAAGAGAAAAGTGAATATACTTTATAAAAAATTTAAGGACAGCCATAAAAAAAAATCCTAAATATGGCATGTAGTTTTGTTGGGCTGTGTGAGGGTCCTGAACATGGGGAAAGGACTGAAGAAAAGCTGTTTGTTTAGCTTCCATCTACTGGTTGTTGCTTAGTGGTTAAGTCATATTTCTTTCTTTTGCCCGTTAGGTTCCTCTGTCCATGGGATTTCCCAGGCAAGAATACTGGAAGGGGTTGCCATTTCCTCCTCCAGCGGATCTTCCCCACGCAGGGATCGAACCAGCCTCTCCTGCATTGAGAGCTAGATTCTTTATCACTCAGCAACCAGGAACTGCCCCCGCCACCCGCACCCCGCAACCTGTACAGCCTGGGGAATCCATGGACTCTCCCCCACAGCCCCGCCAACCCGCCGCCTTCAATCCGGTTCCTGGAGCCGCCTTCTCCCGCTCTCCAGCCTTTCTATCCAAGCCCCACCCCGGCCTTATCCCCGCCCCTGGAACTAGTCTAGGCCCAGCGTTAGGCTGTGAGACTCTAGCACCGCCCCCCAGATCCGTACCCAGTCAAAGCCCCGTCCTTAGGCCCCTCACAGGACGGGTGTCCGCCCACAACCGAGCCCTCCAAGCTTGGTTCCGCCCACAAGCTGGTACCCGCCCACAGCCCCGCCCCTAGAGCCGGTTTCAGTCCCTGGCTCTGACCCACACTACCGCCCACCCTTGGACTCACTACGCAAGCGAGAACGCCTCGTCCGAGGCTTGGGTGCAAGGCCGCAGTCGCCCGCCGCCTCAACCCTGTAGGGCCCCACTGTCCGCGGAGGCTAAATGCCGGAAACTGAAGCCCCTGGTCCAGCCCAAGACCGGAAGCGGAAGCGTCGATGGTACAGAGGAAGAAATTAGCGGGGCGGCTCGCTGAACTGTGGGTACAGTCTTCTCCGCTGGGGGATTGGATTCACGTGGTACGTTCGGCATCATTGCAAGAGGCAGGACTCTGTGGGCTGCCGGCACTCCTGGGCTCCTGTAGAAGTCTAGGAAGGGGCATGAGTTTGGGGCACCCCGGTCACGGGCTATGGCGTTCCTCCCCCTTTCCCGTGAGCCGCGTTTGCACCCCTGGGGCCTCAGGCTGTCCCGGCCGGTCGGCGCATAGCCTCCGTTTCCTCCTAGGTCTGGGCACCGCTGTCACCTTCTCAGAGTTCCCCATCTCCCCACCATCTTGCCCCGGTGTGTTTTTGCCTCCTAGGGGACATTTAGTCGCCTGGAGGCATTGTTTTGGTTGTTAAAAATGGGAGGGGCTTCTACTGGCTTCAAGTGGGTGGAAGCCAGGGATGCTATTGGACATCCTACAGTGCACTAAACAGCCCCCGTGACAAAGCATTATCAATAGTGCCGAGGTTTGGAAACCCTGTTCTAGGGTCTTAAAATCTTCAAAGCTCTGAATGAACTTAAAAGGTTAGTGGAGACACTTTTAGTGCCCTTGAGTGACGAGCCTTGTTAAAAGTGTCTGGAATCACAAAAAGACAGTCACTATCCAGTTAAAAGAGTTGAGTACGGCGAATGAATGCACACCGCGTGAAGCCGCTTCCTCCTACTCAGAGGGCAGATGGCTGGACAAGAATCAGGAAAATCTAGTCGTAACCTGCAATTACGTGTTGAATCGGTGCAGTAAATATTAATACAAACAAAGAAAAGTGAATGGTGTGGCCCTTCCATCCCGCAATTGTATTATGCCCCCCCCCCGCCCCCAAAATCTCAAAAGCAATCTTTGTATCCTTTTTTTCCCCCCACCCCCAACAGACAAGTAAATTATCTTGGCGTTCAAGTCTGAGTTGAAACCAGTCTCAAGGTTCACCTGTTCTCATTGACACGTGGATTTCTGTGTGACCAGGTGAGTACCATGTGGATCTTGTAAAAACAGTTTCCAGCAGCCTCAGCTATGCAGAACTGCTAATAGGCCTTTCCTGTGCTCAGGCTGTAAACACAAGGAGTCACTGAAAGTGAAAGTATCTTTTTTAAAAAAAATTGTTTGATGGGATAGTAAGGAGTGTGGTGATGCATGTGTAAATAAGTAAATACAGTTTTGTGCAAATAAATGCACATTAAACAAACATATAAATAACTGTACATAAGTAACAAATATAGATTTACTTGCACCGAAAATTTTAGAATTTTATATGTTTTAAGTATATTTTATATATTTAAGTATAAATGTATACATTTTTTAATGTGTATCTGTAGTATTAAAAGTTATCCCACCAAAGACTAGCCGGACTGCTCAGCAACATTCCTCAGGCCTGGTTCAGTTTGACTTCTAAAACCCTATTAATCTTCCACGAAGATTCAAAACAGGGTGCATGGGGGGAAAAGTAATTTGTACTTTTTTATATTGGCAACAGAAATTCAAAATTGAATTAACCAGCAACCAAATGTCTTTTGAGCAAGTGTTTGGTTTTATTTTGTGTTTTGTTTATTTTGTTTTATCTTCGTGAGATTTAAAAATCAGTTGGAGGAATACTGAGCAACAGCTTGTAGATGGAAGAGTAGGGCAGTAGTTTTTGCAGATTATACTCTACACCTTGCTTTATAATAAGAATTAACTTTATTTCTTTAACTGTTTCTGAAATACAGTCTGATAATTTATATTGCAGAGAATCATTTTGAGTAATCTTATATTGTTGGTTTTCACTAATTGTTTGTGTTTGTGTGTGTGCCTTTTTCATTCTGTCTTTTCTTGTCTGTAACATTCTTAAGGGGAATGCTTGCTTGTCATGCAATAGATATGCTTTGAGTACACATTTTAAGGTAACCAACTATCCTCTTTTATTCGACTGAGGGGTTTGCCGGGCTTGCCAGGTGGCTCGGTGATAAAGAATCCCTCTGCCAATGCAGGAGACCCAGGTTTGGTCTCTGGGTTGGGAAGATTGCCTAGACAAGGAAATGGCAACTCACCCACTCCAGTATTGTTACCTGGGAAATCCCATGGACAGAGGATCCTCGCAGGCTACAGTTCATGGGGTTGCAAAGAGTTGGATACGACTGAGTGACTGAACCCTCATGCATGAGGATTTTGCCAGGACACAGAATAATTTGGGTTAAACTAGGATTAGGACTCTAGGCATGGATTGAGAGAATTAATATTGTTAAAATGTCCATAGTACCCAAGACAATATACGGGTTGAAAGTAATCCCTATCAAAAATCCAGTGGTATTTCTTACAGAAATAGAACACCTAAAATTTGTACGAAAGTGCAAGAGCAATGGCTTATAGTGTTCGGTATATAGGTCTTTCACGCCCTTGGTTAAATTCCTAGGTATTTTATTCTTTTTGATGCAATTATGTAATTGGATTGTTTTCTTAATTTATTTTTCTTATAGGTCATTATTAGTGTAAGGAAACAACAGATTTGTGTGTATTGATTTTGTACCCTGCAACTTTACTGAATTCAATTGTTATAAGTTTTTTTAGTGAAATCTTTATGGTTTTCTATATGTAAAATCATGCCATCTGCAAATAGTGAAAAAGTTTTACTTTTTTCTTTCCAATTTAGATGCCTTTTATTTCTTTTTCTTGCCTGATTGCTCTGGCTGAGACTTCCAGTACTATGTTGAATAGAAGTGGCAAGAGTGTGGGCATCCTTGCCTGTTTCTGATCTTAGAGGAAAAGCTTCCAGCTTTTCCCATTGAGTATGTTAGCTGTGGGCTTATTGTATATGGCCTTCATTATCTTGAGGTATTTTTCCTCTGTACCTGCCTTGTGGAGAGTTTTTATCATAAATGGATGTTAAATTTTGTTGAATATTTTTTCTGCATCTGTTGAGATAATTATATGATTTTTTTCCTTATTTTGTTTATGTGGTATACCACATTGATTGAATTGAACCACCCATTTATCCCTGGAATAAATCCTACTTGATCATGGTGTGTGATCCATGGTGTATGATTTATTGTTGAATTTGGTTTGTTAATATTTTGTTGAGGATTTTTGCATCTGTTCATCAGGGCTGTTGGCCTGTACTTTTCTTTTTTGTGTGGCATCCTTGTCTGGTTTTCAGTATCAGGGAAATATTTTCCCTGTGAACTGTGTTTGAAAGAATTCCCCCCTCTTCTATTTTTGGGAAGAGTTTGAGAAGGCTTGTGTTAGTTCTTCTTGGAATGTTTGGTAAAGTTAATCTGTGCAGCTGCTTGGTCCTGGACTTTCATTCCCTGAGAGGTTTTTGATTACTGATTCAGTGTCCTTGCTAGTGATCAGTCTGTTCAGATTATGTATGTCATCAGAGAAATAGAAAATGTGAACTGCTGATGTTGACAGGGGCTTCCCTGGTGGCTCAGTGGTATAAAATCCACCAGCCAATGCAGGAGACATGGGTTCCATCCCTGGGTTGGGAAGGTCCCCTGGAGAAGGAAGTGGCAACCCACTGCAATATTCTTGCCTGGAACATTCCATGCATGGAAGAGCCTAGCAGACTACAGTCCATGGGGTTGCAAAGAGTCGGACATGAGTTAACAACTAAACAACAGTCTTTCAAATAGATTCCTTGTAGTATGATTGACAGGAATATGATAAATGTTTTGCATTGCACTTGAGGTTGACAGATGTCCTTCCACAGGGGCTGTTTGTACCCCAGCAGTGTCTAAGAGTGCTCTTCTGTACAGCCTTGGCAATGAGAGATGTGGTCCCCTGTGTCTTTGCTGGTCTGACAGATAAGAAATGGTATCATTGTAGTTGCAGTCTCTGTCTTTGTTCTGTAAGTAAGATCAGTGGCAATTCTACCAATTGAATAGGTAGTGGTGGAAACCGAACAAAACTGTGTCTCAGAGTGGGTGGGACATGAGGAAATGAGATAGACAGTGGAAAAAAAAACTTTGGCTGTGACGAGGGAGAGAGACTGGGTGGTAACTAGAAAGAAAACTCTGGTTAGAATAGTAGTGTCTCACTACTGAAAACACTGCGTTGAGTTTAAATGGTGCGAGGGAGTCCAGTAGAGTGGGAGAGCTCGAAAGGAAGGGCAAAGTAGAGATCATTGCTGGTGTCCAGCTCCTAAAAGGGATGGAGCACAGAACAGAGCTGCCCCACCTGGCATTGTAGAGAAGCCAGGTTCTGGTTTATAACCAGAGAGGGAGAAAACCATGGTGCAGGACACAGTTTTGGTGACAAGATGGGAAGGTAGATTCCTTCTCACGAAGATGACTAAGAAGTAGGATGCAAGACAATCTGCTGAAAGTGAGGATATATTTGTTACCTATTGCTGCGTGACAAATCACCCCCAACCTTAGTAAGTGAAACAGTAATCCTTTGCTGGGCTTCCTTGTTGGCTTAGTGGTTAAGAACGTGCATGCCAGTGCATTTTAAAGGTAGCAGTTTGTACAAACACATACTGCATTTTGGCGGAGGACATGGTGGACCGTCTAAGAAAGGCTCATCCTCAGTAGCCTGGAGAGAGAGACTGTGACAACTTCATATTTTCGCATTCATTCCAGAGCCCAGCCCTAAGTGCACTGTGGGGACAAGAGGAGGGGCGTCCTGGTTCTCCAGCTCCCTGTTGCTGAGGAAAACGTTACTGTCTGAATTGCAGGATGGCGACCATGGTCCTGTCCCCCACTTGTGGTGAGTTTGAGGGTCAGCCCTCAGAACTGACCAGGTGCTAGAGTCTCATGCACCACAGAGCAGGTGGAGGGAGGGGGCTGAGCAGATGAGGCATGAGTGTTACCCTTGGAGCCCCAAGGTCACGGAGGCCTGACTCTCTGCTGCTTGGGATTTGGGACTTAGCTGGTTTGTGAATCTGGGGAGACCTCACCTGTGTTGCAAATGTGTGGGAGCTTTTGAATTATACTTCTGATTCTTTGTATACACTTAAGCTAGTAACAGTGGTATCCTTTGGCAGTTCAGTTTCTTCATCTGCAAAACAGGAATAGTCCTTTCTTCCTCCAGTGTGGTATAAGACCTTTGGCCCTATTTTCTGACCCCGAATGAGACAGAGCTCCATTCTGCCTCCAGGAGAAGCTGGGTGTGGGTGTTTGGGTGTCGGTATGTCCTCTCTGTGTGTTGGGGATACAGTCAATTACAAGTAGGTGAGGAAGCCTAAGCCTCCAGGTTTGTGAATGAGAATAGCGGGCAAGCCTGGGTTCTTGGGATATTTCTTCTTCTCCAGCTCAGTCGTCCCTGTACACAGCCCCTCACCAGAAAGGATACGCAGAGAAGGAAGGGTTGGCCCGTGGCTTCCTGACAGACTGGTTACAGGTGAGTCAGACATTCCTGTTTCCAGATTGTATTCCTTTGACCAGAAGTTGGACTTGTCCCTTCAGTGACCTGGAGCTGGATCAGGTTTTCAGGCATCTGGCGGAGGGTTTGGGGCAACCCTTACAATGTCAGCACATGTCAGCATTTGCTGCCATGTCGAGCTTCCTACAAGGTCACTGTCTACACCATGTTTTTCTGAGAGTTTTGTTATTTAATTTTACTGAGGTATTAATGATTTACAATGGTAATTTCTGCTGTACAGCAAAGTGACTCAGTTATACACACACACATATATTTTCTTTTTCATATTCTTTCCATCATGGTTTATCACAGGACACTGAATATAGTTCCCTGTGCTATACAGTAGGACTTGTGGTTTATCCATCCTGTATATAATAGTTTGCCTCTGCTAATCCCAAACTCCCATTCCTTCCCTCCCCTCCACCACCAGCCCCCTTTTGTGAGAGTTTTAAGGGGAAGCTAAGGAAACACATGACTGTGTCCTAAATTCAGGCAGTTGCTGGTGGCCACTGGGGCATCTTTCATCCATTTGCAAAGTACTTCTCTGGTTTCTGCAGTGTCTTAGGCCTGTGCTCAGCCTTTGAGATTGAGGGGAATTCGATTGCAGGATGTCATGGTCTCACTGGAAAAGAAAATTGCCTGTGTGTTAGGGGCACACATGGTGGGCATGAGTAGACAGGAGATGAGTGTCCAGGGCCGAGCCCAGGAGCAGTCGAGAGCAGAGCTCAGAACCCTGCCCATACAGCTCCTGCTTTGGACTCTCTCTTCCTACTCTTGTTGTCCTTAGCTCTTTTTCTCTCAGCATTGGTGGGGACGGTCCTTAGTTAAGCCACGGTGTTTATGGTGGTTTAGGACTTGGTGACTTTTGAGGACGTGACCGTGGAGTTCACCCAGGAGGAGTGGGCACTGCTAGACTCTTCTCAGCGAAAACTGTATAGAGACGTGATGCTGGAGAACTGCAGGAACCTGGCATCGCTTGGTAAGCTCTACATTATTCCTGCATTTATTTAATGACTCAGATAACAAGACTTTTTAAAAATTGAGGTATCTATCATTCATATAACATAAAATTTACCATTTTAATCGTTAAAAGTTTTTTTTTAATTTATTTAAAAAATGTTTATAATCGAAGGATAATTGCTTGTCTTTTGATATAGTCAGAGTTGTGCAGCCATCAACACTAATTTCAGAGCATTCTCATCACCCTTAAACCTGTACCCATTAATTGATCAGTACCTGTTATCTTCCCCACCCCCCCACTGCCTACAACTACTAATTTGCTTCCTGTTTCTGTGGATTTGCCTATTTGGAGTATTTTCATATCAGTGGAATTATGAAATATGTGATCTTTCCCATTTCTTTCAGGCAACTTAATATTTAAAGGTTTAGCTGTGTTGTAGCATTTATAGGTTCTTTATTCCTTTTTATGACTGAACAATCCATTTTATGGATATACCACATTTTGTTTTTTGATTCATTGGTTAATAGACATTTGGGTGGTTTCCACTTACTGGCTAGTTTAAATAACGCTGCTATGAATATTTGTGCACACGCGTTTGTCTAAACACCTATTTTCAGTTCCTCTTTGGTATGTATCTAGGGGTGGAATTTTGGCTTTTACATTACTATGCTTAGTTTTCTGAGGAACCACCAACCTGTTTTTTACAGCAGCTGCGGCACTGTGTGAGAGTTCCAATTTCTCCATATCTTCCCCCAATATTTGCTTTTTTGAAGATAGCCATCATCTTGGGTATAATGTGGTATCTCACCTGTTTCGGCTTGAACGCGTGCTCTGTTGTGATTCTTTGTGTTCCCAGGACTGTAGCCTGCCGGCTCCTCTGTCCATGGAACTTTGGCAAGAATACTGGAGTCGGTTGCCGTTTCCTGTTACATGTTTTGATTTGCATTTCCCTAATTACTAATGAAACAGAACATTTTTTCATGTAATTGTTGACTGTATATCATTTTTGGAGAAATGTCTTTTCAAGCCAATTTTTTAATTGTTGTTTTTTTTGGTTTTGGAAGTTTATTATATTCTGAATGCCAGACCCTGTTTGCAAATGGTTTCTCCCATTGTGTGATATCTTTTCATTTTCTTGACAGTGTCCTTTGATACACAAAGTTTACTTTTGATGCACTCCAGTTTATGCATTTCTTTCTTTTTCCTTCTGCTTTTGGTATCATACCTAGTTATTGCCAAGTCCAAGGTCCTGAAATTTTGCCTCTATGTTTTTCTCCAAAATGTTCTAGTTTTACTTTCTCAGTGAAATCGTTTACCTATTTTGAGTTAATTTTTATATGGCTTGGAGAAAGTGTCAGCTTAATTCTTTGGTGTGTATTAATTCAGTTGTCCCAGCACCTTTGTAGTAGAGACTATTCCCTCCCCCATTGAACTGTTCTGGCCCAGTTGCCAAAAGTTATTTGACCGTAAGCATGTGAGATTATTACTCTCAGTTATTTCCCATTAACCTGTGGAAACCTGACATAACCTGATGGGTCTCTCATTGTGCCAGTACCACGTTGTCTTCATTACTGTTACTTTGAGGTAATGTCAGTAAATGGGATTCTTCCTATTTAGTTCTTTTTCAAGATTGCTTTTGGTCTATTCAGGATCCCTTGGCAATTCCATATGAATTTTAGGATCAGCTTGTCCATTTAATTTTTTTTTAAAGGCTGTTAGAAATTTGATGGTGATTTCATTGAATCTGTAGATGATTTTGGTTAGTATTCTTATCTTGGGTGTGTGCTCACTCAGTTGTGTCCAACTCTTTGCAACCCTATGGACTGTATAACCTGCCAGGCTCCTCTGTCAATGGAACTTTCCAGGCCAATATGCTGGAGCAGGTTTCCATCTCGCACTCTAGGGGATCCTCCCAGCCCAGGGATCAAACCCGCTTCTCTTACTTCTTCTGCAGTGGCAGATGGGTTCTTGACCACTAGTGCCACCTGGGAAGCCCTAGTATTGTCCTCTTAATATTAAATTTTTCAATATATATCCTCTATTACTTACTTTTAGTTTGCTTCTGTCATGATCCAATAGATACTTTATATGATTTTCTTGATTAATTGATCTCTTAATCATTGTGTGTCTTGTAACAGTTTTTGTCTTAAAGTCTGTTTTGCCTCATAGTAGTATAGCCACATTCTCTCTTTTTTATCTCTTGTTTGTATGGAATTTGTCTTTCCATTTG
>NW_011495051.1:6979742-6982051 GCF_000754665.1 Bison bison bison | reverse complement strand
ATTTTTTTTTAAAGGCTGTTAGAAATTTGATGGTGATTTCATTGAATCTGTAGATGATTTTGGTTAGTATTCTTATCTTGGGTGTGTGCTCACTCAGTTGTGTCCAACTCTTTGCAACCCTATGGACTGTATAACCTGCCAGGCTCCTCTGTCAATGGAACTTTCCAGGCCAATATGCTGGAGCAGGTTTCCATCTCGCACTCTAGGGGATCCTCCCAGCTCAGGGATCAAACCCGCTTCTCTTACTTCTTCTGCAGTGGCAGATGGGTTCTTGACCACTAGTGCCACCTGGGAAGCCCTAGTATTGTCCTCTTAATATTAAATTTTTCAATATATATCCTCTATTACTTACTTTTAGTTTGCTTCTGTCATGATCCAATAGATACTTTATATGATTTTATTGGTTTTAAATTTATGTAGACTTGTTTTGTGAACTAACGTATGCTCTTGAGTTGAATATATATTCTGTTGTTGAATAAAGTGTTTTATGTGTGTGAGGTCTAGTAAGTTTATAGGATTGTTTAAGTCCTGAGTTTCCTTATTGATCTTTTAACAAGTTGTTCTACCCATTATCCATTATTAAAAGTGGGGCATTGAAGTCTGCAACTATTATTGTAGATATATTTCTCCCTTCAATTCTGTGAGTTTTGAATTTATACATTTTAGGCCTTAGTTGTTAAGTAGTATATGTCCGTAATTATCATATATTCTTGATTAATTGATCTCTTAATCATTGTGTGTCTTGTAACAGTTTTTGTCTTAAAGTCTGTTTTGCCTCATAGTAGTATAGCCACATTCTCTCTTTTTTATCTCTTGTTTGTATGGAATTTGTCTTTCCATTTGTTGATTTTCAACCTGTTAGTGTCTTTAGATATAATGTGAGTCTCTTATAGATCATGTGTCATTGATTGTTTCCTATCCGTTCTACTAAAATCTGTCTTTTAACTGTGCCAGATTAATCCATTTACCTTTAATGGAATTCCTTAGAAGAAGGACTTAGTTGTGTCATTCTGTTGTCTTCTGTATGCTCTATATCATTTTTGTTCCTCCATTATTGTTTACTTTTGTGTTAGGTATTTTCTAGTGGATCATTTTGATTCCCTTTTCATTTCTGTTTCTGTTTTTTAGTTATTTTCTTAGTGGTTGTGGAAGGGATTCCAGTTTTAATTTTAGACAGTCTGTTCTGACTTAATATCGACTTTAATTCAGTATACAAAAGATTAGCTATGGCACCCCACTCCAGTACTCTTGCCTGGAAAATCCCATGGACGGAGAAGCCTGGTAGGCTGCAGTCCATGGGGTCGCTGAGGGTCGGACACGATTCAGCGACTTCACTTTTGCTTTTCACTTTCGTGCATTGGAGAAGGAAATGGCAGCCCACTCCAGTGTGCTTGCCTGGAGAATCCCAGGGACGGGGGAGCCTGGTGGGCTGCCGTCTCTGGGGTCACACAGAGTCGGACACGACTGAAGTGACTTAGCAGCAGCAGCTGCACCCCTCCTTATACTGTTTTTTTTTTTAAACAAATTATATCTTTATACATTGTGTCCCATTAACACAGGCATTTCTCTTTTAAATCATATTGGGAAAAAAGGGGAGTCACAGCTGAAAATAACAAGGAATTAACAATTCAAAAATAAACAATTGTTTTTGATGTTTATATTTACCTGTGTATTTTCCTTTATTGGTGTTCTTCATATGTTTGTGTGGATTTGAGTCAGTATTCATTGCCCATTCATTTCAAGCTTAAAATTTTCCTGTTAGCATTTCTTGTAGGATAGATATGTTAATGACAGATATTCAGGTTTTATTTATAGGAATGTCTTGATTTATTTTTAAAGGGCAGTTTTGCTACATATAGAATCTTTGTTTAACTTTTTTTTTTATAGTAGCTTGGGTATATCTTCCAATGTCTGTTGCCTATGCAACTATGAGGCAAAACAGACTTTAAGACAAAAACTGTTACAAGACACACAATGATTAAGAGATCAATTAATCAAGAATATATGATAGTTACGGACATATACTACTTAACAACTAAGGCCTAAAATGTATAAATTCAAAACTCACAGGATTGAAGGGAGAAATATATCTACAATAATAGTTGCAGACTTCAATGCCTCACTTTTAATAATGGATAATGGGTAGAACAACTTGTTAAAAGATCAATAAGGAAACTCAGGACTTAAACAATCCTATAAACTTACTAGACCTCACACACATAAAACACTTTATTCAACAACAGAATATATATTCAACTCAAGAGCATACGTTAGTTCACAAAACAAGTCTACATAAATTTAAAACCAAT
>NW_011495051.1:6978518-6979642 GCF_000754665.1 Bison bison bison | reverse complement strand
AATTCAAAAATAAACAATTGTTTTTGATGTTTATATTTACCTGTGTATTTTCCTTTATTGGTGTTCTTCATATGTTTGTGTGGATTTGAGTCAGTATTCATTGCCCATTCATTTCAAGCTTAAAATTTTCCTGTAGCATTTCTTGTAGGATAGATATGTTAATGACAGATATTCAGGTTTTATTTATAGGAATGTCTTGATTTATTTTTAAAGGGCAGTTTTGCTACATATAGAATCTTTGTTTAACTTTTTTTTTTATAGTAGCTTGGGTATATCTTCCAATGTCTGTTGCCTATGCTTTCTCATCCAGAATTGGCTGTTACTCTTACCAATGATTCTATATATGTGTTGAATCACCTCTCTCTTGCTGCTGTCAGGGATACTCTTTGACTTCTCAGAATTTAATTATATTGTGTTTTAGGATGGATTCTGATTCTTTGAGTTTATCCTGTCTTGGGTTTGTTAAGCTTCTTGGTTGTGTACATTATGTCTCATCAAATTTGGGGAAATTCTTAGCCATTATTTCTTTAAATATCCGTTCTGTCCATTTTCTTCTTCATTTAAGGGACTCCTATTATGTGTATGTTGGTATCCTGTGGGTCTTTTAGGTGCTGGCCGTATTTTATTTCTTTTCTTTCCTTCTGTTTTTCAGACTGAGTAGTATAAATTGTCTTATTTTCTTAGTTACTGATTCTTTCTTCTTGCTCAAGTCTGTTGTTGAACCCCTCCTCTGAATTTTTCATTTTAGTTGTACTTTTCGGCTCCATAATCTATGTTTAGTTCTGTTTTATAATTTCTCTCTTTAAGATATTTTCTCTTTGATCAGAATTTGTTTTTATGGTTTCCTTTAGGTCCTCGATCATATTTAAAATAGTTAATTTAAATTCTTGGTGTAGTCACCAAGCCCCAAATTTGGGCTTCCTCAAGGATAGTTTCTACTAATTTTTTTTTTCCTGTAATGGACCATCAGTTCAGTTCAGTTGCTCAGTTGTGTCCAGCTCTTCACGACCTCATGGATCACAGCACACCAGGCCTCCCTGTCCATCACCAACTCCTGGAGTCCACTCAAACTCATGTCCATCGAGTCGGTGATGCCATCCAGCCATCTCATCCTCTGTCATCCC
>NW_011495051.1:6977906-6978418 GCF_000754665.1 Bison bison bison | reverse complement strand
AAGGGAGAAATATATCTACAATAATAGTTGCAGACTTCAATGCCTCACTTTTAATAATGGATAATGGGTAGAACAACTTGTTAAAAGATCAATAAGGAAACTCAGGACTTAAACAATCCTATAAACTTACTAGACCTCACACACATAAAACACTTTATTCAACAACAGAATATATATTCAACTCAAGAGCATACGTTAGTTCACAAAACAAGTCTACATAAATTTAAAACCAATGAACTCATTTTTGTAATGTCAGTATTCGTTGTACATGGCCACTGAAAACTGTTCAGTTAGCTTAATGGTTATTGTTGTTGTTTTAGTTTCTATGTCCAACTCTTTGCAACCCCATAGACTATAGCATACCAGGCTCCTCTGGCCATGGGATTTCCCAGGCAAGAAGAGTAGGGTGGGTTGCTATTCCCTTCTTCAGGGGATCTTTCTGACTTAGGGATTGAACCTCTGGCTCCTGTCTTCACAGGTAGATTCTTTACCCTGAGCCACCAGTGAGTTCA
>NW_011495051.1:6977499-6977806 GCF_000754665.1 Bison bison bison | reverse complement strand
TTTAAGCCAACTTTTTCACTCTCCTCTTTCACTTTCATCATCACTTTTTTTAGTTCCTCTTCACTTTCTGCCATAAGGGTGGTGTCATCTGCATATCTGAGGTTATTGATGTTTCTCCTGGCAGTCTGGATTCCAGTGTGTGCTTCTTCCAGTCCAGCGTTTCTCATGATGTACTCTGCATATAAGTTAAATAAGCAGGGTGACAATATACAGCCTTGACGTACTCCTTTTCCTATTTGGAACCAGTCTGTTGTTCCATGTCCAGTTCTAACTGTTGCTTCCTGACCTGCATATAGGTTTCTCAAGA
>NW_011495051.1:6976713-6977399 GCF_000754665.1 Bison bison bison | reverse complement strand
TTGGGAGTTTCAGCTTCAGCATCAGTCCTTCCAGTGAACACTCAGGACTGATCTCCTTTAGGATGGTCTAGCTGGATCTCAAGAGTTCTCCAACACCACAGTTCAAAAGCATCAATTCTTTGGCACTGAGCTGTCTTTATAGTCCAACTCTCACATCCACACATGACTACTGGAAAAACCATAGCCTTGACAAGACGGACCTTTCTTGGCAAAGTAATGTCTCTGCTTTTTAATATGCTATCTAAATACTTTTGTATATTTGCCTGCCTTATAGTTTTTTGTTGTTGTTGAAAACTAGACATTTAGAATGTTGTAACATAATTCTGGAATCACTTATTTCCCCATCCCTAGAGTTTGTTGGTGTTGTTTGTTATAGTTGGTGTGATATGCATGTTTAGTGATCTTTTTGAACTCATTTTTGTAATGTCAGTATTCGTTGTACATGGCCACTGAAAACTGTTCAGTTAGCTTAATGGTTATTGTTGTTGTTTTAGTTTCTATGTCCAACTCTTTGCAACCCCATAGACTATAGCATACCAGGCTCCTCTGGCCATGGGATTTCCCAGGCAAGAAGAGTAGGGTGGGTTGCTATTCCCTTCTTCAGGGGATCTTTCTGACTTAGGGATTGAACCTCTGGCTCCTGTCTTCACAGGTAGATTCTTTACCCTGAGCCACCAGTGAGTTCA
>NW_011495051.1:6950225-6976613 GCF_000754665.1 Bison bison bison | reverse complement strand
CATCTGTCATCTGCATATCTGAGGTTATTGATGTTTCTCCTGGCAGTCTGGATTCCAGTGTGTGCTTCTTCCAGTCCAGCGTTTCTCATGATGTACTCTGCATATAAGTTAAATAAGCAGGGTGACAATATACAGCCTTGACGTACTCCTTTTCCTATTTGGAACCAGTCTGTTGTTCCATGTCCAGTTCTAACTGTTGCTTCCTGACCTGCATATAGGTTTCTCAAGAGGCAGGTCAGGTGGTCTGGTATTCCCATCTCTTTCAGAATTTTCCATAGTTTATTGTGATCCACACAGTCAAAGGTTTTGGCATAGTCAATAAAGCAGAAATAGATGTTTTTCTGGAACTCTCTTGTTTTTTTGATGATCCAGCAGATGTTGGAAATTTGATCTCTGGTTCCTCTGCCTTTTCTAAAACCAGCTTGAACATCTGGAAGTTCACAGTTCATGTGTTGCTAAAGCCTGGCTTGGAGAATTTTAAGCATTACTTTACTAGCGTGTGAGATGAGTGCAATTGTGTGGTAGTTTGAGCATTCTTTGGCATTGCCTTTCTTTGGCCACCAGTGAAGCCCCAGCTTAATGGTTAACTAATGATTTACCAGAGATTTCCTTAAACAGTTGGAACAAAAAAGAAAAAAGCTCCTAGTGTCTCTATACAGGGGCATATCTTCAAACTCAGGCAGTTTACAACTTTGCCTTAGTTTTCACTTCCTCCTTGTGCTGAGCCTGAAGGTCTGTCATAGGTGAGGACTTAATGCCCTCTCATGTCTTTTCTGAGCATGTGCCCAAGACTGGTATGCATGTGGCTTTCCAGATTCAAAGGAATATGAGGGAGCTTTTCAAAAAGCTTTATAAAAATTCCCCAAAACATTTTAGGTTATACTTTTATTTTAGGTTTCTTGGTTTGCCTTTTGTTTTCCTCTGCTGTTTCCATTTGCCTCAGGAAGTAGTGGCTAATATATTGCCTTTTTAATGCCTTCAGCACAAGCTCACTGTGTAACCAGCTCAATCTTTGGAGAGTTTGGGGTTAGATAAGTAAAGGCAAGCCCTTTGGGCCAGTCCTTCAGGGAGCCACCAGAAAGGTCAAAACAAACCACCACAGTGTGTTGAGAATAGGGTCTATCCTGCTCTCCCTAGTACTAGGAATTGTCTTCAATGTCATAGCCAAAGCACGGAACAGAGGATGAGTCAAGGGTCACTTAAAAATGTCAGCTATTTTTTGCCCTTGATTAAGCATTTTCCTGGTTGCCATAGAGTTTTGGTAAGTTTTCAGGGTTCTGATAAAGTTGTTCTGATAGTTTTTCCAGTTTATTCACTGTTTCTGTAGAGGGAGGGACTTCTGAAGTTCCATATTCTATGATGTTCATTGTTGTTTTTTCTCACAAGACTTCAAGCTTTTCTCTGTTTCTGGAGTGTAGGAGTATGATGATGAAGGAGACAGATATGGCCCCCATGCTCGTAGAGTTCTTTAGTGCCTTCCCTATGAGCTGAATATTCCTTCCCCTGACTTTATATTTTCTATAGTTAAAAGCTTTATAGCATTTGTATTGTGTATTTAAACTTGGGTATGGACTTTGGGACTGTGTGTGCTCTGTCACCCTGGATATTGAACGAGATTGTTTGTACTTTTGTTTCCTGAGAGTTACTATAGTCATTAGAATTTAGATATAATTATTCCGTTGTTCCAAAAGCCACATTTCCCTATCTTCAGAATTCTTGGCTTCGGTTTCATAGAGTTGCTTGGCACTTGCACAGCCCCCCAATGGCACATGTCTTTTCTCCATGAATAGGATATCATGTTGATAAACCCAGTCTGATCTCCCAGTTGGAGCAAGAAGACAAGGTGGTGACAGAGGAAGGAGGAATTCTCCCAGGCACCCGTCCAGGTGAGCTCTAGGAGGATATGAGGAATAGTCTTTGAGGCGTAGCTCTAGTCAGTGATTCAGGGCATGTGAGTGTTACATTAGGAAATACCTAAAATGTGCTCTTTTCTGACAGAGATGGCCACAGAGATTTGGTATGAGCTTCCTCATGGACCTTCTTTCTTTGCTCTTTAACCCTCTGTTCAATGTCTGCTACTTTACTTTGGACTCAGAGGGGGAGAAAAATGTCCCTTTTCCTTTTTAAATAAGTCTCATATGAGCCCTTTTTCTGATTCCTTCCTGGAACTTTACCTTCCTGATAATTCCTCCTATAGTGTAAATCTCTGATCAATCCTAATCCTTTTAGAGTCCTTTTTTAGTACCTGTAATTTGTATACTCATATGCCTTTCCTTGAAAACCTCCTCAAAAACCCTAATCCCTCAGTTTGTCTTTACTCATATTTCTTTTCACCATTAACTTAAATTTCTTTTCAATTTGTTTTAGATTTGGAGACGGTACTTAAAGCAAAATGGTTAACTCCAAAGAAGCCTATTTTTAGAAAAGAACATTCTAATGATGTTAGAGCGGTAAGACCAATGTGGTAATTGCTGGTTTTTCTCAGTAGGAAAATTTCATAAGTTAGAAAAGCAACAAATAATCAGGGGAGTCATTATCGGGAAATGTCATTAACATGTGAGATAATGGTGTCTCAGGAGAGATACTGTAAATCAGTTGTAAATTTGGAGAAAATTATAAATTAGCTCCAGACTTGTTTCTTTGCTGAGAGTTCCCACAAGTAAATACTTCCTTAAATGTGACTGTCAAAATATAGAGTAGTCTTAAACTTATCAGAAAATGCTCTGTGAATATGATAAGGACTTGTGGCAATGCATCTGTCTATCCTTTCTTAACTTGTAAAAGCTCAGACCGGGTAGAAGCCATTTAACAAGCATTTAAAATAGATAGCTGCAACATCAATGATAATAATGTAACAGAATTCCTGGGAGAGAAAATTTGTATAACAGCATTGAATATTAAAAAATGTTATATAGATTTCGTTCATCTCTTAACAGGAGAGAAGTCATCTGGGAGTGAAACTCAATGAATGTAATCAGTGTTTTAAAGTCTTCAGCACAAAATCTAACCTTACTCAGCACAAAAGAATTCATACTGGAGAAAAGCCCTATGACTGTAATCAGTGTGGAAAATCCTTCAGCAGTAGATCTTACCTTACTATTCATAAGAGAATACATAATGGGGAGAAACCCTATGAATGTAATGACTGTGGGAAAGCCTTCAATGATCCTTCCTCTCTTAGACTGCATGTGAGAATTCACACTGGAGAAAAACCCTATGAATGTAACCAGTGTTTTCATGTTTTCCGCACTAGTTGTAACCTCAAAAGCCACAAGAGAATTCATACGAGGGAGAATCACCATGAATGTAATCAGTGTGGCAAGGCCTTCAGCACGAGGTCCTCCCTTACTGGGCACAATAGTATTCATACAGGAGAGAAGCCTTATGAATGCAATGACTGTGGGAAAACCTTTAGGAAGAGCTCATATCTGACACAGCATATGAGGACTCATACTGGAGAAAAACCCTATGAGTGTAATCAGTGTGGAAAGTCCTTCAGCAGTAGCTTTTCTCTTACTGTTCACAAGAGGATTCATACTGGTGAGAAACCCTATGAATGCAGTAACTGCGGGAAAGCATTTAATAATCTCTCAGCTGTTAAGAAACATGTGAGAACTCACACTGGAGAAAAACCCTATGAATGTAATCATTGTGGAAAATCTTTTACCACTAATTCTTACCTTTCTGTGCACAAGAGAATACATAACAGGTGGATATGAATGCAGTAACTGATTTCTTATCTCAGACAACTTGTGACAACTCACAGTCTAGATGTATGAGTCAGCTGCTGCTGCATAACAAATTTCCCCTTGAAACATAGTGGCTTTAAACAGCAAACATATGTTATCTATAGATCAGGAATTCAGAACCAGCTTATCAGTGTAGTTCTGGTCAGGATCTCATGAGGTTGCAATCAAGATGTCAGCAGGAGCTGCCATCCTCCACTTTATTGCCAAAGAGTCCACTTTCAAAATGGCTCACTGGCACACCTGGCAAGTTAGTCACTGGTTATTGGCAGGGAACCTTCATTTACTCACTGTGTTGGATTCTCTACAGGGTTAAATATCTTTATGATGTAGAAGCAGGGTTGTCCCAAAGCATTGGATTTAAAGAAGAGCTAATGCAGAAGCTACAGTGTCTTTTATGACCTTGTCCCAGAAGGACATATCGTCACTTCTTCAGTACTTTAAGGGTCACACAGATCACTCCTGATACATTGTGGGAAGAGACCATGTTCAATATGAATATCAGGAAACAAAGATTGTTGGGAACCATCTGAGAAGTCACTGAAAGAGGGCCTTCAGGAGACCCTCTTTCTTTCAGTCAATTCAATATGAAGTAATATTCGGTAACTCCTGTGTAAATTCACTCATGAAAGAAACCTCATAAGTCCAAGCTTCATGATAAACTTTCAGCTCAAACTCACCCTAACGTACATAAAAGGTTATGTATTGGGGATAAATCTGAGGAATACAGTCATGATATCTAGGGAGTCATGTGGCAGGGAAAATCTGATGAACATCATCAGAATGTAAAAGCCTTGAGGGACACTTGTCCCTTAAAATGTCCCTTAGAACATGTGAGAGGAATCACTACAGAGGAACACTCATGTAAGGAATGTGGAAAACCCTGTAGCACAAGCGTTTTTGTTAACAGAAGATGAAATTTCAAGTACTAAGTACGATGGGAAAGCCTTCAGGGTTCTTTCAGTTTTTAAGAGACATGAGGATCGATTCTGGAGAGAACAAACCATTGAATGGCATCAGTATTGGAAAGCCAGTTTCCCACATTCCTTAAACTTGTGAGTATAAAGAAGGAGGGAATGCCTTTAATGATAGCTCTTACCTTAGGAAAAGTATGAAATTCCTGGATGCAAAAACCTGTGAGTGGATTAATTTTGGAAAGTCTTTCGATGACTTCTGTCTTTGTTGAATTGTGTGAAGTCACCCAGGAGGGGCTTCGGGAAGGGAGCCCAAGAAGGTATTCAGCATGAGATTGCCTTAGCTCTTCTCTGAGTGGCCATGGAATACTTTAAAATGGGAATGGAAAAGGGTAAATGTTAAAAGTGTGGGATTACCTTTCAGTGTCTCATCCTTAGGATGGGGCAACTAGTTCTTTAATTTTCAGTCTTTTTGATTAAGTAACAACATTTGTGTCTGCAGCTGTGCCCTAAAATAAACCTTAAGTTATGTTCTGTAGTTTTGTATGTAATACATTTATCATCATTGACTCTGAAACTATTAATATACTGCATATTCATAAAGATATTTCTGACTATTGCCTGAGTGATTTAGTTTATCCTAGGAAAAGCTAGGATAATTGCTAAACACCTTTTAGCAATTGCTAAATAGCTAAATTACTATATACTTTTTCCTAATTTAATGGCATTTTTATTAAGTGGATTTTATTATGCTGATTCTTTTTTGTCTTTCCATCCTAGTATGGCAGTTATTTTTAGCCTCTTTCCCAATGTCCATTTCCCCCTATATTTTCTTAAAAGAAGAAGCAGATTTTTTTCTTTAAACTTTTTTTCAAGTTGTTGATGAATAGTATTGAAAATAGTCAATCCACAGGGCATCCCCAAAGCCCAGGGAGGTGTTCTGCTCTGCTGTCCATGAGAAGTAGGTGGAAGTCACAGAGGGGAGTGAGGGGGACACATCATTGTCTGGCTTGTCTGCCTCACCCATATCCTGTTCATCTTACCCATTCATTCTTGTGGAGTCAAGCTGTAGAGTTGGAAGAACTATATTTTGATCATGATGACAATGACCACAGTATGGCAAAAATCACAATGAGTGGGCTCCCTAAGAGGCTCTGATTGGCTCTATCACCTACAGGCTGCTTATTCCTAAACTTCTTACATGATTTATAAGTAACCTATGTGGTTGAGACTCAAGTGATTCTTTTTTGTTTGTTTTTGAGGTGGTGTTCTGTTAATGTCCTGCTGAATAATATTATTAGTTGGTCATTTTATAAATGCTCCAAGATTATTTGAAAACTGTGTGTGTGTGTGTGTGTGTGTGTGTGTGCTCAGTTGTGACTGACTCTTTTTGCGACCCCATGGACTGTAGCCCTCCAGGCTCCTTTGTCCATGGGATTTCCCAGGTAAGAATCCTGGAGTGGGTTGTTCTTCCCTTCTCCAAGGGATGTTCCCTATCCAGGGATCAAAGTGGAGTCTTCTGTCTTGCCAAGTGGATTCTTCACCAGTGAGCCACCTGTGTATTCTCTAATTTTCAGATATAGAGTGTATTCTCATTAACTCAAGCTAAACATGTTTTCAGATATATTAATAGTATGTACCTGAAGCTTTTCCCCCTCTCTCTTAAACATAATTACCAATAGATGTGAATTAAAGTTCTCTACCATGGTTGTGGATTAACAAATTCATTTTGGTAATTCTGTCATTTCTTTCTTTATGTATTTTAATGTAATGTAAATAAAGTACATGCATTTCTAAGGTGGTTGATCAGAAACTGAAGAGGAACTGAAGAGCCTTTTGATGAGGGTGAAAGAGATGAGTTTAAAACTCAGCATTAAAAAAACTAAGATCATGACCTCCAGTCTCATCACTTCATGGCAAATAGAGGGGAAAAAGTGGAAGCAGTGGCAGATCTTATTGGGCTCCAAAACCACCGTGGATGGTGACTGCAGCCATGAAATTAAAAGATACTTGCCTCTTGGAAGAAAAGCTATGACAAACATAGACAGCATATTAAAAAGAGACGTGGCTCTGAAAGAAAAAAAGGTCCATATAGTCAAAGCTATCGTTTTTCCAGTAGTCATGTAAGGATGTGAGAGTTGGACCAGAAAGAAGTCTGAGTGCCAAAGAATTGATGCTTTTGAATCGTGGTGCTGGAGAAGACTCTCGGGAGTCCCTTGGACAGCAAGGAGATCCAACCAGTGAATCCTAAAGGAAATCAATCCTGAATATTCATTGGAAGGATTGATGCTGAAGCTCCGATACTTTGGTCACCTGATGCAAAGAGCAGACTCACTGGAGAAGACCCTGATGCTAGGAAAAATCAAAGGCAAAAAGAGAAGGGAGGTGCAGAGGATGAAATGGTTGGATGGCATCATGACTCAATGGACCCATGAATTTGAACAAACTCCAGAAGATGGTGACGGACAGGGAAGCCTAATATGCTGCAGTCCATGGGATCCCAAAAAGTCAGACATAGCAACTGAACAACAGAGAAAAAGAAAAACTAAAGCATTGAGAGGAAATAAAATTCCTCATTAAATAGAGAATACCATCTTTATCCATGGTTAAAACATTTTAATGAGCTCATTTTCTTTAAGACAAATAACTCAGTATGATATAGATAGAAACATAGTATAATTTTTAGAAATTAGAGATGCTGATTCTCAGATTCACAAGGAAAGGAATTTATTCAAAGAGAAATAACTTTTATGGGGGGATAAAATGAGAGAGGATGTGGGAAAAAGTAACATACCAAAATATTTCTCAGAAGTTCATTATTGGAGGAAAAAACTGGACAAACTGAAAATGTAGAGACTCCAGAAAAAGCCCATATTTATTTGGAAACTCAGAAGTTAAGATTAAGTTTCTATTTTAAGTAAATTGCAAAATTATGATTTGAGTGAAGAAAATATACTACCAGTAATTTAAAAAATTTAATTTTTTAATTGAAGGATAATTGCTTTACAGGATTTTGTTGTTTTCTGTCAAACATCAACATGAATTCACCATAGCTACCAGTATTTTTCACTGGCTACTTTCTGCATTCAGAAAAAAATTATTTTTCAGTTAAAATTTTATTTTCAATAAAAATCTCTGAATGAATTGCACTAATGTGTGAAAAGCATGTATACCTTCAGTATTTTCTCCTAATAGGAATCTTTCCTCTTGTCAGACATAATACAGTAAAGGGTGGCCCAAAATGTTTTTACAGAGAAAATGAACTTTCTGGATACAGGAATGGAAGAAACAATAAGGATGTACTTACTGAATACTTAATGATGGAGGAACCAGCTAGATTCAGTAGCAGGAGCTTTGAGGAGCCGTTAATCTGAGATAGAACATCTATCCATAACTCTAAATGACTGAGACTTTTAAAAAGAGAAAACAGATCCTCTGCAAAATAGCTGTAAAGCAATTCTGATGCTATTATTGGAATGAATACGAAATACCTATCTGGTATACTGCTAATGGCAGCTTGCTGCTCTCTATTATTGGAATGAATAGTATCTATCTGGTATACTATTCAAAAGCCAAGTGTAATAGCAACTTACTATGAGATAAAACCTGAATGCAGATTTCTCTTAGAATCTGTTTGATACTTTAAACCTTTCAGAGAGTTCTCAAGTCTCAGGAGGGTATAGCACTTTGGGGCAAAGATACAGCCTAGGAGCCCAGCACTAGAGGCCAAGATGGAGATGATCTCCACGGCCACCATAACCTTGCCCTTGGTGCTGTGGCAGATAGGGAGAAAGGTGACCCAGACACTGAGGAGCACCAGCATGCTGAAGGTCAGGAAATTGGCTTCACTGAAGGTGTCAGGCAGCTTCCTGGCCAGGAAAGCCAAGGAGAAGGTCCCCAGGGCTAAGGAGCCCAGGTAGTCCAGGACACAGTAGAAGGCAGTGACCGAGCCCTTGTTGCACACGATGAGGAGCTCCTTGGGCTCAGAGTGAGTGTCCATCTCAAGGAAAAGGGGATAGGCTCCCA
The DNA here is from genome assembly GCF_000754665.1 of Bison bison bison. Taxonomy (NCBI): domain Eukaryota; kingdom Metazoa; phylum Chordata; class Mammalia; order Artiodactyla; family Bovidae; genus Bison; species Bison bison. Next base: position 6,967,927 of record NW_011495051.1, on the reverse strand, counting down.
GCCAGACTCCACAGATGATCACCTGGATCATGGAGTACATGGGAAAGACATAGCAGGTCCTGTTAAGAGCAATCGCCTCATTGTTCTTCCTGGTTTCCTGGCCTTGAATGCCAGGATCACAGCCAGGGTTTTGGCTAAAACAGTGGCCACAGCCACAGTGAACACAGCTTCCAATGTGATCTGTTGGAGGATGCAGGTGGCTGTGTGGGGATGATTGATGAAGAGTAAGGAGCAGAGGAAGCATAGGAGGAAGGAGATGAGCAGGACATGGCTGAGAGCCCGGTTATTGACCTTGACTATGGGGGTGTGTCGGTGCTTCACAAAGACCCACAAAACCACAGCCATGAGGACACAAGCACGGAGCTGTGCAGGCCAGTGACATCCCCAGAGAACCCTCTAAGGCCACAAAGGTCAGGACTTTGGGGAGGCAGCGATTTCTCTTCCTGTTGGGGTACTCTTGGTCTGGGCGCTGGACACAATGCTGTGCACCTGGGGAGAAAGACAGCATTTCATTTTCACGATTCATTTTTATCACATTTGAACATTGTCACCATTTCTGTGAGGTGTGTATTCATCCCCTCTGATGTTACCTTCAAACAAACCAAGTTAAGACTGTTTATACCAAGGGACAATACTTTCAGGAAACAAAACATGTATTAATGAATCTAATGACGTGGTGGAAATGGATGTGCTCATTTGTGGTTCAGTTAACAAAGGCACTGATTCTTCCTAACTCTTTACTCTCCCCGGTACATGAGTAAAGTCATAAATTTAAAAATGGTAAGTTTGGCTTTATCCAAATTAAAGTCTTTCGTGTATCAAGGTAAGTGTCAAGAAAGTGAAGGCACAGTGGAACAAAAGGGAGAAAATATTTGTACTTCTTCATTTGATAGGGCATTAATATCTGGAATCAATCCAGTACTCCTACAAACCCACACAACAAAAATACAACCCAATTAAACTATGAACAAAGGACGTGTGTAGACATGTCTCCAAAGAAGATATACAAATGGGTATTAAATACAAGAAAATATGCTCAAAACCAATATGTGTTACAAAATGCAAACTAAATCATGAGATAACCACTTTATACCCCTAGGATAGCTATTTTACAAAATATAGTTAAAATAACAACTGTCACTAAGGATGTTAAATAATTGGAATCTTCATACATTACTGGAAGGAGTATAAAATGGTATAGCTGAAGTGAAAAGCAGTATGTCAGTGTCTCAAAAAATTACACATAACATCACTATAAGAAAAAGATATCCCCCTTCTAAATATTGATATATACCCAAAAGATATGAAGGCAGTGCCTTAAGTAGATATTTGTACATTACTCTTATCAATGTTATGATAACCTAAAGGAGGGAAGCAGCACAAATGTCCACTAAAGACAAATGAAGTGATAAAAGGTACTATCTATATGCAATGAGCACTATTCAACCTTGAAAAATAATGAAATTGTCTTAACATGCTGCAAAGTGGATTAATCTTGAAAGTGTTATGGGAAGTGAAATAAGTCAGACCCCAGAGAACAAGCACTGTATGGTTCTACTCACACGAGGTGCTGAGGAATAAACAAGTTCATAGACAAAGGAGGTGGAAGAATGCTCACAAGGGACTTCCAGGAAAGAGTATAGGGGAGTTACTTTTTAATGTCTATAGAATTTAATAATGATAAATTTCTGTACATGGATAGTGGAAATGATTGCACAACCATTGAAATGTACTTATAGCACTGACTTCTACACATAAGACTGATTAAAATGGTAAATTTTATATATATTTACCACAATAAAATGTGTAGATCCAATAATGAATAAAGGCATGAATTGAGAAGCTGGTGCACAATGACTCTGCCTATGCCCTCGGTCTCCTTTTTAAGGAGAAAGGGGAAAGTGGTGAAGTTATCATTACATTTTTATACCTGTGTGGTTGGAAATGTGTCTCTCAGACAAAAAGCACAAGTAAAGCAGCACATTGGCCTGCCTTGTAGAATTTTTCTGAATCCTAAGCTGTAGCTCTGGCTACACACACACTGGAATATTATTCTGTCATAATAAAGAATGAAATCTTATCATTTGTGGCAGCATGGGGACCTAGGAGGTATTATGTTAAATGTAATGACTCAGATAAAGACAACAACTGAATGATTTCACATGTATGTTTAACGGATAAATGACCCATCAAAACAAAAAAACCAGACTCACAGATACAGGAAACAAAAAGGTGGTTGCCAGAGGGGAAGAAGCTGGGGGGAAAACAGAAACAGGTGGGGAAGATTAGAATGTACAAAGTTCCAGTTGCAAAATAAATGTCCTGGGTATGAGATGTACAGTCTGAGGAATATAGTCAACAGCTCTGTAATATCTTTGTATGGTGATATATCCAAACTATAGTGGTGACCATTTTCAAATGTATAGAATCATGATGTTATGTAACAAGAACTAAAAAAGGGAAAGTAACATGGTAAGTCAAATATTCAAAAACAAACTCATAAGAGAGTTCAGATTTGTGGTTACCAGCAGCAGGTTGAGGGGTGCAATTGGATGAAGACTGTTAAAAGATACAAACTTCCAGTTATAAGAAAACTAAGTCCTAGGGATGTACTGTACAACAACAAAAAAATTAACGCTGTTATACATGAAAGTTGTTAAAAGAGTAAATCCTAAATGTTCTCATCACAAGGAAAAAAATTTTTTTCTTTGATTATGTATCTACATTAGATAATGGATGTTCACTAACCTTATGGAGGTAACTATTTCATGATGTCTATAACAAGTCATTATGCTGTACCCCTTAAAATATGGTGCTGTATGCCATTTCTATCTCAATAAAACTGGAAGAAGAAATAATAATCACCTATACAAATCTGCTCCTGCTGGACATTGGCTCAGAACACCTGTAGGCTACGTAGTGTAAAATCAAGTTTTGCAATCAAAGGATGAGTTTAGTGCTGACTTAATGGGTGCACACATAATCTCATATGAGGACTCTCTGATAGTTTTACAATGTGTACATCTCATCTTGAAAAGATCTCATACCTCTTTAAATCCAATAGGCCATTCTATCATCTTTTCCTTGATCACCAAGCCTTGACCATGTAGACTATTGGAGCCAAACTCTCCCACTTTAATCAGGAGCCCAAGACCACCTGGAAAACTCACAGCATTCAGGATATCATACTGCACCACATGACTTCTTTTCTCTTCCAAGGACGTGTGCTCCCCAACACTGTTTCTAAATTGAATTTTATACAGGAATGGGTGAAGCTAGAGGAGGAGAAAGATTGGGAAATGTAAAGTGTATTCAAATTAGAGATGGAAGGGCTATACTTACAAAGCAAGCACTTCTCCACTTCCCTAAACTCAAGCTTTCTTGTTGGTAGAAGCTGAGTTTTGTTTGGGTGTTTATCATCTCTTGGACTCTAGTGACATGAACTTCTCCTTTCATCCTGAAAACAAGGAGAGAAGGAATTGAATACAGTCCAGACACTGTTCAAAGCCTTGCCTTTGTTATAAGTTTTGGTAAACCTGACCCATAAAGTTTGCTTGTGGCTTCTGGAAGGAAATACCTGTATTCTCAAAAAGGTACAACATGGAATTTTTTTTTTTTTTTCTCATCCTGCAGTTGGATGTTTTTGATCAAGAATATGACTGTCTGACTGGATTCCATGGTGGCTCAGACAGTAAAGAATCTGTATACAATGCAGGAGACCAGGGTTCGATCCCTGGGTAGGGAAGATCCCTTGGAGAAGGGAATGGCAACCCACTTCAGTATTCTTGTCTGGAGAATCCCATGGACAGAAGAGCCTGGTGGGCTACAGTCCATGGGGTTGCAAGAGTGGGACACGACTGAGCGACTGACACACACAACACATGGGACCTGGCTAGACAAGAGGCTGAATTCTAAGCTAATTGGTCAAGTTGCCATTCAAAATGCAGTCCATTTCTGAAAGTAGTGTTTGTCATCTTTGATGCTTTTGAACTGTGGTGCTGGAGAAGACTTTGAGAGTCCCTTGGACTGCAAGGAGATCAAACCACTGAATCCTGAAGGAAATCAGTCCTGAATATTCATTGGAAGGACTGATGCTGAAAATGAAACTCCAATTCTTTGGCCACCTGATGTGAAGAACTGACTCATTGGAAAAGACCCCGATGCTGGAAAAGATTGAAGGCAGGAGGAGAAGGGGATGACAGAGGATGAGATGCTTGCATGGCGTCACCAACCTGATGGACATGAGTTTCAACAAGCTCCAGGAAATAGTGAAGGATGGGGAAGCCTAGTGTGCTGCAGTCCGTGGAGTTGCAGAGTCGGACACAACTGAGTGACTGAACTGAGTGAACTGATGACTGTCTGATGACAATAGGTGAAACATGCTCACTATAGGAGAAAATTAAAATCTATAACTCATAAAGCATTAATGGAATTGTTGATTTAGGCTTTTAATCCTTGAACCACAGGAGTGTTTGTCACTTTGTTGTGGGATATAGTGAACGCTTTCATTTTTGAGGTACAATTCATGTAACATACGACTCACCATTTCAAAGGGGACAATTTAGTGGGTTTTAGGACATATGGAATGTTGTGCAATCATCAGCACTCTCTAATGCCAGAATATTTTCATCATCGCAAAAAACCCGTGGGAGTTAAACAGTCACTCCCCTTTTCTCCCTAAACACGATCCCTGCCAGTCATTAATCTACATTCTGTCTATAGATCTGCCTGTTCCTGACATTTTTTATGGAAGAAATTGTATAATATTTCCCCTTTTGTGTCTGGTTTCTTTCACTTAGCATAATGTTTTTAAAGCTTGTATGTATACCAATAATTCTTTTCTTTTAATGACTGAATCTTGCTTCATTGCTTATCCGTTTATCCTTTGGAGAACTAAAATGTATCCAAATTGTAAGGGAAGAGGTAAAACTGTCTATTTGGAGATGACATGATACACTATGCAGAGCCATAAATCCTCCACGCATAAATCCTTAGAACTAATCAATGAATTCAGCAAGAGTGCAAGATACAATATTAATATGCACAAATCTGTTGCATTTGTTTATGCTAATAATGAAGTATCAGAAAGACAAAGTAAAAAAAAATACATCGCATTTACATGGAATCTAGAAAGATGGTGCTGATGAATTCATTTGCAGGGCAGCAATGGAGATGCAGACATGAAGAGACTTGCGGACACAGCAGGGGAAGGAGTGAGTGGAACGAACAAAGAGAGTAGCAGGGAAACATATACATAGATAGCCAGTGGGAATTTGCTCTATCACTCAGGGAGCTCAAACCAGTGCTCTGTGACAACCTGCTGCTGCTGCTGCTGCTAAGTCGCTTCAGTCGTGTCCGACTCTGTGCAACCCCATAGACAGCAGCCCACCAGGGTCCCCCATCCCTGGGATTCTCCAGGCAAGAACACTGGAGTGGGTTGCCATTTCCTTCTCCAATGCATGAAAGTGAAAAGTGAAAGGGAAGTCACTCAGTCATGTCCCACTCTTAGCGACCCCATAGACTGCAGCCTATCAGGCTCCTCCATCCATGGGATTTTCCAGGCAAGAGTACTGGAGTGGGGTGCATCGCCTAGAGGGGTGTTAAGATGGGATGGGAGGTTGGAGGGAGGTTCAAGAGGGAGGGGACATGTGTACCTATGGCTGACTCGTGTTGATGTCTGGCAGAAACCAACACAATATTGTAAAGCAATTATTCTTCAATTAGAAATAAATTTTAAAAAATTAAAATAAATGTAAATAAAATCACACACACACAAAAATAGTTGGAATAAACTTAAGAAAAGAGATGAAAGACCTGAATGCTGAAAACTATAAAACACTGGTTGTGGAAACCAAAGATGATGTAAAGAAATGGAAAGATTTCCCATACTCTTGACCGGAAGAGTTAATATTGTTAAAATGCCCACACTATCCACAGTGCAACACCTGAAAATAACACAATATTGTAAATCACTGTACTTCAATTTTAGAGAGTCATGTAACTGCAAACAATGTAGAGCGAATAACCTAACATCCATTCCTAACAAAACCTCAGCAAACTGGGAATAGAGGGGATTCCCTCAACTTGATAAAGCACATGTATGAAAAACTCACTACTTAACATCCTACTTCATGGAAGCATTAAGTATTAAGCAAATACTAGCAGATCATAAGGGAATGAAATAGACAACAATTCAATCCCACTTTCAACAGTGAATAGATCACCCAGACAGATAACAATAAAGAAACTAAGTGAAAGAAGCCACTCACAAAAGGTCACGTTTTACATAATCCTGTTTATATGAAACTTCCAGAATTGGAAAATCTAAAGAGACAGTAGATTATCAATGTGTGTTGACAGCAGATGAAAATGGAAAGAAATTAATGATGACCATGAAATTGCATTTTCGGGTGACACAAATATTCTAAAATTAGATAGGAGTGAGGGTTGCACAGCTCTGTGAGTGTGCTAAAATCACTGAACTGTACACTATATAAGGCTGAATTTTTTGTGTGAATTATATCTCCATGAAGCATTGCATTTATTTTTTTAAATTTAGTATAGATGGATACTGATAAATTCTGGAGTTAGATGAAAAGTAAAGCAAAAGTGGAAAAATAAAAAAAAGTTAACTGCAAAGTCTGAGGAATTCATACTTTTTGAATTCTCCACATCAACACAGGATTAAATGGCAAAACAGACTGAGGATAAATGATGGTCAAACATCCCACAGTGGACTCAGGTAATTGTTATTCAAATCATGGAATTATTCACTTTCCAATTCAGGGAACATGGGTTCAATCCCTGGTCTAGGAGCTAAGAAAGCCCACATACTGCGATGAAGATCCAGCATAGCACAAAAATAGTTTTCATAAAAATAAATAAATAAATTAGTAACAGAATAATACTCTGTAGAAGTATCATTAAAGATAAAGGCTATGATCATACAAACACCTTTACAAATAGGTAGAATGTCCTAAAACAATAGGTAACAATACTGTGACTCTAATTAGTAAAGATGTGCACGTTAAAATAATGGCCTTAAAATAATTTTAAAATGGCTTTATCTTTGTGCCTCTCATGTGATGCAGAACACACGCTCAGTTGTCTGACTCTTTGCAACCCCATGGACTGGACCCTGCCAGGTTCCTCTGGCCATGGAAATCTCCAGGTGAGAATACTGGAGTGGGATGCCATTTCCTTCTCCAAGGGGTATTCTTGACTCAGGAATGAACCCACGTCTCCAAGTCTCCTGCATTACAGGCTGACTCTTTACCACTGAGTCACTGAGGAAGCCAAGTTCAAAATAGAATATTCAGTTGGTAAAAATGTGGGAAAAGAGTTCCATCCCTGGGTTGGGAAGACCTCCTGGAGGAGGGCATTGCAACTCACTTCAGTATTCTTGCCTGGAGAATCCCATGTACAGAGGAGCCTGGCGGGCTACAGTCCAAGGGGTCACAAAGAGTGGGACAGGACTGAGCTACTAATCACCCATAACACAGAAAAAGGATGACCCTGCCCTCTGCTGGCTGGCTTGTAAAGTGCTAGTTTCCCGGCAGGTCCTTGACCACACACCACACACACCAAGAGCTGTATGAATGTGCCTGTGTTTTGACCCAGCAGTTTTACAATTACCTCAATAAGAGAAATGCCCAAGCTTGTTAAGAAGGATTAGTTATCACATGTCTATTGTCATATAACACAATGACTAAAGTGTTGCCATATCTATATGACATGACTTCTGTAGACATTCAATAATAATCATGTAGATATACATTTACTTAAATTACATCCATGATACACTGTTAGGTATGAAAGTCTGTTTACAGAATGAACTTGACCATATACAATCATGGACTAACCCAGAGACTTTTAGGAATAACTTTGACAATCACATATGCCTTCAGCTCTTCTGTCCCAAATGGAGATGGCCAGAAATTTCTCTGGCGTCCAGTACAGGAGGAAGGGAACAAAGTTTGACCTCCAGCCTTTGATGTTAATAACACTCCCACCGCCTTACCCTCAACACTGGCCTCAAGGAGAAAACAGGTTCCCTCTTTCCCCTCACGGGGCCTGAGATCAGAGGGTCTACTTCATCCCCTGATAGTCACTTTCTGACACCCTAACTCTGGTAGAAGGCAAGTGATCCATAGCTTTCACCAAACTAGACACTGTTTGTGCCTGAAATAATTTCCATAAAATATTCCATAGGTTACTTTTAAAGTTATGGAAGGAAACCAAGAGGAAACAAAGCATGAAATGAGACAGCTGGAACGGACAAAGATTGGACACACAAACGTCCTCACACAGATAAAACTCTGGAAAGACTGAAATTCTAACCCCAGAGGTCATAGCCCTCCAGCGCAAGAGCACCTGCCAAAATGACTATAGATTTAAAATTCCAGAAGGAGTTAGTACTGATGGAAACAACTCACGAAAACAAAGTGTGGAGTTCCTACACATCCCTTTACTCTTCCAAGGGCATGCAAAGTGAAAATGAAAGTCACGCAGACTCTTTGAGACCCTGGAATTCTCCAGGCCAGAATACTGGAGTGGGTAGCCTTTCCCTTCTCCAGGGGAATCTTCCCAACGTAGGTATCAAACCCAGGTCTCCCGCATTGCGGGTGGATTCTTTGCCAGTTGAGCCACAAGGAAAGCCCAAGAATACTGGAGTGGGTAGCTAATCCCTTCTCCAGGGGATCTTCCCAACCCAGGAATTGAACTGGGGTCTCCTGCATTGCATGCAGATTCTTTACCAACTGAGCTATGAGGGAAGCCTAGACATGTTGTTAAATGTTTCAGAGGCACTAGCAATTCCTTCAACAAACAAAGCATGAACAGCACACAGGCGGTTTGAAGGAAATCCCTTGTTAGGCATCATTACTGGAATGAAACCAGAGACATGCTTGCTTCACAGTTGGATTAAGTCCAGATTTTAAGGCAGTGTTTTCATTTTTTTCCTGGAGAAATTAATGCAATGGATAAAAAGTGAAGGGCATTAACCTGGTCTGAAATGTTATCCCCTTTTCTTGTTTGGCCTTCAGAATAATGGGCTGAATATCTCATTCATTGTAAGGTTAAATGATGACTGATGTCCAGTGGGTCATAATGTTTAAGGGTTGTGGATTTAAGGAACTTAGGGTCTCCAGGGGTGCACACTTCAGCAATGTCCCTGTCAGAAGTGAGCAGCCAGACTGTGCCACTTTCTCCTAAGTGTGACCTCAGACCAGGGGATCAGTGACTCGAGGGATGGTGTGCCTCAGTCGGAGGATCTGACAACAGCAGGGGCTGGAGTCCCAGCAGGTTCACTAGTTTTGAGACCTCTGCGGAATGATCATCGAGAATAGGCTCATGGAGCTGACACAGAAGTTGTCTAACTCTCTCCTCTGTCTTGAAGGGAGTGGGGAGAAAAAAATTAAGGTAAAAAAGAGGTAAAGAAGATCACAATGAGAATCTGATCCTAGTTGCTCAGTCATATCTGACTCTGCATCTCCATAGACTGTAGCCACCAGGCTCCTCTGTCCATGGAATTCTCCAGACAAGAATACTGGAGTGGATTGCCATTTCCCATTCCAAAGGATCTTCCCAACCCAGGGATCAAACACTCGTCTCTTGGATCGCCTGCTTTGGCAGGTGGATTCTTTACCACCAGTGGCATGGGGAAAGCACCAGTAAGGGTATGTCAGCCTACAATTCTGCAATTTCTGTGCACACCTTAGCATCTTCTCTGTGGGATTAAATGGACACACACACACACCCATGTGCACGTGTAAACAAGAACTTACTTACCTGTTGTTCGCCTCTTGTTTTTGGCTGCCCACAAAAGAGATCCGAAATGTGTCTGAATCCTGGTACAACTCATAAAGAGGAAAAAATCCACCCCATCACTAGGTCCCCATCTCTACAGACTCTTGGCTTCTGGAATCGCAAACAATGTCCATAATACAGCTCACATACGGTGTATAAGAAATGCAGGAGGAGGAAAAGACAAATCAGAAAGGACATGGCAGGGTCTGCACAACAGGGAGACAAAACCCCATGTCTAAACTGAGCTGGGAAGAAGCTGGCTCGGGAGCAGGTCTGTAGGCTCTGCTCTCAGAAGGGAAAACTTCTCCTCACGCCAGCACAGCACAGGCCACTGCTGCTCTGTCTCTCAGCCTGTGAGAACTGCAGGGTGTGTGCCAGGCTGGTGTGCCAGACCAGGGCACAGGTAGAATCATAGGGCAGGTGTGTATAAGGGGGTCACAGTGCTGAGACCTCATGCTTGGTGTCCCCGTGACGCGAGCAGCCTGCCTTCCCCTTCTTTTTGCTGCTTCATGTCAGTCCCATGGAGGAGCTCTGGGGAGGCTCCTGTCCTGGGGCTCTGCACCTGCCTCCCTCAGTCCTGGTGAGAAGCAATGACCATAAACATGTTTTTCCCCTTCCCTCTGTGATTGCATCATAGTCTGTGACTCTCAGGCTTCAGGGCTTGGAAACAGAGAGGGAGGTGTGGGGGAGACGAGCCCATCCCGACACTGAGGGCTCTGCCCTCCTGTGTCCATGGTTGACCTCCCTGCACGGAGCTCATGGTGGTTTTGTCACCAGGGTTAGACAAGCTGGGACATGGCAGGGTTAGAAACAAGCTGGTCTGAAATCGTCTTAGGACTCTTCATAATAATTTCAACTGATGCTTTAGTAAGAAAGTAAATTTATTCATCAATTACTGATCTTGGCATATATAATTAGGAAAGCCACTTCCTTGATCTCAAATACAATTTGAAATCTATCTTATTAACAACCTAATTTTATACCACAAAGTGTTAGGAAATACAGTGAAACCTAAATTCACATCTATCACAGAGCATGAAATGATACAGATTGTATGGACAGCAGAATAAAAGAGAGGAGAGAAAAATAAGAAGGAAAATCAACAGTTTGTTCTTTGCAAAGATCCACAAAAATAACAAACTTCAAATACAATGACTGTGAAAAAGGAGAGAAGATTCAGTTACTCAAAATAAGAAATGGATTTGTGGGCATTACTCCTGAATTTATAGGGGAAAAAAGGATTTGAAGAAAATACTATGTACAGCTGTACGTCAACAGATTAGATAACCCAGACAAAATGGACAAATTTCTGGAAAAGCTGCTCCCAAAACTGAATCAAGAAGAAGTAGAAAATCTGAATAGACCTATAACCTGTAAGACTATGGAATCAATAATCCAAAAAGTCTTATAAAGCACAGCCTGTACCACATGGTTTCACTGTTGATTTCTACCAAACATAAAAAATGACTTAACAATACTGATTCTAAAATGCTTCCCAAAAAAACTGAAGAGGAGAGAACTCTAACTCATTCCATGAGGTCAGTATTACCCTTTTACCAAAGCCGGAAACAGACAATACAAAAAGAGAACGCAATTAGATGCATATACTTGTGAGCACTAGTAGAAAAATCTTTAACACATACTAGCAAACTGAATGTAGCAACACATTAAATGGGTTCTGAACTACAGACAAATGAGATTTATTCCTGGGGCCTAAAAGGATGGTCCAGTGTATGAAAACCAATCATTGTAATAGCTAATAATATTATGACACTCCTTCATAACAAAGACACTCAGCCAGCAGAAGAATAAAAGGAAATTTCAACAGAATAGAGGCCATACATCAAAAACCTGCATCTGTCATCTTAGTTGATAAAGAAAGCCTGGAAATATTTTCTATAAGATTAAGAACCAGGGAGGGATGCCTGCTTTTGCCACTTCTAGTAAACTTAGCATAGGAAGTCCCTGCTAAACCAAGAAGCAAGAAAAAGTTATGAAAAGACAGTTACATTACAAAGGAGGAAGGAAAATGACCCCTGTTGATAGTGAAATGGTGTCACATGTAGAAACGCTTAGATTACACTCAGACACAGCACAAACACATGGCAACACACAGGCACACAGTTAGACCCAAAAAATAAACTCAGCAAAGTTGCAGGATAAAAAATCATCACACAAGGGGCCTCCCTGCTGGTCAAGTGGCCAAGACTCCGAGCTCCCAAAGCAGGTGGCCTGGGTTCGAACTCTGGTCCCTGGTCTGGGAGCTAAGATCCCACATGCATGGCAAAGCAAACAAAAACAAAAGCATAAAATTAAAAAAAATACCTAAAAAAATAAACACAAAATTATTATTTTTATATACCGTAAGCACAAATAATTCAAAAAGGAATAAATTATTAGGAATAAACATAAGCAGTGAGGCAAAAGATTTTATTCCCCAAACTATAAAGTATTGCTGAAATAAATTCAAGGAGATATAAATAGGAAGACATACCATTTTATTGATTGGAAGACTTAATACATGAGAATGTCAATACTACACTAAGTCATCTACAAACTTAATGCAATCTTTATTGAACTTTTGATAACATTTTTGTGGAAATAGAAACATGTATCCCACCATTTGTTTTGAAAGCTCAGGCACCCTGCATAACCAAAAGAATCCTGAAAGAGCAAATCAAAGTTGAAGGTATAAAACCTCCTGATCCCAAAATACCCGAAAGGGTTACACCAAAGTAATTAATCAGTGTGGTACTGGAGTAAATAGCATTGAAATAAAGCCTAGAGCCCTGGTAAAGAACAACAACAAAGAAACACAAACTTCCTCCAACATCTGGTCAGGTGAACTTCAGTAAGGCTGACAGGCTCATTTAGTGGGGAAGAGACAGATTTTTCAACAAATTACATTGAGTAAAGTAGCAAAGGAAGGTGAGGTGGGCATTTTTCATTCATAATGAGAGCCAAGGCAGGGTCCTCGGGATCGGACCAATCCCTGGGATGATCAGCCCTGAGTGTCAGGGGTAATTTGGACAAATCTGGTTATTGAAGGGGTTGGTTCTTCCTTCTTTTGGGACAGACATTCACCCTGGACACAGATTCCCCTTCCCCGCAGGCAATGTTCCTAGATGTCTTATCTATCGTCCTGGTGTCCCCCACACGCTGCTTCTGATGAAGGAACTCACTGCACAGGAAATGAAATGTGGCAGCAAGACGCAAACGCTTTCCCCAGCCATCCTGAAGCAGCCGGCCTGATGCAACAGTGCAGTGGGCTTTGGAGACCTGAGAGTCAGTGTCCTCTGGGGGAAAATACCTTGCAGGGCTGGGGTGCAGTTCTTCTGGTGGTTCTATAAACTCAAAAGGGCTTTCCCAGCGGGCACAGTGGTAAAGAATCCTTTTGCCAATGCAGGAGACACAAGAGACAGGGGTTCAATCCCTGGGTTAGGACGATCCCCTGCGGGATGAAATGGCAAACCGATCCAGTATTCTTGCCTGGAAAACTCCGAGGACAGAGGAAATGCTGTTTTCTCAGTCCTCAGCTTCCATTTCAATAATATCTGCCGCTCTTAATTCACTCCCCTGTGAAACTCCTTTACCCCTTGAGTCCTTTCTCTTCTCTTAAACATAAAGGCATACTACTCTCCTTCTTTCTCTTCACTCTTTTATTTTGGTGGCATCACATCTTAAACCCTACATTTCCATTTGGTTCTAGTCTCATATATTCTGGCTATAGTCAAGATACCTACTACCAGTTTTCTGCAACTTTCACTAACACTCTACCCAAAATAGAACTGATATAGAATCTTAAGTAGTCTCTACAGTTGACTGTTGAACAGTGCAAGTTTGAACTGTATGGGTCCTCTTATAAGCCTATTTTAAAAAAATAAATTCATACCACAGTACTCCACAACCTGTGTTTGTGTTACAGGGAAGAATGGACTCCATGTTGGATCTATTTCTTTTACTTAAACCCTTAACTTTGTTTCTGGTTGCTTTTGTTTACTAAAAGGACACTACACAAAACCAATGGGAAGCAAAGGTTCTATAGCTGTATCCTTTTCGTTCACTAAAAAGATACTGTTTACCCTGCCTCCACCCCTCTGCCTGAGTATCCACCCAAAGCACCTTAGTTCAGGACCCTGTCCCCCTGTGGATGGCAGGAAGGAAGAAGTTAACACATCTCCCCGCTAAGACTATACCAGAAGATACTTGCAAGATTAAAGGCCATTTTACTTTGCTTCCTCACCTCCCCCTGTCTCTGTTCTATAAAAGAACTTGGCATTCAGACCCAGATAAGTTGGTTATTTTGAGACATTAGTCCTCTGTCTTCTCGGTCATCAGTTTTCCAAATAAAGTTGTGCTCCTTGCTGCAGCACCTAGTTTCTCCATTAACCGGCCTGTTTCGTGGCCAGCAAATCGAGTTTGGACTCAGTAATGATTGTTTGAATGTGCAGTTGTGGAACCATGGATGCCGACTGTGGAGTTATCCCCAAATTCTCAACTCTGTGGAGGGGCTGGGCCCTAACTCCCACCCCCACGCCCATTGCTTAAGATTGTACTTGCCACCTCTCCTGACTTCCTCTTTCCTTTAAAAGGCACTTCATCTGATCAGCCACTTGAGCTGGAAACCAGAGTTATCTCTGGTTCTGTCCTTTCCCTGCATATCCAGTCAGTAAGTTCAGAATGTGCGTGTGTGTGTGCGCGCGCATGCACGCACCACACACTCAGTCATGTTCAACTCTTTCAGATCCCATGGACTGTAGTCTGCCAGGCTCCTCTGTCCATGGAATTTTCTAGCAAGAATACTGGATTAGGTTGCCATTTCTTTCTCCAGGGGATCTTCCCAACCCAGGGATGGAACCCTCAAGTTTTGTGTCTCCTGCACTGACAGGTGGATTCTTTACTACTGCGCCACCTGGTAAGCCCCCACAGTAAGGTAATGTTCTAAAATACTCTGATGGATTCACAAAATAACTCTCTGCATCTACTCTGATGCATTAGGTAGATTGGTGTTTGTTACGAGGTATAGTAAAGAAATTCCAGGCACAGTGTTCTCTTAGGGAAACAAAGATCTACACTGTTGCTGAGGCAGGTTGTGAGTTCTAAACCAGACCTGGAATCCTGGTCCTTCTAAAGCTACTATGAAGTGCAGAAAGAAACTTTCACTCTTATTTTTGTAGAATGTATCCCAGCTGAGGGAAAGAAAACATTACAATGTTGGTAAGGTCTGCAAATACCTAACCAGGCACAAAATGTGTTAAGTTTTTTTCATCTACAATAGTATCTGATGGTGTCAGTCACCTCAAATTCTTGTGTTTGTGTGCATAGATTTAGGAATCTCTTCAATGCCTTGGATCTGAAAGAGAGTGTGTTCTCTGGAGATTGGGTTATCCCCTGATTGGATTGTCCACTCTCTTCCCCTATTAAAGGAAAATCAGAGACAGAAGTTAGTGGACTTTCCAGTGAGCCACAGGCTGACTGCATCTCAAGAGTGGTCAGAGGACAGCGCTTGAAATTGGGGGAATCTACATAGACCAGATTTCCAAGCTGGCCTTAACTGGTGAGCATGAAATTGATACTGATGGCTAAGCAGTATACATCTACATTTGCCTTTTCTAAAATCTCTTTGTTTTAGCCAACAGTAGCTTTTAAAATGAAAAGTTACCTTACTGAAAGTTATTTCTTTGGTGTTAGTATTGAGAAATATTCAAGGTATTATATAGGTTTGTGTATGAAGCTTTCTTGGGATAATTAGCCAGATTTAAAAAAAAAAAAAAAACAACACAAGATCAAGAAGAAGTAGTATTTGTCTGAACTCTGAGTTTTTTCATCTACAATAGTATCTGTGTCAATAGCCTCAAATTCTTGTGTTTGTGGGTGCAGATTCAGGAATGTCTCCAAAACTTGGATCTGAGAGGGCGTGCCCTCTAGATTGGGTTGTCCACTGATTGGGTTGTCCACTGATTGGGTTGTCCACCTTCTTCCCCCATAAAAGGAGAGGCAGAGGCAGAAGTCTTTCCATTGAGGCACCGGCTGTCTGCATCTCAGGAGTGGTCAGTGGACAGCTCTTAGAACTGGGGGAGCCTGTGTTGACCAGATTTTCAAGTCAGTCTCTTCTGGTGAGTTTGGAATCCATATTGATGTCCATCTATATACTTTTGCCTTTTGTACAATCTTTTTAATTAAGCAAATAGTAGCTCTTAAAATGTTCTGTTACTGAAAGTTATTTCTTTGGTGTCAGTATTAAGAAATATTCAAGGTTTTGTATAGGTTTGTGTATGAAGCTTTCTTGGGATAATCAGCCAAATTTTTTTTTTTTTTAAATCACTATGAAGTAGAGGTAGTATTTGCCTGGGATCTGTTTAAATAGTTCTCTCTGGAAAATGTTTTACCCACAAGTTTATTTTTCTTGGTTTTTATTTTTCTTTCTTTCTTTTTAAATTCAGCTCTCTGATTGCTGTTCCACCCAAGAGTTTCTGATTCATCACATCTGGGAGCAAGGCCTGAGACTCTCCATTTCTAGTAAGTCCTCAGGTATTGCTGCTGCTCTAAGGACACACTCTGAGAACCACTGGTCCTCCTGCTCACAGTCTAAGGATGTTCTCTGAGAACCACTGGTCTAGCTTGTCCCTGGTGGGGTGCAGAAGCTCTCTGAGACTTGACGGGAGGGTCCTTCCTATAGGCAGAGGCCTAGGATGACCCCATAGCAAGAATGGGTCCATACTGCCCCAGATTCTGCCATACTGGGGTTCAGATTTCTTTCTCTTCCTGTTAATAGTGCTTATAATGTGGGTTGAGGAGGCAGTGCTCCCATGAAAGGAAATCAGATTGCTTTCTGAACTAGCTGAGCTACAAAGACTAGACTGTCCCATTGGTAAGCTGGAAGAAGAGAGAATGTTCCAGGCCATCTATCTGATACATCAGCACAGAGTCTGCCCTTCGTGGTTTATTTTCCCCTGTGGTGGCCCTAAGCTGCAAGGAAGAGAGTAGAAACTCAACATCCATGGGCCCTGGTGACAAGGAAGGGGAGGTGCAAGGACTTGGGTTAAGGATTATGATTGTGACTTGCCTATATCACTC
The DNA here is from genome assembly GCF_000754665.1 of Bison bison bison. NCBI lineage: Eukaryota > Metazoa > Chordata > Mammalia > Artiodactyla > Bovidae > Bison > Bison bison. Next base: position 6,951,043 of record NW_011495051.1, on the reverse strand, counting down.
GCAGCAAGGTCAAGGTGACTTTTATAAGTTATTTTACAGTGTCCTACTTTACTTTTTTCTCAGTTTGATTTCTCTACCTGAGATATCCTCTGAAGCTATGTCTAACTTTATCTCATTTCTCTTCCAAATTAATCCATTACCTTTGTGTATTCTGATGTTCCTATAATTCTTTCTTTAATGTCTGCTGCTTCCCAGGTGTTGCTAGTGGTAGAGAACCCGGGTGCCAATGCAGGAGGCGTAAGACACACCAGTTCAATCCCTAGGTCCAGAAGATCCCCTGGAGTGGGGAATGGCAATCCACTCCAGTAGTCTTGCCCGGAAAATTTCATGGACAGAGGAGCCTGGTGGGCTACAGTCCATAGGGTTGCAAAGAGTTGGACACCACTGAAGCGACTGAGCACGCAAGGCGATGTCTACTGCACTGCAGGCAGACTCTTTACCATTTGAGCCCCCAGGGAAGCTCAATTTGTACACCTGTCTAAAAAACCTGGAACCTGCTTTGATGTTGGGATAAAATAAGCTAGTACATCATTGGCTCTTGTATTTCCGGGAATATTTAGTAAACAATCAAATGTTTTTTTAAAAAATTCAGCTCTATGATCCGTATGTATCATCAAGTTAAATGGCTATGGCTGGTCGCTCAGTCGTGTTCGACTCTTTGCGACCCCATGGACTGTGGCCCGCCAGGCTCCTCTGTCCATGGGATTCTCCAGGCAAGAATACTGGAGTGGATTGCCATTCCCTTCTCCAGAGGATCTTCCCGACCAAGGGATCGAACCCGGGTCTCCTGCATTGCAGACAGATTCTTTACCGTCTGA
>NW_011495051.1:6949929-6950125 GCF_000754665.1 Bison bison bison | reverse complement strand
TTACCGTCTGAGCTACAGGGTTGCCCTTCCCCAAAATCTTCATCAATAACTGTCATTTTTTCTTTCTTCTTACTTCTCTTCCTCCATATCTCCTCTTTCTTCGTCGCTGTGATGGCCTTATTGATGATCACAACATTCTATTGTACTTCACACTGTAGGAAACAGCCTTTAATCTATTAACCCCTTTCTCTCCTGA
>NW_011495051.1:6904414-6949797 GCF_000754665.1 Bison bison bison | reverse complement strand
CTCAGGCTCCAGCTCGCTCTCAGCATCTGGCCGCTCGGGATGCTCCAGTGGGTCCCGCAGCTCCAGCTCCAGCAGCTCCCCCGGCTCTCCGAGGCCTTGGCGCCCCCGAGACCACAGGCGGCGGTCCGGTTCCAAACCCAAATCACCCAGACCAGACGAGAAGGAAAGGAGACGGCGCAGCCCCGCCCCTAAGCCCACCAAAGTGCACGTAGCGAGGCTCACGCGGAAGGTGACCAGGGAGCACATCCGGGAAATATTCTCCACCTTCGGAAGAGTTCGAAAGATCGACCTGCGCAGAGACAGGATGCGCGCGCATCCGTCTCAAGGCCATGCCTACGTGGAGTTCCAGAATCCGGAAGAGGCTGCGAAGGCGCTCAAGCACATGGACGGAGGGCAAATCGACGGCCAGCAGATCATGGCCACAGCCGTGCTGGCCCCCTGGCCCCAGCCACCCCCCAGGCGACTGAGCTCTCTCCGGAGAATGCTGCCACCTTCCCCCACTTGGCGCAGGGTGAGGAGGAGCAGATCGCGTTCCCCTTGGGGCAGGTCCCCCGAGCGCCGGCGATCCCGCTGCCCCCGCCGCCCCCGCTGCCCCCGCCACTGGAGCGGCTCCAGCTCCAGCTCCTGCCGAAGGTGAGGGCAGCAATTGACACGTGTCCCCGAGCAGCAGAGCTCTGGCTGCAGGGGTGTTGCTGGTTTGGGGTTGTGCTTGTAAAGGTGCCCTCTAGTGTTCTGGCTGGAAAACTTCCAAGTTTCTGTAGTTCCTGGGAGTCATGTAGCTGGCAAAGCCAGCAGGGATGAGCAGGGGGCTTCAGACAGACGGACAGCCCCAGCCTGGGAGCACGTTTTTCCATGTCCCAGACGACCGGCCGATCCGGTGGCCTGGTCCTGCCCTAACCTGTCGGCTGGCAGAGTCCAGCAGTGATGCCATCCCTGTTAGCCTGGCCATGCACCCGTGTTTGGGTCCTCTTCTGACCTCTAGGGTCAAGTACCCCGTGCTATGTGCCACACACACACACACACACACACACACACCCTCCCTCCCTTCCTTTCTCTGAAATTGGTAAGTACACACACATAAACACACACATACACACAAACACACATACACACACCCTCCCTTTCTCTGAAATTGGTAAGTTTCCAGCCAGCTCTGCTGGGTCATCACAGAACCACCCCAACTTAGGGCAGTTGTGTGCTATTCATTGCTCTGCAGGTTACCTTAGCAATGTGTACATTGCTTTTTTGGCTTTTATTGTACAGTCAGGACTATTCATTTTCTGTTTTGGATTTTGTAACTTTGTAGCTTTTTAGATAATGTGGTGGTTCTTTGTTGTGTAAAGTAATTGCTTTGGATGAACCAAGGATTAGAGTTTTTTTTAAAAAAAACTTTTATCAGGACTCGAATGAATTGGGGTGATGACTTTGTTCAGTGAAATTCTTAATTATGGATCTTAGTCCACAACTTGGCATGTAATAGGTGCTCTGTAAACATGAGGATCAAGTGATTTTCGTTCCAAACTAAGGAATATAGGGTGTTGAAAGGGGTGGTGTTAGTAATTATGGCAGGGCAACAGGATTAAGATATTTTTATTTTCTTCCTCTAAAACACCCTCTGAAACAGAAACGATGGATTTTAAAAGAAAGTGTGCACTGATTAGGTTTACATTTTAAGTAGATTTTTATGATTAAAGTCTTAAATGGATTAAGAGAGAAAGGATGTGAAACCATAGTGATGACGGTTGACTGCAGTCACCCACCAAAGAGGTGATAAGACTGTATAACTGAAGTTGAGTGACTTTCTGAGAAAACTTTAGAAAGTATATTTGGAGTTCGAATACTTTTTTCAACAAAATATATCTTGAGCCCCTTCTAAAGGCAAAGTGAGTAAGTATATATGCCAGGGTAAATCACTAAAGTCCACATTACTCTTCCCTTCATTGGGTATCCAACTTAGTGAGAGAATTAACATAAAATGAAGAGATGATAATACACATACAGTTCACAATTGGAAAACTAAAAGAGAAAATGCAATATTTGATGACTGGGTCTGGAAAGCTCACTCTGTTCAAATAATGTTTTGCAGGAAAATGGAAAAGTACTCAGGATTGATTCAAGGGCAGCAGGAGCTGAGAGGCCATGGCAGCATTGCCAGATCACCATGGAAGTGCTCCTAGAGGTATTTTCCTGGGGCAACACAGGTTCTTACCACAGGGCTGGGACATGTCCAGTCTGTATCTATCTCTGAGATCTCTCTCATCTCCCTCCGCTATAGGAAATCTGATTGAAGCAACCCAGTCCGATGGAGAAAACCGAGAAATCAATTGCTTTGAAGAGGCAAAAGAGAGAAGCTGAACAAATTAATAAACTCTTTATTGGTGTTTTGAACTTTGAAACCGCAGAAGAATGTCTGAGGAACTGTTACCAGCAGTGGGGAGAACTTAGAGCCTGTGTGGTCCTGAGAGATCCTTCCAGCCAAAGATGAAGACAGTGTGGTTTTGTCACCTTTTCTTCCATGACCGAGGTGGATGAAATGTCCACCGGACCCCATTCCATTGATGGCAGAGTGCTTAAACCCAAACATGTGTCCCAAGAGCAGCATCTGGACAGCGGGGTGTCCTTTGGACACTGAAGAAACTGTTGGTATTCAACAAGATACTAAGGAACATCATCTTAGAGATTACTTTGAGAAATATGGAAAAATGGTGCCATTGAGATCATTACTGATAGGCAGTCTGGCAAGAAAAGAGGCTTTGGATTTGTGACTTTTGATGACCTTGATTCTGTGGACAAGACTGTGTTGCCGAAAAACCGTACCATCAATGGTCATCATGTAAAAGTTGCAAAGGCTTTGTTGACATGGGAAATGCAGCAAGTCCAGGGTTCTAGAAGTGGAGGAGGAGGCTGCTTTGGTTTGGGGGTTTATCCTGGTGGTGGTAGCGATTTGGGACTAGCATCAGGATGAGAAAGTAACTTCTGGGAAGGATCTGATACATATGGAAATGGTCCTAGATTTAGGGGTGCTTATCATGGGGCTGGAAAAGGGAGAGACAGAGGGTCTCTCTGGTGGTGAAAGTCCCATATCTGGCAACCATGATTGGGGCTGCAGAGGTGGTCATGGCAACAATGGAGGAGGAAATTGTAGAAGTGGAATTAACAATGACTTTGGAAATTATCAGCAGCAATTTAATTACAGTTGAGGAATGGAAACTTAGGTAGCAGGAACTTGAGGGCTCAATACAGTGAAGGAAACTCTGGTCCAGGAGGCAGTGGGGGATGTGGGGGTTGGGAGGGCAAAGCTGAAACTGAGCTGCTTCTTGTTTGCCCTGGGCTTCACTGTCTAGCGGAGGATGAGAGCCCAGAGTTAACTGGGCAGCTTCAGGTTATGAGTAAACATGCAGTGATATGGCAGAAGACACCAGAGCAAGTGCAGGGAGCCATTTGTGAATGAATTAAATTATTTAAGAACATTGCCTTCCTGCAGAGGAAAAACTGTATGGAAAATGCCTTTAAGGCAGTTTCTTAGCTTAATTGTTTTTTTCTAGTGATCTTTGTCAGAGTGTAGAAGCATCACTTCTTTGATAATGTTAAATTTTGTTTAACATTAAACATTTTGTTATATGTTTGTAAATTGTTAACATTTCTTTGTAAAATGTTACATTTTAAAAAATCTTTTGCAGATTTTTCTCAGTTTTTGAAAAGCTATTAGAAGTATGCTGTAATGAAACATATTAATAACATTATTCCTTAAATTTTAGCATGTAGAATTATTATATGAAGCAGTTGTACATTTATGATTTAATAAAATAATTCTAAAGGAAAAAAGCACTTGTGGTTTGTCCTCTTTCACTTATACTCTTTTGCACTTTTAATTTTTATCTTTTTTAACAATTTTTTTCTAATTTCATGAGATGTCATTGACATACAGGACTATATACAGTTTTCTTAACAATTTTTCTCTAATTTCATGAGATATCATTGACATACAGTACTATATACAGTTTTCATTTGATGGAAGAGTTCTATTTTTCCAGGTAATGTTTAAAATTGCTGCTACTGTATATGTTTGAAGTGTATGTGACATCTACATCATGAAATGATTACCACAGTGATTTTAGTTAATGTAATACTGGAGGGGGTAGCCATGCCCTCCTCCAGGGGAATCTTTCCGACCCAGGGATCAAACCCCAATCTCCCACATTGCAGGCAGATTCTTTACCATCTGAACCACCAGGGAAGCTCTTCATTTAACGTTCATCATCTCAAAATGGTTTTTTTTTTTTTGGTGTGATGAGAGTCTTAGGATTTACTCTCTGAACATATTTCTTCAGCACTGTAGTGAACGGCAACATTAACTGCAGTCATCATGTTACTCCTTACCCCTTCTGCATCTTTTTTTAAAGCTGAGAATTTGTACCTTTCAGCAACCTTTCTCCAATTTCTCCTCCCATGCAGTCTCTGCTTCAGTAAACCAGATGTGATTTCTTTTTCTATGGGTTCATTTTGAGTATTTGGGTTCTTTCTTTTTTTAGATTTTTTAAATTGAAATATGTGCTTTTTCTTAGTCTCTCAGTCGTGTCTGACTCTCTGCGACCCCATGGACTATAGCCTGCCAGACTCCTGTATTCATGGGGAATTCTCCAGGCAAGAACACTGGAGTGGGTTGCCATTTCCTTCTCCAGGGGATCTTCCCAATCCAGGGATCAAACCCAAGTCTCCCGCATTGCTGGCGGATTCTTTACCATCTGAGCTACCGGGGAAGCCATTTTGAAGTATAGTTGATGAATAATATTGTATAACTTGCAGATAATACAGTAGAGTGATTCATAATTTTTAAAGTTATACTCTATAAAAGTATTGGTCATAGTCCCTGTTGGTACAATACATTCTTGTAGCTTATTTTATACATTAAATTGTAACTGCTCACTGCTCAAAAGTCAATAAAGAGGCGCAGTTGGTGGAAGGGAAAGTTTGCTTTATTTTGGATGCCAGCATCTGGGTTCAAGTGACAGGGGCAGGATGGACGCCTATCCACAGGCTGACCAGCCCACATAGCTGGCTCATTACTACTTCTGGGTGTGTTCCTGAGGATGTTTCTGGAACAGATCAGCATTTGATTCCATAGACTAAGTGAAGTGACCCACTCTCCTCAGTGTAGGTGGGTGTTATTCAGTCTGCTGAGGGCCACATGGAAAAAATGGTGAAGGAAGGTGAATTCACTCTCTCTTCCTGAGTGGGAATGTCCATCTTTTCCTTCCCTTGGACCTAGAGCTCCTGGTTCTCAGGCCTTCGGACTTGGATTGAAATTTACCACTGACTTTTAAAAGATATTTACTTATTTAGTTAATGGTCTGTGTCAGGTTTTAGTCTTAGTTGCGGGATGCGGGATCTTTCGTTGTGGCACACAGACTCTCTAGTTGTGGTTCAGGGGCTTATTTGCTTCGCAACATGTGGGGTCTTAGTTCCCCGACTAGGGGTTCAATCTACATCCCCTGCATTTTGAGGCAGATTCTTAACCACTGGACCACCAGGGAAGTCCCAACCCTGATTTTTCTGCTTCTCCAGGTTGCAAATAGCAGATTATGGGATTTCTCACTGTTATAACCATGTGGGTAGTTTCCTAAATACCTCTTCTCTTCTGTAGACTTTATGTCTTATTGGTTCCGTTTCTCTAGAGAACTTTGACTGATACACATTAATAAAGTTCCAAGAAAGTGCACCTGGAGGAACTTTTCCAATGCCTAAGAGCCTCCCTCACAGACAATCCCCCGCTCCTTCAGGCAGCCCAAGTACACGAACACACACTAAAACATTTAAAAATGAATAGACACACATGCTGAAACTAACTCTAATACATGCACTCTCTCTCTACTTCTATATGACAAGTTATAAATTCTTTGCTCTACTTATTAACTCTTTCCTCTCATGAGGATTAAATCAAACAGAGGCAGTGAATCTGTTTAGTTTTTTTCTGGATCATCGCTTTGCACATAGTAGATTCTTTGCAAATAGGGTGACCAAAGAATTTTCTCTCCAAGCTGGAACACACTGGGGAATAAAGAGGGTAGTGTTAATGATTAGGACAGGGCAACAGGATAAATATCTGCTGAAGACAAAAATGAAGGCCTGCCTAGTTGAAGTACTTGATTAGATTTGCATTTAAAACAGATCATCAGGTTATAATGATGACCTATATGGGAGAAGAACCTAAAAAAGAGTGGGTATGTGTACATGTGTAACTGATTTGCTGTACAGCAGAAAGTAACACAAAATTGTATACCAACTGTACTCCAATAAATTAAAAAAAAACTGATTCATTTTGTTTTACAGCAGAAAGAAACATTCACACACAAAACAGATCATAGTGATGAGAACAAAGACTTACTGTATGTACAGCCCAGGGAACCCTGCTCAGTGTTATGTGGGAACCTGGATGGGAGGGAGTTTGGGGGAGAATGGATACATGTATATGTGTGGCTTAGTTCCTTTGCTGTGCACTTTAAACTATTACAATATTGTTAATCGGCAATACAAAATAAAGTTTAAAACATAAAAAAAGAAAAAGAAGTGAACACAAACACATTGGCATAATAAACCTTGTGATGTAATTACTGGGGGCAGGGGAAGAGCTTATGGTGGGGGGGAGTTCAGAAAAAAATAAATAAAAATAACTGATTCACTTTGTTGTACTGCAGAAAGTAACACATACACAAAACAAGTGATAGAGATTAGAATCTAATGATTGGATTATAAGGAGAAAGGATTTAGAATCTAAGCTGTCACTGCTAATTTATTGCAGTTCGTCATTCAAAAGATGACATCTTTGCATAAATGTAGTTAAGTGAATGGATTTTCAGTACTTAAGTATTTAAAGTTCAGTGTTTGAATAGTTTATTATATAAATTGGTCTGGATTTGGCACTGAGTCCCTTGGACTGCAAGGAGATCCAACCAGTCCATTCTAAAGGAGATCAGCCGTGGGTGTTCTTTGGAAGGACTGATGCTAAAGCTGAAACTCCAGTACTTGGGCCACCTCATGTGAAGCGTTGACTCATTGGAAAAGACTGATGCTGGGAGGGATTGGGAGCAGGAGGAGAAGGGGACGACAGAGGATGAGATGGCTGGATGGCATCACTGACTCGATGGACATGAGTCTGAGTGAACTCTGGGAGTTGGTGATGGACAGGGAGGCCTGGCGTGCTGCAATTCATGGGGTCGCAAAGAGTTAGACACGACTGAGCGACTGAACTGAACTGAACTGAATGACCTTCATCTTTCTGTATCTGTCTCATGTGGGCTTCATGATGTCCCAGAATCCCCTTCTCAGCGTGTGGTGCTGTACATCCCTGGAAACTTTTTAGAAATGAAAATTCTCCATCCCTTCTCCAGACCTTAGGATAAAATAATTTAACAGAACCTATTGAATTAACAGAACCCGGTGGCTCAGCGTTAAAGAATTCACCTGCAGTGCAGGAGATCCAAGTTCAATGCCTGGCTTGGGAAGATCCTCTGGAAGAGGGCATGGCAACTCACTCCAGTATCCTTGCCTGGAAAGTCCCATGGACAGAGGAGCCTGGTGGGCTACAGTCCGTAGGGTCACAAAGAGTTGGACACAACTGAATTTAAGTGAACTCTGGGAGATGGTGATGGACAGGGAGGCCTGGCGTGCTGTGATTCATGGGGTTGCAGAGAGTCTGACACGACTGAGTGACTGAACTGAACTAAACTGAAGTGACTGAGCACGCATGCATGCATATTATCCCAAGATAAAATAACATAAGAAGAGGAATGAGCTTAGTTCCTGTTAACTGGATGTGGGGAGTAAAATCATTATTATCTTGGAATACTGAGTAGAGGGTGAGTGAGTCTCCCCATCCCCTTCATATTTAATAATAGATAGAATATAATAAATAAAATTAATTTTTAAAATTGAATATGCTTATATAATAATTCAAAACCATCCTTTAATTCTTTTAACTTTTTCATTTTTTAAACAATGTTGAGATAGTTTAAGGTGCACAGCAGAGCAAATCAGCCACACATACACATGTATCCTTTCTTATGGGAGGGCTTCCTAATGGCTTTGAGAAGATTCCCTGGAGAAGAGAATAACAGCCACTCCAGTATTCTTGCATGGAGAATCCCGTTGACAGAGGAGCCTGGCAGACTACATTCTCCAGGATCACAAAAAGTCTGACATGACTGAAGTGACTGAGCACACAGGCATGTATATTAACCTAAGATAAAATAATTTAACAGAACATAAGAGGAAAGAAATTAGTTTCTGTTAACTGGATGTGGAGAGTAAATTATTATTATTAATATCTTGGAATACTGAGTCAAAGGTGAGTCTCTCTATCCATTTCACATTTAGTAATTAATAGATAAGATACAATAAATAAAATTAATTTTAAAATTTGTATGTGCTTATATAATACTTCAAAACCATCCTTTTTTTTTCTTAACTTTATTTTTTATTAGAGTATAGCCGATTAACAATGCTGTGATCATTTCAGGTGCACAGCAGAGTGACTCAGCCAGACATATACATGTGTCCCTTCTCGTGGGAGGACTTCCTGGTGGCTTTGGGAAGATGCCCTGGAGAAGGGAATGACAGCCCTCTCCAGTTTTCTTGCCTTGAGAATCCCGGAGATGGAGGAGGCTGGCGGGCTACAGTCCATGGGATCGCAAAGAGTCGGACAGGACTGAGCAACTAACACACACACACACACACACACACACACACTTCTTGTGGGGGAGTAAATTATGTCCAGGTACAGATATAGGTGGGAGGGAGGCAGGTCTCATCCTGACCATTCTCCATGCTCACCCTTAAATGTAATGCTCCCAGGTGGCCCCAAACCCAGACAGCCCTCCCTACATGGTGACCTCACATGGCTCCATTTCCCAGATCCCAGGACTGGCAGATAAGAACCAGGCATAAACGTGGATCCACCTCCTGTTCCTAGAGGGTCAAGTGCCTGGTTCCTATTGGATCAGAAAGGGTCATGTGACACTCCAGTCCCAGAACAAAAAGGGGTTAGAATATGCAGATTGGTTCACACTGAAGAGTTGGAATCTGCCTTAGTGCGTTTGGGGAGGCTTAAGACCCACATCAAAGCTCTGGGCTCTAGAAGGGACTTATTACTAAGTTAAATCCAGAGCCTGTTGTCAGGAGGCATAACTGCTCACCTCTATTTACTGTTTTCCTATTTCTTGGTTACTCTTTGTGTGTTTTTGTCACTTCAGTTGTGTCTGACTCTTTATGACCCCATGGACTGTAGTTTGCCAGGCTCCTCCATCCGTGGAATTCTCCAGGCAAGAATACTGGAGTCGGTTGCCATTCCTCTCTCCAGGGGATCTTTTGGATCCAGGGATTGAACCGGCATCTCCTGTATTGCAGGCAGATTATTTATGGTCTGAGCCACATCAGCATTCCCTCTCCACCACTGATAAAACAACTTTATCAAAATTGTACAAGGAAGTTCAGAAAATGTCATTCTCTTCCTTCTTGATACTGTCCCCCTTGGACTTCTGTAGCATGACATCTTTATTCCACCTTCTATGGATTCAGTGGAAATAATTATGATGTTTATTGAATGAAGTGTTTATAAGTAAAAATGAATTGTTTATTGAATAAGCAATGATGTCATTCTTTACTACTTACAAATGATGTGCATAACCCTGTGGGGTGGACAAATTTCAGGGACTCAGGAACGATTTCTGGGTCAGGGCAACAAGCTTGCTGGCAAGTCATTTTCAGAAGAAAATGTTTCCAAAGAACGTGTTCCTTCTTAAGAATCAGAGGTCAAAAATAATTTTTCAAAATACCCACTTAGGATTCCATGGTGGTCCAGTGGTTAAAATCTACCTGCCAATTCAGGGGACAGGAGTTTGATCCCTGATCTGGGAAGATTTCACGTGCTGTGAAGCAACTAAGCCCCAGTACCAGAACCATTGAAATCATGCATCTAGAGCCCTTGCTCTGCCACAAGAGAAGTCACTGGAATGAGAAACCCATGCACTGCAACCAGAGAGTAGCCCCTGCTCTCCACAACTAGAGAAAGCCAACTGGCAGCAATGGAAAACCCAGTGCCCTAGAACAGCTAAAAAGAAAATAAATATATAAATAACATTAAAAAAAATCACATTCTTTAAAAAAATACCCACTTAAGATTTAGGTAACAGACAAGGATGTAATATATAGCATAAGTACTAATTGATTTACATTAAAATGTCTTCTGTCTGATTTAACATTTGGCACAAGAATGAAAAAAAAAGGAGACAACTCATATTAAAACAAGAAGTAAAAGCCAGCTTAATAAGATTTTATAGCATTAATTTTTAATATTAGAAAATAACCTCTTTAGAAGAGATTATTTCTTGTTTAAGTGTAATTAATGCAAGAAAATATTATAACTAAAAACACTAAATAATTCCCCAGGCTAGATTACCTCTGTAGAATTCAGTAAAGAAATTCTGACATACAGAAATGGAGGTGTACAAAGATATGCAAAAATCTTTTCTCTTGTCAAATGAAACCCAATCTCTCCCATTAAAAAAAAAACGTTATGCTTTTCGTTTTTGTCCACCAAGACTTTAATAGAGTACAAAGTTAATGTAACAAAGCATCATAGTCCAGAAACAGGGTTGACAGTAAAAGCGGCAAGTAGAATGGGGGGCTGTGGCCCCCCACACCCCACCGTGAACCACTTCCCAGGGACCACACCATTCAACTTTCTCAGGATAATCGTCTCCTATTTTTCCTTCAGTTCTCAGGAACATTTTTTCTGGCTCCTGGCTCTCTTTGCCTCCCTGGCAAGCCCGTCTGCCCTCAAGGCCATAGTCAATCTCTCCCTTGCTCTCTTCACTTTCCGAGACTGTCGGCGAATATCTGCAACTGTTACTGGTCGTCTGCAGAGGGCGTGTGGGAGAAAAAGCCCCAACCTTGGGTTGAGATCTGCCCCATCTGAAGACTGGGCAATGATGGGCTCAGAGCTAGTGTGCAGAGACCAGGCACCAGCACGACCCAGGGATTCACCGGCACCACGCTGGACAATGAGTCCGGAAACGTTTGCGCTGTCCATGGTCCTGAAAGGTTCTCCTTCAGGGCTGTAGACTTGGAGTCCCTGCAGTCTCCGGAATGCAAAGGCTTGCTGGGGCTTTTCCAGGGTCTCCTCGCATGGACGTCTTTTGACCACATTGCCAGGATGAGAGGTTATCCTTGTGACTGGCTTCTGGAAAATGCAGCTGGTCAGCCTCAGAGGAAGTAAACATCTGTCACGACGCCTCTGCTTGGCCTTGACTAAAATCTCCTGTCTTTTCTTCTCCAGCTCTTCAGGCATCATATTTCTTCTGAGCCTCTTTGAAAACAAAATGAGATGTAAATTTTGAATAAAATGGGGGATGAAACAACTGCAAGTCATGGAGAATATTCTTAGCACATATGGATAACTCCCTGAGGAAATGGGGTCTCAAATTCCTCTGTGCATCACATTTATTCAGAAGGTTGATAGAACTCAGATTTCTGGATGTCAATGCAAGAAAGTCTGGGGTGGGGACAAGAAATTACATTTCTAAGCATTCTCAACTGCTGCTAATGCTGCTAGTACAGACACCATACTGAATCCTGGGACATTAAGCACATAGGAGTCAAGGACAGAAAGCTGCAGGTCGTCACCCAGTACCAATTCCAGATTTTCATCCTTAGAGGATCTTTTCCTCTTCCCATCTCTGTCACTGTCAATCACACACATGCTGGTGTCCTTGAATCCAACATCATCTGGACAAAGAGATCACAGGGTTCTTTGACTACCAAGACATTAAACTTTTTGATATATCTTTTTCACTTTGCTTTAAGACACACAGTCACCTGGTTTTTATTTTCCTTTAGTGCCTCATCTCCAATGAGATCAAGTGCCTCTCAACCCTCAGATACTTTGCTCTCAAACCCAAGTCCCATCTTCACTCAAATATTCTCCTGCTCATAAAGTAACTTAGAAAAGCCATATTCTCTTCATCAGTTCAGTCACTCAGTCATGTCCGATACTCCATGGCCCCATGAACTGCAGCACACTAGGCTTCCCTGTCCATCACCAACTTCCAGAGCTTGCTCAAATTCAAGTCCATCGAGTGGGTGATGCCATCCAACCATCTCATTCTCTGTTGTCCCCTTCTCCTCATGCCTCAGTCTTTCCCAGCATTGGGGTATTTTCATAAAGTTCCTTTTTTTTTTTTTTCCCCACCATGCTCCTGCTGTTACTGCTCAGTCGCTTCAGTTGTGTCCGACTCTGTGCGGCCCCATAGAGGGCAGCCCACCAGGCTCCCTGGTCCCTGCCATAGACAGTCCTTTTTACCCCCTTCCTCCCCTCCTCCTATTCCTCTCTCTCCTATTTCACTTAATGATCAATGCTCTTAGAAGTTGGTCCTGCTGTCACATCTATTCTACGTCTACACCTTCTTCCAGGCAATCTCATCCATTTCCCTGGCTTCAAATATTCTTCATGAACTAGAAATGTTCACAGATTCACTGATCTGGCTTCAACCCTGAAACTCAAATATCCATCTGCCCACCCACATCAGTGATAACATTCATGACTCAGCTCACAGTGACCAGGTCCCACACTGAACCAATCATTTCTCCCAAATAATTCATCCTTATCTCAATGTCCCCTAGACTCACTAATTGGTACTAATATCTCATCTACCCTTGAATGGCATTCTGGAAGCCCTACCATCCCATACTTTTACACCAATTAGCCATCCATTTGCCTTCCTGAATCCACTTGAAGATTGGCAACTTTTGAATTCTTGGCTACCTTTCATTTAATCTACAAAATGCCATTTCCACAGAATGACCTTTCCTGATGCCATATCAAAATTTATCTCACATTGTCTCTGTTAATTAAAAAATTTTTAAATTTATTTATGTGTAGTATTATCTACTTCTTTTCAATTGCTTTTCTCACTAAGTTGGGTACTCAGTGAAGAAAAGGTAAAGAGAAATTTCATAGGCCCATGGATATAGTCACTTATTGTTTTGGCTTTCCAAGGTGCTCAGATGTCTTCGTTTTAGAGATGTTATGCCGATTCCAAAAAACACTTAACAAATTTTTCTAACAAATTCACATGACTACAGTTGTAAAATAAATTAATCTCTTTCATGCTAGAGTAGAATCAATTGTCACTGAGATTAAGACTCTTCACACTAATCTGTTTAAACTGTAAACCTCATTAGCCCACCTTTCTTTTTAAATCTCACATTTCTGTCTTCTGAAGACTTTTAAAAAAGAAACCATAAAGCTGACTTTATTCCCATTGTTATTATTAGTGCTGCCCCTTGCATTAGTCAAGATATAAAGGAATGTTTGATAGAAAAATGACTTGAACTGCCTATTTATATAGCAGCCATTATATGCTGAGTTGTGTACTAAAACTCACAACTTGGAATTTGACTTAACCCAGATTATGTCACTCTTGTTGAGAGAAGAGGGCTGTAGACTAAGGAATGTGTAATAATAGTGTTAAGTGTAATTAAGTGCTATGGTAGGCAATAAGGCCAACAGAGAGACAGGGAGAGAAAGAGCAAGGAGGACGAGAAGTAAGGGGGGAGAATAGGAAAAATAAATTAACTACTATGATGGATGACAAAGAGATTGGGGAAGGTCTATTTGAAGCAGAGAACAGAAATTTAAAGAAAAAAAGGAAAAGAGGCAAAAAAGACCAAACACTTTGTGGGCAAAGAATTGTCCACAGAGGAGAAAGATTTAGCTACTCTAGGGCCAAATACTACTTTTACTACCCAAGGATTTTGGTTAAAAAAAAAAACCCACACTTTTCATTATCCCAAGAAAGTTTCATATACAAAACTATATAAAATCTTGAATATTTCTTAAGAAACATTAACCCTTGGGAAATAACTTTCAATAAGGAATGTATCTTGTTTTAAGAACTAAATTCTTCTAACTTAGATTTTACACAAGAAAAAAAAAAAAAGCATCTTAATAGATCCTCTTGCCGTCAATATGGATTCCACACTTACCAGAAGAGGATGGCTTGGAAATTTGTCCAGTTCAGGTTTCCCCATCTTCCAAGATCTTCCAGAGCTTCCTCTGACCACTCCTGAGATGCAGACAGATGCAGACAGCCTGTAGCTGGCTAGGAAGTGCAGTAACTTCTGCTTCTGATTCTCCTTTTTATAGGGTAAGAGAGTGGACAACCCAATCAGGGGACAATCCAATCCAGAGGACACACCTTAAGTCTCAAATCAAAAGGACTTCAGAGAGTCTTGAGTCTTTATCCCCAAACACAACAATTTGGGGCTACTGGTAATACTAGATTCTATTGAATAATATGAAATCCTATATGAAAAATTAAATTTGTGAATGGGGTGCTATTTTCACTTTCAACATTTTAATGTTTCTCTTTTTATGGATACCTTCTATAAAAATAGTTATGGACATTTCCATAAGCTAAAATTTCCATACAACTTATGTTTTCATAGAGAAAACTACAGATTGTTTAAATGTTTATCAATAAAAGAATGTTGAAAAAAATCTGCTAACAAGTCTTTGAAGTCTATATTACAGAGTCATTAATAAGAACTCAATGTTCTGTACACTTACATCTCACCTAATCACTGGTAAATCTGATTTATCCTTACCCTTTGACCAAAACAGAAACAGACTCTTTACTCTCTTTATTTCACTGATGATGATTATTCCATTTTCCCTCTATAAACTTATTACTTGCAATCTTATACAAAACATATGCAGTTACTTTAGTGGTCAAATTCTGAATCATTTATTTAATATAGAATAATACAGTTAATTGCTTTTATCACATCTCCCAAATACTAATACCTAAGAACACGTTCAGTTCCATTTCAATATACCTGCTTTTTCTATTGCTTTTGTCATGCATCTTAATTCTACATGTGTTTTAATCTCCATGAGATAGTTCTAGAATTGCTTTATAAGACAAAATTCATTTTTATTTATTTCTAAATTATTCCTTCCTTTTCCCTTCACTTCTTCCTGCATTCCTGGTTTTCAATCTGAGATTATTTTCCTTTGGACTTCATAATTCACTCTACTAGTCTGTCTAATTCAAGACTGCTAACAATGAAATGTTTCACTCTAAGATTTTAAAATTATCTTTATTGGGGGCAATACTGATGCTAGGTATAGAATTCTGACTTGATATGATTTTTGATCATTTAAAAATGGTGTTCTGTTGACCTCTACCTTATTTATGTTCAGACATTCCCAGTTAGCATTTTCTTGCTTATTTAGCCTTTGTATTCTCTAAAATCTTTAATATTCACTCTGATTTTTAGACCACAGTGTAACTCATTATTGTTTCCCATGTATTTTCTTTGCTTAAAGACCTTTGAATTAATTGTGTGGGTTGATGTCTTTCACCTGTTTGTAATATGCTTTGTGTATATTTTCACTGTGATATCAATTCCTCATCAGGCTCTCTCTGCTCCCTGCTTCAATCACATTCCACTTCTCTTTTAACTCTGTCTTGGAGTTTTCCAGTATTGTTTACACTGTGCTTTGTTGGAATATATACTCTTGAGCTGTCTTGCAGTTTTAACCCAGCCTTTTGCTGGAATCAACATCTTCATAATCACTTAAATGCTTAGTTTCACTTCTGACAAAAATAAAACACATAGCTTTATTTTTATTTGTTCTTTACATTTATTTATTCATTTAATTATTTGGCTGCATCAGGTCTTAGTTGCACTCTTGCCCCCTTCATTGTGGCCTGTGGGATCCTTGTTTCCTGATCAGGGACCAAACCTCATCCCTTGTGTTAACCACTGGACCACTTGGGAAGTCCCCGTAGCTTTATTTTTAAATAAAGATAGAGCAGTTTTACAATGGGGGGAGGGAATTATTCCTTTTGCTACAATTAAATTCAGATAATAAAAAATCTCAACTTTCATCATATGAATCTATATTAGAAGTCAAAGCTCACAAAAATTCACCAGTAAGTTGGAGGGGTGGAAAGTATGAGCAGGAAGAAATTTTGAGTTTCATATATCTGATGTGTGTGTGTGCACACTGAATCATGCCCAGTCACTGAATCATGTCCGACTGTTTACTACTTCATGGACTATATCCCTCCAGGCTCTTCTGTCCATGGAATTTTCCAGGCAAGACTACTGGAGTGGGTTGCTGATAGAGTATATCAAAACATTATGTAAACATAGAAATTCTGTCATGAAACAAAATCTAAAACTGCACTAGAAAGATGAGTCAAACTCTAGGACAGAAAATCCATTAAAGAAGCTTAAAAATACTTTGTGTGGATCTTTCTCACAATTGGAAACCTTATAAAATCTTTTTGCAGATCAAATTTAACTTTTGAACTAGATGGGCTGTAATGTTAAAATCTGGAGAAGGAAATGGTAACCCACTTCAGTATTCTTGCCTGGAGAATCCCATGAACAGAGGAGTCTGATAGGCTACAATCCATAGGGTTGCAAAGAGTTGGACACAATGGAGTGACTGAGCATGCACGCTTGCTAAGTGTGTGCTAAGTTGCTTCAGTTTTTTCTGACTCTTTTTGACCCTATGGACTGTATCCTGCCAGGTATCTCTGTCCATGGGATTCTCCACACAAGAATACTGGAGTGGGTTGCTATGCCCTCCTCCAGGGGATCTTCCCAACCCAGGGATCCAACCCACATCTCCTGCAGCTCCTGCATTGCAGGCAGATTCTTTACTGCTGATCTACCAGGATTCAGAAAGAAGAAAATGATATGTTGTGCTTGATTCTTTTTTTTTTTTTCTAATTTTATTTTATTTTTAAACTTTACATAATTGTATTAGTTTTGCCAAATATCAAAATGAATCCGCCACAGGTATACATGTGTTCCCATCCCGAACCCTCCTCCCTCCTCCCTCCCCATACCATCCCTCTGGGCCGTCCCAGTGCACCAGCCCCAAGCATCCAGCATCGTGCATCGAACCTGGACTGGCAACTCGTTTCCTACATGATATTTTACATGTTTCATTGCCATTCTCCCAAATCTTCCCACCCTCTCCCTCTCCCACAGAGTCCATAAGACTGTTATATACATCAGTGTCTCTTTTGCTGTCTCGTACACCGGGTTATTGTTACCATCTTTCTAAATTCCATATATATGCGTTAGTATACTGTATTTATGTTTTTCCTTCTGGCTTACTTCACTCTGTATAATAGGCTCCAGTTTCATCCACCTCATTAGAACTGATTCAAATGTATTCTTTTTAATGGCTGAGTAATACTCCATTGTGTATATGTACCACAGCTTTCTTATCCATTCATCTGCTGATGGACATCTAGGTTGCTTCCATGTCCTGGCTATTATAAACAGTGCTGCGATGAACATTGGGGTACACGTGTCTCTTTCCCTTCTGGTTTCCTCAGTGTGTATGCCCAGCAGTGGGGTTGCTGGATCATAAGGCAGTTCTATTTCCAGTTTTTTAAGGAATCTCCACACTGTTCTCAATAGTGGCTGTACTAGTTTGCATTCCCACCAACAGTGTAAGAGGGTTCCCTTATCTCCACACCCTCTCCAGCATATGGGGCTACATTTTGGAATGATAACATTAAATTTCCTTGGTTAAATTAGAGAGTTTAAAAAAGTTTCCTCTATTTGTGTTGGCTTTCCTCACTGTATGTTCTACCAAATTTAAAGTTACACAGGACATGTTGTTCTATTTCTATTGGTGTTGGCTGGAGAAAACCTTGTGTATTCTCATGGAAGTTATTTCTAAATTGTTGTTGCTGTTCAGTTGCCCAGTCATGTCTGACTCCTTGCCACCCCATGGACTGCAGCACACCAGGCCTCCCTGTCCCTCACCATCTCCCAAAGTTTGTTATGTCCATTGCATCGGTGATGCCATCCAGCCATCTCATCCTCTGACACCCTCATCTCCCTCTGCCCTTTCTATATAACATGTTATAAATTCTTTTCATAATGTGTGCTTTTCATAACTCTTTCCCCTTGGTTAGAGTAACATCAACAGGGGCAATCAGTTCAGTTCAATTGCTAAGTCATGTCTGACTCTTTGTGACTCCGTGGACTGCAGCACACCAGGCCTCCCTGTCCATCACCAACTCCTGGAGCTTGCTCAAACTCATGTCCATTGAGTTGGTGATGCCATCTCATCCTCTGTTGTCCCCTTCTCCTTCTGCCTTCAATTTTTTCCAGCATCAGGGGCTTTTCCGATGAGTTGATTCTTTGCATCAGGTGGCCAAAGTATTGGAGTTTCAGCTTCAGCATCAGTCCTTCCAATGAATACTCAGGACTGATTTCCTTTAGAATTGACTGGTTTGATTTCCTTGCAGTCCAAGGGACTCTTAAGAGTCTTCTCCAACAAAAGCATCAATTCTTCAGCGCTCAGCTTTCTTTATAGTCCAACTCTCACATCTGTACATGACCACTGGAAAAACCATAGCTTCATCTAGTTGAACCTTTGTCAACAAAGTAATGACAACGGGGCAATAAGTCTGTTTATTTCTGGATCACAGATTTTACTTCAGAGTTTGCACATAATGTATGTTCTATAAAAAGGGAGATCAAATAATTTTCCCTCTCAAGTGGGACATATTGGGGAATGAAAAGGGAAGTACAGTATTAATTATGATAGGGCAACAGGATAAATATCTGCTGAAGACAGAACTGAAGAATTAAAAGTAAGGTGATAAGGATTTCCCTGGTGGTTTTTGTTAAAACCATGCTTCCAATGCAGGGGGTGAGGGTTTGATCCCTGGGTGGCTCAGTGACAAAGAATCTGCCTGACATGCAGGAAATACAGATTCAATACCTGGTTTGGGAAGATCCCCTGGGGAGGAGAATGGCAACCCACTCCAGCATCCTTCCATGGAGAATCACATGGACAGAGGAGCCTGGAGGGCTACAGTGCATAGGGTCACAGAGAGTTGGATACAACTGAGCGACTAACACTTTCACTTTACTTTCTTTCAGGGAGCTAAGATCCCACATGCCTCGTGGCCCCAAAACCGAAAGCTAAAACAGAAGCAACATTGTTCAGTTCAGTTAAGTCCTCAGTTGTGTCTGACTCTTTGTGACCCCATGGACTGCAGCACGCCAGGCTGCCCTGTCCATCACCAACTCCCAGAGCCTATTCAAACTCATGTCCATTGAGTTGGTGATGCCATCCAACCATCTCATCCTCTGTCGTCCCCTTTTCCTCCCACCTTCAATCTTTCCCAGCACCAGGGTCTTTTCCCATGAGTCAACTCTTTGCAACAGGTGGCCGAAATATTGGAGCTTCAGCTTTAGCATCAGTGCTTCTGGTGAATATTCAGGGTTGACTTCTTTTAGGATTGACAGTTGGCTGTCCTTGCAGTCCAAGGGACTCTCAAGTCTTCTCCAACACCACAGTTCAAAAGCAACATTGTAACAAATTCAATAAAGACTTTAAAAAATGGTCCACATTAAAAAAATCTTAATAAATAAATGTAAGGTGACTGATTAGGTTTGTATTTTAAACCATTGATAGTAACTAACATCTTGTGATTGGGTTATGGAGACAAAGTTTGGGATCCCAATAAATTGCTCTTTTATTGCAGTTTATCACTTAAAAAGTGATATATTTGCATAAGTATAGTTTAGTGGATCCGTTTCAAATGTTTCAGAAAGTAAAGCTTTAGTGTTTGAATAGTTTGTTATATGAACTGGTGTGGATTTGACACTGGTTAATGACCTTCAGCTTTCTGTCCTTGTCTCACATCAGCTTGGTGATGTTCCAGAATCCTGTTCTCAATGTGTGGTGCCTGTAATAGTGTCATCAACATCACCTGGGAACCTTTTAGAAATGAAAATTCTCCATCCCCATCCCAGATCACTTGGGTTGAGGTCGAGCCATCTGAATTTTCAAAACCCTCTAGATGATTGTGATACAGTTTACAATTGGGGATACATTTTTCCAAGGAAGGGAGAGGAGACTTCAAATGAGCTGATGGGTAGCTTCAATGGGTAGCAGTCTTGGTCCAACATTTTGTCCAAATGTCACATTCCATTTTGCATCTAAAAAGAAAGCTCGAAAATATGTCTCAACCTCACAGAGAAAACAAGGAGACAGTGAGACTGAAGCCAAGCAGAAAAAAAATTTTGGTTTATGCTCTAAACATCATGTATGGATGTGAGAGTTGGACCATAATGAAGACTGGGCACTGAAGAATTGATGGCTTTGATTTATGGTGCTGGAGAAGACTCTTGAAAGTTCCTTGGACTGCAAGGAGATCAAATCAGTCAATCCTAAAGGAAATCACCCATGAATATTCACTGGAAGGACTGATGCTGAAGTTCCAATACTTTGGCCACTTGATGTGAAGAACCGACTCATTGGAAAAGACCCTGATGCTGGGAAAGCTTGAAGGCAAAAGGAGAAGGGGACAGCAGAGGATGAGATGGTTGGATGGTAGCACCCACTCAACGGACATGAATCTGAACAAACTCCAGGAGCTAAAGAAGGGCAGAGAAGCCTGGTGTGCTGTAGTTCACGGGATCAGAAAGAGTCGGATACAACTTAGCCGTGTAACAACCACACAACTAGACGCCAAGGAGTGCTGACCAGCTGAATGTTCCAGAGGACAGGAACTAGAATCATTTTCTGTCCTGACAGTCAGTTCAGATGCAGTGGAGGTGAGGAGACCTTGGAGGAGCCCCAGCAAGTCTGTGGGAATAAGAGACTAAAAGGACTCCAGGGTTGTAGCCACAAAGAACTTTTATCTGTTTGTATTTTATCTTACCTTTTTAAAAGACTTTTTTGATGTGGATCATTTTTTAAGTCTTTATTGAGTTTGTTACAATATTGTTTCTGTTTTATGTTTTGAGGCTGCAAGTTGAAGATCAAGGTGTCTGCCAAGCTGGTTCCTCCTGAAGGCAGTTTGCTGGTGGTTTTGGCATTCCTTGGCTTGCAGACTCTTCTCCCCAGTTCCTGTCTTCATCTTCACAAGGCGCTCTCCGTGTGTGTGTGTATGTGTGTGTGTCTGTGTCCAATTTTCCCCCTTTTATAAGGGCCATCATCGTATCAGATTAGGGACCCAGCCTACTCCAAGATGACCTCACCTTAAACCTGAACAAATTACATCTACAATGTAATTTTCAAATAAGCTCACATTCTAAGGTGCTGGAGATTAGGACTTGGAGATAATCTCTTTTAGGCAGTGGGGGACACAACTGAACCCTCAACTTGTATTTAGGCACAAGGGTCAGGCATTTGTATCCCTGGCCAGTCATCAAATGTGGCTTCTCCTAGGGAGGGGACATAATGTTGGACCAAGCAGCTCCCTTAAGCCTTGGAAAGTTCTGGCAAAAAGGACTCAGTTGCGAGCCCCAGTACTCTTGCCTAGAAAATCCCATGGACAGAGGAGCCTGGCAGGCTACAGTCCATGGGGTTGCAAAGAGTAGGACACAACTGAACGACTTCACTGCAAGCCCCAGCAGACAACCTCCCTGGTAGTTTCTGAAGAGGTGGTCTGGGTGGTGCAGCCTGGTGTCAGCCAAAGTGGCCTCCTGTGAGTCTCTGATTATAACAAGGGCTTCTAGAGGTAGGTGAGATTGAAGATTCTGGGTGAGTCACCTTGAGGACCCAATCTCAGGCAGAACAGTCAGCTTCATGGGGTGGGAGGGTAGAACCATACCCCAGGGGATGAGTCAGCAGCACCCAGGAGGTTGGAGATCCACAGCTAGAAAATCTGGATCTCATCACACAGAGTGTAGGCCACAACCAACAGTGTCATCCATGCTAAGAGTATCACATTCCTCTTTTTTTTTAATTTGTAGTTCAGCATCCCATTGGGATGCCGCCTCCTCTAGGAAGTCTCCTGGATAGTCTTTTCAAATTTTATTTATTTATTTTATTTGGGGCCATTATGGGTCTCCACCTCTGTGCGGGCTTTGTTCTAGCTGCAGTGAGTGCAGGCTACTGCCCAGTTGCACTGTGCGCGCTTCTCATTGTGGTGGCTTCCTTCGCTGCTGAGCACCGGCTCTAGGGTGAGTGGAATCAGCAGCTGCAGCTCCTGGGCTCTAGAGTACAGGCTCAATAGTTGCAGTGCACGGGCTTAGCTGCTCTGCACCCTGTCAGCTCCTCCTGGATCAGGGATTAAATCCGCCTCTCTTGCACTGGCAAGTGGATTCTTTACCACTGAGTCACCAGGGAAGCCCCATCACTTCCCTCCTGCAAGAAGTTTGGAGATACCAAAGCTTCCATATGCTTCCTCTTGCTTGTGACAACTATCTCACCTGTCATGCTGCTCACATTTGAGTTGGAGCCAGGGTCCCAGGGACCCAAAGCTGCAGTCGTCTCTTGGCCATGGGTTCGAGGAGTCTGAGTGGCCCCTCTGAGAAGATACCACCCGCCCAGCTTCTCACTCAAGACTGAAGCATCTTTGAGATCCTCTCCTGGGGAGAAAAACATTTTCCCTTTCCCAAGAGGCTTCTATTGAATTTCACAAACCCAGGGAGGCACAATTCAGGCTACTACCTAGCAGTGGCATCAGTTTCTTGGTGGTGAGGAACCTGGAGGGGTATGGGGGATAAATATTACCTTATTTGATCTTCACTATGGTCATATGGCTTCCCCAGTGGCTCAGTTGTAAAGAATCCACTTGCCAATGCAGGAGACACTGGGTTGGGAAGATCCCATGGAGAAGGAAATGGCAACCCACTCCAGTACTCTTACCTGGAAAATCCTATGGACAGAGGAGCCTAGCAGGCTACAGTTCATGGGATTGCAAAGAGTTGGACATGATTGAGCGTGCACGCCCACACACACTTAGTCACACACATGGTCAGATGAAGCAAGGTCTATCATCCTCAATCATTGAAGGGTAAAGTGAGAAGTGTGGGTGATTGTTGCTGGACTGACTCTCACTCACACCCTCAACCGAAACCCTCAGATAGACCTCCCTCCCCTGAGGCTGACTCTGGGCTCCTCTGTGTGACTTCTTTTGGGCCAGTGGCAAACACTGCACTGGCCAGCTACTCTGCATCTAAGCCTCCAGCATGGTGGAATGGAGCAAGATCTTGGGGTTCCCTGGTATTCTTAGGGTTAGCGTTTGGAACCTGGGGAGGCTTGGGGTCCCTGAGGTGGCAGGTCCTTAGCAACTAGGATAGAAATAGCTCGGTATGTAAAGGGTTGATTCAACTGTACAGGTATGGATCAGTGGATTATCACTTACCCTGATGGCAAAAATATTTAACCTCCTGATTCACTGTTACGAAGAACCTAGGGATTTGTCTCCTGTCATAACAAACACCCACAACACCCCAGGGATTCGGCTTAACACAGTTCACAAGTCCTGGCTTGGACACCACACAGGAACAAGAGTATTCTCAGATAATTTATTCCGAATTTTCATATAAACAGGTAATTATCCCATATTTTACATGCAGAGCAATTTTGATATTCAAAAAAAAAAAAAAGGCATATTCTGTATATGGTGCTACTTGGTTCTTGTAGGAAAACATTGAAAAATATAAGAATTGAGCTTTCAGTGGGTCTTGTGTCTCTGAGTTGATTTCCGCATAAGCCGAGGCACAGGAGGTGTCTGCTGCTGACAGGCAGGGCTTGGACCCCTGCCCCCACCCCGCCAGGCACACAAGGTAGAGAGTAGACGAGCCATTCCTGAATATGTGTGGACACACTCGCTTTGGGGGTGGGGGAGGGAATACTGTTTCCTTTCTTCTCAAATGGGACCAAGAGCCCTGGGTTCCTGATTTGAGTTTTAACAAGGATTTTTAGGGCCCAAACCCAAATAAAAATGTGACCAGAGCCTGGTTCTGGACCTTGACTGGTATACGAAGATGACAGTGAGCTCAAGAAGCCACTGGTTCCCTCTGTCTCTGGGGGACCCCTAAGGAAACATTCACCTCCAGGTACAGCCTTGGAATGTCCATTGCATTCCTTACTGTCTTTTAAAGAACAAATGCCCATCTGTCCCCAACCTCAATTCTGGTGTAGATCAATATTCTCAAGAACATTCCAGAAGGTTTTCTGAAGGGATATCATTCTATGGGCATCATTCATATATATATGATCAGCGCAACCCCATCCCCCTACTCCGAACAAAACCATCATTTCTGAATCACCTGTTTGTCAAGTGGCACTCGAACCCCCTCTACCCACCACAAAGAAGAAAAAGATTGTCATTTGGGGGACTACAGCACATCCACTCATGTACCCAGATGGAGAGCACGGGCCAAACCCTGCCCACTGATCAACCTTATGGCTGTTCCAGATAAACACCTCCCAACCCAACAAGCACATTTCACGGCAGACCATCTGCTCTGGTTGGAGAGATGGAGATCTGCCCAGCAATTGGAGGCAGTCTCCAGTGGTCTCAGGGTTGTTTGTGCAGACCTTCGCATCAATTCCCACATTTCCTTTCAGTTGTGCTCAACATCTAGCCAGAGAACCAGCAACACTTTTCGCTTCTTACTAGCTTAAAAGGACAGAAAAGCACCCAGGACAGCTCCCAGAATACAAACGTTTCCAGACGTGCGTTTGACATCACTGATCCAGGGAGGAACTACTATATGTTGATTTTGCCACACAAACAAAAAGGGGTTTTTAAAATAATGAGACACCTTAAAAACAAACAACAAAAAATTCAACCAAAGCTGGCTTTGTTGCCTTTTTTTAAATAATCATCACTACAATCCTCCAGGACATCCATTTTGAGGACTGAATTCTGTTTCGACAGAGTCCACATTATCTGATGCAAAAGGAGGCTGTGATCCAAGCCTGCTTGATCTTTCACTGCAGCAGCAGAGATAGCTAAATGAAGTCAGGGAAATTCCATTCACAAAGGGCAGGCCCAGCACTTTACAGTACCTCTCCAGGGCAAGTGGAGAAAGGTGACTCTGCTGGGGTGGTGCCTACAGGTTTAGGAAGGGCAGTGAGGTCTGGTGCGTACGACAGCATTTCTGCTGGCTCCATCCAGGCTTACACATGGGTTGTCAAAGTCCCTAAGGTCAAACCGTATCAGCTTGAAGTCAACCAAACCAAAATGAGAGGGTCCAAGGTTTTGTTGCTAAAAAAATGTGTTCAGCCTCTCGGTGGGTTTAGGGTTGAGATTCTCAATATCTCCCTTCCCACTTAGAGAATAAAAACAGACACTGCATTGAGTGCTTGTGTGTAAAGTTCCCAAGATAATGATATGTCCCCCACCCAAAGCATCTCAGCCTAAAAAGAGTGGAAATAAACCATGGAGAGCCTAGGGCACCTAGATGCTCACACACCACAGAGATTCTAAGGGGAAAGGAGCATGCTGGCTGGATCAAAGACTGTCTGTGTCTCAACACTGCAGCTTCCCTCATCAGCTAAGGGTAGCTCAGAACTGGATACATCAGATACATCGTGATGGCCTGAAACTTGCTTCATTCTTGAGGGCCATGGTGTCAATAGATGGAGGATCAAACAACAACAACAACAACAAAAAAGGAAGATTAAATTCAGAGGTGAAAAATATCAGCCAGGAAAAGGATCTGTGCTCACATGAAAGCCGTACTTCAGCCCCACTCCCTCCCTCAAAATTCTTACTGGTCCCTGGCATTCGGAATCAGCTGATACGAATCTTCCCTGATTCAGATCGGATCCAGACAGAATTCTGAAGTCTCAAAGATGTCCATTATTGAACCACATCCTAACAATACACTGAGGTAGACTGTGCTGGGAAAAAAAAATCATTACCCCACATTCACCTGTTTATTTTTCTTTGAAAAAAAAAATTTTTTTTTACATGCTCTCCATTTCTTATGAAAGTGATTTTTTACAGTGATTTTTATATATTAAAATAAATAATTTTCCCCTAATATAAGAAAACCTTTCTGAATTAGAAAAATGTGAAAATTGCTGCTACCGTAGTATATGGCCACTACAAATTTACTACGAAAAGAACAAAATACCTAGATCTACGTGTTTCGTTCCTTTTTAACTTACATACAGATCCTCGTCTATGTACAAAATAAATTTGGCGAAAATAATTTCTGTGCTCCTTGTACCCAATCACTGAGGCTCCCTGGAAATATTCTGACATGCTGTCATTTCTGAAATCGTATAAATAAGATAGCCAGAGGCAACTGGGATGCGTGTCTACCTGTGTTCTTCATCAAGAACTGAGAAGGTTCGGAGGTCACCATGGCATCCCAGGTGTTTTGAAGCCCACAGTTCTTGAGAAGAGAAGGAAAGCAGTCTTAGACTCGTGAGAAAATACACTCGAGAGATAACCTGTGGGTGATGATTCGGATGAACTATGGCAATGAGTCCATCATGTTCTGTATTTGAGCAGCAGTCATTCTTCCCCCAGAAGGGAAGCAGCTGTGGCATCACGCCCATTCTCATGCTCTCCGTAGTGTGAAGGTCCTTAGCGGTTTCTCCTCTGGACTTGACTCTCAGGAACTGCACGATCGTTAAGTACCTGAGAATTCAGCTCAGGCTTCACACCTGGTCCAGTTGAGGTCACTGGGCGCAGAGCAGCTTCTGGGAGCTCAGTTCTGAGGATGGTCGGATGCCCTGAGGGCGGAGGGGACCGACAGGCACGTCTTCATATTGCTAGTGTTTTCAAAGTCCATCCGTGCTGTCCCACTTTGAGATCTAATGGTGCCAAATTTGCACAATCCCTGTGGGACATGGACATCCCGCTGAGGAAGCTTGAGAGGTACACACAGAGAACCAGAAGATCCAGGAGCCACAAGTGTGTTTGAAGGCAGGGCTCAGCTTTTCAGAGCAGAAACCAAACCATCCATCAAACCCCATCGCCCGCACGCTCAGTGTGGCCTCACCACAATGTCCAGAGGATTAGCAGCTAACGTGGCTTTAGTCCCAAAAAAAATGGATGCCTTGAAGACCAAGCAAAAGGCCACCGGTGCCTGGCCCCTCCTGCCCCACACAGGCAGACAAACCCATACGCCCTACCTCCCACCCCAGGAAATGGTCAATAATTTATGAGGCTGATACTGGAGA
The DNA here is from genome assembly GCF_000754665.1 of Bison bison bison. Taxonomy (NCBI): domain Eukaryota; kingdom Metazoa; phylum Chordata; class Mammalia; order Artiodactyla; family Bovidae; genus Bison; species Bison bison. Next base: position 6,922,805 of record NW_011495051.1, on the reverse strand, counting down.
TTCTTTTTAAAAATTAAATGTTACAAATATATTCTCAAAACTCTTCATCATCTCAGTTCTTGTTTTTCTTTTCTTCTTTTTTAAAATCTTTTCTATGTCCTGGCTTTGTTTGGTCTTGAAAAGGTCCATTATCACTCCAAATGACTCCCATGGCTCCCAGAAAACATTTTTCACCAAAGTTAAGGGAGAGTAGAATCCTGAGGCTCCATCTGGGACAGAAAAATTTGTTGAGGGCACAGTCTCCCAGTAGATAAGAAGGAAGGGGTCGGGGGTGGAGGAAGCAGGGCTCACGTACTCCAGGAGAGCTGAACCTTCGTGGGCTGATCCCCAAAGTGTCCACTCAGCACACATGATTTGCACACGCGCGCACACACACACACACACACACACACACATAAGTGCATACATGAACCACACACCAGGACTGCAGACCCATATCCAAAGTACAAAAGCAGCAGCTATTGGTCAATTTGAGGAACTGGTTTTGTGAAGGAAAAAAACAAAAAACAATCCTTCACCCTGGATGAAAAAATACTTTCCTGAAGCCCACTCTGTAAAGCTTGGAATTCTACTAGAACTGGGTTTGTTTCTTTCTAACTTTTGTTTCATAAACAAGATTTATGTTTTATACTGTAGCTCAGACACCAGCAAAAAAAAAAAAAAAAACTTTGTAAAAATAGATGCTTTCTTTTAAACTACTAGGGAAAATAATAATAATAATAATAACATCTGGGCTTGAAACCTCGGTGGCCCAAAAGGACAGCAGCCGTGGAAACCCCCTCCCCATCCAGGTTCACAGTTAAGTGCTCAGATGACAAGTCAAATAGGCAATGGAACCACTGCGTTTGAAGTCAGAAAAGGAACTGAAATGGATAGTTGTGATCTCTGAGCTCCGTTTGACACTGTGGCAGAGTTAGGTGGAAATCCTGAGTTTTCTGGAGGCCTTCGAACCAGAGGGAAGTGTAGACAGGAACCCTTCCCCCACTAGCAGGGGTTGTTAGGAAGGATTTGACCGGGGCAAAGTCAGAATCCGTCCGTTTTTCTTGCCCCCGTTCATGTGGGTGTAGGGGATGTGCTCGTCATAGTTTCGCTTTAGCCCCAGCGCCGACCCTCCATCCCGGCCCCCGGCCTCCTCTCTCTGCGCGTGCGAGGCCCGGTCCAGGGGCACGCTCTCCATGTCCTCAAACTCCATTTCCAGCTCCTCGCTCTCGGGCGCCTTGTTCTCCTCGCTGTGGAAGAAGGACACTTCGGGAAAGCTGGGGTGCAGGTCGTCCTTGAGCAGGTCCACGATCTCCAGGAAGGTTGGACGCATCTTGGGGTTGAACTGCCAGCACATCCGCATCAGGTCGGTGCTGCGGGACAGAGAGGGGCACGTGGAGGGTGAGGCCCCGGGGGTCCCCGCCAAGCGGCCCTCCTTCCCCGACCCCGCGCCTGCGGTGCACACACACCCACGCGGACAAGTGCTGACCTCAGGAGGGTCAAGCAGAAACAACCATTCTAAGGGCGTGAAAGATGGTTTCAAAAAGAGAGCCAAGGATTTCCCAAACAAGATCCACAAGGGCCTCTCCTGATATTGCCACTTGGTGAAGACCAATCAGGTCCATCTTTTTTTGTTTGTTTTTTAAATTAGAGTTGATTTACGATGTTGTGTTAGTTTCAGATGTACAGCAAAGGGATTCAGATATATATTTTTGTTGCTGTTGTTGTTCAGTCGTTAAGTCATGTCCAACTCTTTAGGACCCCACAACTACAGCCCCCCAGACTCCGCTGTCCATCCACTTCTCCAGGCAAGAATACTGGAGTGGGCTGCCATTGCCTCCTTCAGGGAATCTTCCAGACCCAGGGGTCGAACCTACATCTCCTGTGTTGGCAGGCAGATTCTCTACCACTGAGCCACCAGGGAAACCCTCAGATATATTGGGTTAGTCAAAAAGTTCGTTCAGATTTTTCTGTAAGATGTTATGGAAACAAACATGTTGGTCAAGTCCGTATATATATATATATATATAACTGTTTTTCAGATTCTTTTCCCTTATAGGTTATTACAAAATATTGAATATAGTTCCCTGTGTTATACAGTAGGTCCTTGTTTTTCTATTTTGTATTCAGTACTGTGAATCTATTAACCCCAAGCTCTTATTTTATCCCTCCCCCCTCCTTTCCCCTTTGGTAACCGTAAGTCTGTTTTCTGTGTCTGTAGGTCTATTTCTGTGGGTTCATCATTTTATATACACATTGTTGCTCAGAATGAGGGCAGCTGGGTGGACCCACCATAGAGGGCCAGCTCTGAACAGGTGTTCTGCAAGCCCAGTCCCCACTCTCTGGAGAAGGGGAGGAGAGGAGGGGGCAGGGGACTCTGACTTTACTTAGGATAGGACCCAGGGGCTCAGGATTTCCATTTTACCTCTTCCTCTCACTATTGTAACTTCTTTCAGGGCAGGAGTTGACAGACTTCATCCCGTGGACCAAATCTGGTCCTCCAAGTGTTTTTGTAAATAAAGTTTTATTGGCATGTAGCTACACCCATTCAATTATGCATTGTCCCTGGCTGATTTGAACTGCAAGGCAGAGAACTGCCAGGCCCACAAAGCTGGAAATACGATATGGCCCTTTAGAGGAAAAATTGGCAGGCCCCCACCCTAGGGGCACTAATTTCCTCCTGACATAGCCAGGAAAGAAACTTCATGGAGCAATGTTTAGAAATATTTTGCTCAGAGTTTCCAAGGAATTCTGCTTCATACTTTTTTACATGTGAGATTTCTTCAAATTAGGTTTTCTAAACTGATCTCTTATTCTTGTGAGGATGAAGCATCAAAATGGCCTTCTTCCATGCATTTTTTTCAGGAAGGCAAACTTTTTTTTTTTTTGCGGAAACACTGGTAAAGAAATATTACATGCAATAAGCACTGCATAGTAAATGCTTATTGTAGAAAGGTAGAAAACACCCAACAATATAGTGAAAATACAGCTTGCATACAGCTCTCCTTCAGATATAATCTCATCTTTTCTGTCTGGATACATTCGGAAATGCAATTTATACACATTTACTACACTTAGCATTTTAACATAAGCTAGACCACTGACTTACAAAATATTTCATAAGCATCATTTGAAATGTCAATTACTATAGTGTATTATTTTATCAAATTACTTTATTGATTATTTTATAAATTTACTTGCCAGTTCTCATATTGTTGGATGTTTAGATCATTTCTTTCTTTCTTTCTTTTTTTTTTTGGAGACTTTAAATAAAATTTCTGTGAGTAGCTATTATTATAATGGGCTTTCTTGGTGGCTCAGTGGTAAAGAATCTGTCTGCCAATGCTGAAGACTTGGGTTTGATCTCTGGGTCAGGAAGATCCCCTGGAGAAGGAAATGGCTACCCACTCCAGTATTATTGTCTGGGAAATCCCATGGACAGAGGGGCCTGGAGGTTCATGGGTCATGAAACAGTTGGATACAACTTAGCAACTAAATGATAACAAACAAAAAATTCTTACAATAGAGTGATATGAATGACTATCTAGCCATTCCATTGACAGCAGTGAATATCATAACTCTTCCTTCTTTCCCTCTCTTCTTTTTATTGCTAATTAGGAAAATAGTACTTTCCTTCATTTTACTTTACATTTATTGGACTATTACGATGCTGGACAATTTTGCAAGTGTTTATTGATGTGCATTTCATGTTTGTGTTGTACATCTGCTCCTGCAACAAAAATTTAAGACAAATATTGGAAGGGGATATGTTGTACGTACCCCTGAAGTTTTGGTGTTTACAATTTGTGAATTCTTTTTTCCACTTTCAATGAGATATAATAAGAATATGTAGTTAAATGTAAGTCTCCACCCCAGCGCTCCAGTTTTAGTCCCCAAATAACCACTGCTGTGCAGTTTCCTCTACAACCTTCCGAAGATATGAAAGGCAATAAAGCACACATGTAATGATATAATACACAAGCATGTAGTAATATGTAGACACAACATGCAGATCCAAGTGTGCATGCAAAAGGCAAGCAAAAACACACAGACAGACATCATATAAAACACAAATGTGCATTCAAAGATAAAACTTGCAAACACAAACACACATAGACATACAATATGCAAACACGAGTATCCATGCAAAAGGCACAGACTTTTGAATAAGCACCCCACACACTACACCACCTTTCTACACTTACACTCTCTCTGGACAATTGTCAGGTTGATCCAGGTACCCTCCATCCATGACAAATTTCAGCACCTGCTCATTTGATAGACCTTGGTAAGGCTGTTCTGCCAAGCTGGTAATTTCCCAAAGGACCACACCAAAAGACCTGCCAATGACAGTTGGGAGTAGTAACAATGAAGCCATTAAAATAAACACACACACCCTTTCTTGGCTTACTAGAACCTGGGTGGCCAGTTCTCTAAACAGTTCATGCTGCAGTTCAGAAATTCCTATAAGACTAATCTTCATTGGAATGTCACAGCAGTTGTGCAAGGGTTCCCCAGACATGCTATCCCTTCCTTTCCTTGATGGAGAAGCCATGAAGAAGTCAGTTTTTAAGTGACTCCTCTCTTGCTGGTCATAGTATCAGAGCAACCTGGAATTCAAGTGCAGTGTTCTTTCCGCCAGCCCACACATAACTCACCACATGTCTGAAGAGGTGGTGAAGACTCCGTCCTTCAGGGATTCAGGTGCCATCCACCGCACAGGGAGCAGACCTTTGCCCCCTTTCCGGTAGTAATCCGTTTCATAGATGTCTCTTGTCATTCCAAAGTCTGACAACAAACAGTTCACATGCTCTTAGCCTTCAGCTGTGACCCAGCTGTCTGCCGTTTTTACTCCCCCAGCCTTGGCAGAGCTCTTGAGTTCACCTGCCCCAGGTGTGAGCTCACATGGATCACAGCCAAATACAGTGAGAGTGGATTCTGAGGGTACTCAGAGGAGGGGGGGCGGTGGGTCACCACTTAAAAGGAAAGAAAAGAACCACCAAGCAGCAAAGAAGCGATGTTCTGACCTGCAACATGGGGATCTCAATCTTAGCAAAACTTCCTTCCTACCTACGACCTCATAGGCAACCCACGCTGAACTTTTCACCTTCTGCAGCCAACCTACTGCTCCCCATTGGATCTGGCCCCACTACCCACCTAGCTGCGCAGCCAGAAACCAAAGGCTGGGTCCTCGCTTCACAACCCCTTGTCCTCACACCCCACAGAAAAGACAGAGTTTCAGCCTCCTCATGTGTGAGTGCTAAGTCGCTTCAGTCGTGTCTGACTCTTTGTGACCCCATAGACTGTAGCCTGTTAGGCTTCTCTGTCCATGGGATTCTCCAGGCATAAATACTGGCTTGGGTTGCCATTTCCTCCTCCAGGAGATCTTCCCAACCCAGGGATCGAACCCGCAGCTCTTATGATTCCTGCCTTGGCAGGTGGGTTCTTTATCCTGAGTGCTACCTGGGAAGTTCTAAATTAGTTCACTGAATTTTAATTATTTTATTTTACTGAATTAACCTCATTCTATTGTACTGAATTTAAATTCATTTAAATTAGTTCACTGAATTTTAATTATTTTATTTTATTGAATTAATTTTATTTTCCTGAATTTTTAAATTTTGTTTTACTGAATTTAAATTATTTTTATTTACTTTTACTGAATTTATTTTATTTTACTGTGCTGCTTGGTGCAGATAAAAACTGCAAGCTGCAGGGAATTCCCTGGGGGAATCAGTGGTTAGGACTCTGAGCTGGGAACCAACATCCCAGAAGCCATGTGTCCAGGCCAAAAATTGCAAGTTTCTCAAGGGCAGAAAAATTATGGTGACTTAGTCAACCTTACCCCTGTAACACCTCCTGCAGCCACCAGCACAAATACTACTTAAAGAAGTGAATGAATGAAGTAAAGAACAAATGCAATTAAACCACAGCATGAGGGTGAGCCCCCATCCCAAACCGTGCCCCTTCCCACTACTAGAAAAGATTGAAGTGCTCACTATAGACAACCGAAGCCAAAAAGCCTGGGTCACACATTTCAAGGCAGAAAGCCAGACGCACCTCCAATTTTGACTGTAAAGTCGTGGGCAACCATGCAGTTCCGGGCTGCAAGATCCCGGTGCACGAACTTCTTAGCGTTCAGGTATGCCATCCCATCGGCGATCTCTGCCGCCATCTGAATCATTTCTTGCAGGGTAGGCGGAGGGCGGCCGGGGTTATTCTAAAGTTGAAACAGGGGGGGCATGTTCAGCCACACATGTGCCTGAGGCCCAGGAGCGCTGGGTGCCCTGCCAGGTACCTGGAGACAGCTCACCTCAGCCTCAGGCCGCAGGGAACGGAGGTAACTCTTCAGGTCTCCGTGAGCCATCAACTCCATCACCACCAGCGTTGGCTGGCCTTTGGACACCACCCCCAGGAGGCGGACCTGTGGAATAAGCAGGGGCCGGGCAGATTCTTGAATGAGGGTCTGTGAGAAGATGTCCACCCACCTGGGTCTTTCTGTCTGGTACCTACATCACACCCAGCACACTGGTCCTGAGTGGCCTGTAGGAAGCCCGAAGAAACACCAAGGTCAACATCTTGTTGGATTTGGGGTGAGGGAGCGAGTGGCTACTGTCCTGGATGAAGTGAAAGTTCCTCAGTCGTATCTGACTCTTTGCGACCCCGTGGACTACACAGTCCATGAAATTCTCAAGGCCAGAATACTGGAGTGGGTAGCCTTTCCCTTCTCCAGGGGATCTTCCTAACCCAGGGATCGAATGCAGGCTTCCCATGTTGCAGGCGGATTCTTTACCAGCTGAGCCACAGGGAAGCCCAAGAACACTGGAGTGGATAGCCTATCCCTTCTCCAGTGGACCTCCCCGACCCAGCAATCGAATCGGGGTCTCCTGCATTGTAGGTGGGTTCTTTACCAACCGAGCTATCAGGGAAGCTCCACTGTCCTGGATGGTACAGATGAAAATTGCAAGCCACAGGGAATTCCCTGGCAGTCCAGTGGTTAGGACTCTGCGCTGGGAACCAAGATCCCATAAGCCATGGGGCGAGGCCAAAAAAAAAGCAAGCTGCACAAGGGCCAAAAGAATCACAGTGGTTCATTCAACCTTGTCCCTGCAACATCTCCTGCAGCGGCCTGCACAAATACTACTTAAAGAAGTGAATAAATGGCTGCTCCCAAACAGCAACATGCCAAGGCAAACCCTTGTGTCTCTGAGCCCACCTCCAGACCTTTGCATTAACTGTTCCCTCTGTCTGATGCTCTGTCCCCTCACCTGTCCCTCAACCCAGTCCCTACATCCTGGAGTCTTTGCTCAAATATACCTTTGCCACTGCTGCCTTCCCAAACCCCCAGCTCCGCCCTCCTCTCCCCTGTTGCCATAGCATCGTCTCCTCATGGGATGACATCATTAACTTGCTGGGTTTAGATTCTGTCTCCACTTCTGGATTGGGAGCTCCAGGAGGACAGACATCCGCTGCATCTCAGAGAAGAGAATGGAGCTCATATAGAGCAGGTGCTCCAAGAATATGCTTGGGGCAAGGATGAAAGGACTCAGGCTCAAGAAAAACTAAAGGAGTAGAAAGGCAGGGAGAGTCTGTGCTGACTGGGGAGTGGGGAGCAGGGATCGGGTGGACCAGAGTGTTTAAAGGTTACATAGGAGCCAGGAAGAGGGAAGAGATAGAAGATTCTAGAAAGTGATGGGACAGCGAAAGGGTCTCACTCTAGGTGAGGTGGGAAAGGATGGGATTGGAGAAATGAGAAGGGAAGGGCCACCTCTGGGATGCTCAGCAGAGTGGGGGCTGGGCAGAAGGTCCACACCCAGCATCCTCAAGCTCTATGCATTAAGAGGAAGGATGGAGGAGATGGGATGAGAGAATGCGTGTTAAGGAAGCCTTTGCACTGTTGTGTTGGTTTCTGCCACACGACAAGCAAATCAGTCATAAGTATATATAGGCTCTAGGTGGTCACAAAGCACTGGGCTGGGCTCCCTGTGTTATATAGCAGCTTCCCACTAGCTGTCTATTTTGCACATGGTATTGTATTATCCTCCAACTAAAATTTTAAAAAACTAAAATAAAAATTAAAAAATAAAGACTTTGTCTGCTCCCGGAGCCAGCAGGGGGACTTACCACATGGTGGCAGGTGAAGCCCTTCATGACCGAAGCCTCGTTGAGAAACTCGATCCGCTCTCGCAGGCTGGCTGACTCGTTGACCGTCTTCACTGCCACGCGCGTCTCCGCCTCACCCTTGACAATGTCCCTGGCGTTGCCCTCATACACCATGCCAAAGGAGCCTTGCCCCAATTCTCGCAGGAGTGTGATCTTCTCTCGAGGCACCTCCCACTCGTCCGGCACATACACAGAGCATGGAAACACTACTCCTCACTTATCTACACAGCACCCTCAGCAGATCCTTCCGGGGTCCTGGCCACCTCCCACCCAACCTCCTCCTTGTAAATGTTCACTAAGTGGTTCCTGGGGTCCAGACCTTGTGCTGGGCAGTGGGCACAGGGCCAACAACAGGATGGACAGAGGTTCAGGAAGGAGCCATAATCAGTCCAGGGTCCTGGCCAATAGCGTGCCAAGCTGAGCCTGAAACCTGTCTGATTTCAGAGTCCCCTTACCAAAGGATGCTACTTCCCATCTAAGCCTGTTGTTTCTGCAGAGTACCAAAAGGAAGGGGAAACACCCAGCCTGCCTGCCACCAGATAGGTGAGTGAGCCCACTCAAGACAACTCAGTGCCAGTGGACCTGCAAAAGGGCTACAGCCATGTGAGTGAGACCAGAAAAACCACCCAGCTGCGCACTGCCCAGCTGGCAAAGCCACCACACTTTGAGCCAATAGATAGTGGTTGTTTTAAGCCCCTAAGTTTGGAGTTGTTTGTTACACAGTGGCAAATAATTTGCAGACAAATACACAGTCTTAAGAAAAACCATGATGCTTCCTGCCCTCCTCTGCACCTGTTGCATGCTAAAATTGTATCCCTCACACATTTATATGTTGATGTCCGAACCCAAGTTTTTCAGAATGTGACTGTATTTAGAGGTGGAATCTTTACAGAGATGATCAAGGTAAAATAAGGTCATTGCTGCTGCTGCTAAGTCACTTCAGTCATGTCCGACTCTGTGTGACCCCAGAGACGGCAGCCCACCAGGCTCCCTCGTCCCTGGGATTCTCCAGGCAAGAACACTGGAGTGGGTTGCCATTTCCTTCTCCAATGCATGAAAGTGAAAAGTGAAAGTCAAGTCGCTCAGTCGTGTCTGACTCTTAGCGACCCCATGGACTGCAGCCCACCAGGCTCCTCCATCCATGGGATTTTCCAGGCAAGAGTACTGGAGTGGGGTGCCATTGCCTTCTCCGAAATAAGGTCATTAGAGTGGCCCTAATCCAATCTGACTGGAGTCCTTGAAGAGATTAGGACACAGATACACACAGAGGGAAGATACAGGGAGAAGATGGCCATCTACAAGCCAAGGAGAGAGGACTCAGGAGAAACCAACCCTGCTAACACCGTGATCTCAGAGTTCCAGCCTCTGGGGCTGTGACGAAATCAAACTCTTTTCTAAGCCGTCCAGTCTGAGTACAGCAGTCTAAGCAACACAATACCATCACCAATGGCTCTTGCAAGGACATTGGATCATACAAGAGCTCTGAACCCAAATGAACTTACACATACTCACTGGGGAGTCCCTCTCCCAGCCCCCAAGATCCCAGAGCTTGGATCTTGCCCTCTGTATCTCTTGGCCCAGAACTTCCTGGCCTTAAAGACCCACGAGCTGCAACTTCCAGCTTTCCCTGAGCACCTCTGTGCCTTCAGCCATTGCTGCAACCCCAGAAGGAAGCAGGATAATAGAGTGGAAGCAGAACACTGTGGGGGTTGATGGCAGCCCTGGGGTTCAGCTTTCCCATCTCTGACATGGTTAACAATGCCATTTGCCAAACAGAGAGAAAGGCTCTGGATCAACACTCACCCCTTCTTGCTCCTAGACTCTGTGCCTATTCCCACTGGGAATAACCCCCTTGTCTAGGTTCCCTATTCTGATGCTTTGAGGTCTTGCTGGTGCTGGAAGGACTGCCCTTCCTGGGGGTGGCCAATTCACACAGAGAGTAAATGAAATGCCCGAGAGTCCACCTTTCATATGCAAAACAGCCAATCCAGAGCCCACATCCTAACCCCCTCCATCATCAGGCTCTCACACTCTGGGGCACCATCCCCCTGCCCTGATCATCCCAGGTCCAGTTAGGAGACAACCAGGGACAGCTCATATGCCCCAGATGCTGCTGAAATAGTTTTAGCTTGAATTAGCCCCTCTTATGTCTTGCCTCACCTTTCCCATGGAAAAGACAATAAAGCCTCTTACTAATATTTTTCTCCCACTCCCTCTGCCTCCTGACCAACCCTGGTGCTTCCCCGTGTGGGCCTGCCTCCTGTTTCTCCAGGCTCCATGAGTCTACCTTTTTCCCTCATGACATTCACTTCCATATCTGCATGTTTTATCAGACTTCTTTGAAATGAATCCCAGGTATCCTTAAAAACACCACCCCTGTCTCCCAAAGCAGCATCCTGCCATGCAATAGTGTTCATGCCTTGAAAGTCGCTCTTTGATTTTTTTTTTTTTTTTGCTGCATGAAGCATTTTAGAAGGTTGAAATGCAATAGCTGCCTTCGTGTCTAAAGGAACAGCCAAAGCTTTATCTACAAGGGTCACTCACTGCCCTTTGGTGCAGTCAAGGGAACATGGTCATCGGTCCTATGCTCCTGTCACCAGCATCAGCATCTCACCCATATTCAGTGGCCGCCAGCAGCAGAGGTGCTGGTGGTACCCACCCAGCCTCCCGTATTCCCCATCTGGTCCTTGCTTCTCGTTTGCCCCATCCCTCATCTCCAGTCTCCCATCTTGGCTTCTGACTCCACCTCCCAGCTTGGATGGCCTGTTTTGTCACCACTTTCTGGCTCTGACCCTTGGCACGCTCTCTAGCACAGGACCCGTGCTCTGTATCTCTACAGCTGCAGCACCAAGTTGAGGGTGTCTCAGCCCAGCCCAAGCACATCTAGATCATCTAGATCAGCCCATCCAAACAAGTGCCAGACGGCAGGTGTCTAATTGCTCCTGGTAACAGGGTTTCTGCACAAGGGGCAGGTGTGCCAACTCAAGGGAACAAGAAGACTCTTCTCAGCCCCTCAGGGTACCAACCCTTGACTGTCAATTGATGGAGATGGCAAAGGAAACCAAACAGAGGGGTTCTGGTCATCCACGGGCAAAGGGATAGAACTCACCATCGCTGGCACTGAGGTACTCTGGGTTTGAAGAAGCATACAGTGGTCCCAATGGCCCATCTGGCTGCCTGGATGAGAAGAATGGAGACATTCCATCTTGATAAACTCACAGGACTCTGTGGGTGTCTAGCAGGAGGATATAACCTCCCCAGAGCAAACAGCTACCCTTATTAACAGCAGCCACATAATCCTGGATACAGTCTGTGGTGAGGGTGGGGGATCTTAATTTTTTTTAGCAGAAGCCCATCAGATGGCTACTTAAGTGCATCAGCGTGGAACAGCTTACCCATAAACTATAATTTATGGCTGTCATCATAACATCTAAAAACTATTCACCCGCTGCTGTTCTGAAACCATCTCATTCTAGCTTATGAGAAACAACTGTTGAATTTTCAGGAAATTTGCAAGCCAGTTGTTAAATACAACCACCGCTTAAAATTAAATCACATAACCCTACAGTTAAATATATTATCTTCAAAGCAAACGTAATGCATACTCAAAACTGGCCACTTCCTAATTATCACACTGTATCTTACACTCTTCAGTCCATCTCTGTTACCTTCTTTATTTAGATGGTTGCATACATATGGCAGAAATACTATATGTTCATGAGCCACTGCACTGTGGTAGTTATTTAGTCGCTAAGCTGTATGCCTGACTCTTTTGCGACCCCATGGTCTGTAGCCCACCAGGCTCCACTGTTCATGGGATTTCCCAGGCAAGAATACTGGAGTGGGTTGCCATTTCCTTCTGCAGGGGATCTTCCCGATCCAGGGATCGAACCTGCATCTCCTGCATTGGCAGGTGGATTCCTTACCACTGAGCCACTGGGGAAGCCCCAGTAGAAACATGTCATTGTATTATTTGTCCAAATCCTTACAATGCACAACACCGAGAGTGAAGCATAATATAAACTATGGACTTTGGGTGATAACAATGTATGGATGTAGGTTTATCAGTTAGAACACTGATGTTGATAATAGGGGACCATGCATGGGTCAAGGGGTGTATGGGAAATTCTTATACTTTTGCCTCAGTTTTGCTGTGAACTGAAAACTAAGAAATCAAATCCATGTTTAAAAAAAAATGGATAAATTAAATCCTATCATAATGCATATGGCTTTCCCTGTTGGCTCAGATGGTAAACAATCTGCCTACAATGCAAGAGACCTGGGTTTGATCCCTGGGTCAGGAAGGTTCCCCTGGAGAAGGGAATTGCTACCCACTCCAGTATTCTTGCCTGGAGGATTCCATGGACAGCGCTGTCTGCCAAGCTACAGTCCATGGGGTTGCAAAGAGTTGGACACGACCGAGCGACTAACACACATGTAGGCATACTTTTCCCCAAGAGAGCTGGTTGTTAACCACTTACCAGCACATCACCACACTCACCTCTTTCTCAGGAATAGACAAATACTTCCAATCACAACACTGAAGAGAAAGACAAAGATGAGGGGACCGATGATGATTTTTGCAATATTTGATGGCACGTCTACTGAAATAGAATAAGAAAATGTAGGGTTCTCATCAAAATGTGTTCACATCAAAGGTCATGCCAGAAAGCATATCTACACATCTAATGGGCCACTCACGCTTGTTCCCCTTCTCTAGTCCCTGAGTCAGTATCCCCTGCAGTGACCCCAGACCACTGCCCAGCGCCAGCTTTCTCCCTTCACCACCGGCTTCATAGACATGTAACCCAAGCCATCAGCTAGGTCCCCTACTCAGAAGGTCCTTGTTGGTTTTCAGTCACTAAGTCATGTCTGACTCTTTGAGACCCCATGGACTTTAGCCCTTCAGACTCCTCTGTCCATGGGATTTCCCAGGCTAGAATACTGGAGCAGGTTGCCATTTCCTTCTCCAAGGGATCTTCCCAGCCCAGGAATCATACCTGGATCTCCTGCATTGGCAGGAGGATTCTTTACCCCTAAGCTACCAGATTAGAGATATTAGAGATACCAAGAGATACCAAGGGAACATTTAATGCAAAGACAATAAAGGACAGAAATGGTATGGACCTAACAGAAGAAGAAGACATTAAGAAGAGGTGGCAAGAATACACAGAAGAACTATACAAAAAAGATCTCCATGACCCAGATAATCACGATGGTGTGATCACTCACCTAGAGCCAGACATCCTGGAATGAGAAATCAAGTGGGCCTTAGGAAGCATCACTACGAACAAAGCTAGTGGAGGTGATAGAATTCCAGTTGAGCTATTTCAAATCCTGAAAGATGATGCTGTGAAAGTGCTGTGACTCAATATGACAGCAAATTTGGAAAACTCAGCAGTGGCCATAGGACTGGAAAAGGTCAGTTTTCATTCCAATCCCAAAGAAAGGCAATGCCAAAGAATGTTCAAACTACTGCACAATTGCACTTATCTCACATGCTAGCAAAGTAATGCTCAAAATTCTCCAAGTCAGGCTTCAATAGTAGTGAACTGTGAACTTCCAGATGTTCAAGATGGTTTAGGAAAGGCAGAGGAACCAGAGATCAAATTGCCAACATCCACTGGATCATTAACAAAGCAAGAGAGTTCCAGAAAAATATCTATTTTTGCTTTATTGACTACGCCAAAGCCTTTGACTGTGTGGATCACAACAGACTGTGAAAAATTCTTAAAGAGATGGGAATACCAGACCACCTGACCTGCTTCCTAAGAAATCTGTATGCAGGTCAAGAAGCAACAGTTTGAATTGGACATGGAACAACAGACTGGTTCCAAATCAGGAAAGGAATACATCAAGGCTGTGTATTGTCACCATGCTTATTTAACTTATGTGCAGAGTACAGCATGCGAAATGCCGGGCTGGATGAAGCACAAGCTGGAATCAAGATTGCCAGGAGAAATATCAATAACCTCAGATACACAGATGACACCACCCTTATTGCAGAAAGCAAAGAACTAAGCTTCTTGATGAAAGTGAAAGAGGGGAGTGAAAAAGTTGGCTTAAAACTCAACATTCAGAAAACTAAGATCATGGCATCTGGTCCCATCACTTCATGGCAAATAGATGGGAAAACAATGGAAACAGTGAGAGACTTTATTGTCTTGGACTCCAAAATCACTGCAGATGGTGATTGCAGCCATGAAATTAAAAGACACTTGCTCCTTGGAAGAAAAGCAATGACCAACCTAGACAGCATATTAAAAAACATTGCTTTACTAACAAAGGTCCATCTAGTCAAACCTATGGTCTTTCCAGTAGTCATGTATGGATGTGAGAGTTGGACTGTAAAGAAAGCTGAGCACCCAAGAATTGATCCTTTTGAACTGTGGTGTTGGAGAAGACTCTTGAGAGGCCCTTGGACTGCAAGGAGATCCACCAGCCAATCCTAAAGGAAATCAGTCCTGAATATTCATTGGAAGGACTGATGCTGAAGCTGAAATTCCAATCCTTTGGCCACCTGATGTGAAGAACCAACTAATTGGAAAAGACCCTGATACTGGGCAAGATTGAAGGCGGGAGGAGAAGGGGACGACAGAGGATGAGATGGCTGGATGGCATCACCAACTCGATGGATGTGAGTTTGAGTGAACTCCAGGAGTTGGTGATGGACAGGGAGGCCTGGTGTGCTGCAGTTCATGGGGTCACAAAGAGTCGGACACGACTGAATGACTGAACTGAATTGAAGCTACCAGGGAAGCCCTCAGAAGGTCCTGCTCTCTGTTTAATGCTCTGCTCTTCCTGTCTTGAAAATCTTGACACTTTTTAAACCAGGGACCACGTCTTTTCAGTTTGCACTGAACCCTTCAAATTAAATAGCTTATTTCAATCCCAGCAGTACCTCTGGCAGATGAAAAATCCATCGGAAGTGCCCTGTGTGTGCCAGGGGGTCATCCCAAAGAACTAAACCAACTGAAGAAACGTTATGCAGCCTTAATTCTAATTCTCATGCAAGGCTGAATCGTCTGTAATTACAAAAGCATCCATGTATTCAGACGCTTCCAAGCCAAGGAAGAAAGTGAGTTCTGGGAAACCAGAGAAGGAACCTGGTCCTTCGGGTCTTTAATAGTAACAGTTTACTGAACACTTATGAACATACCAGGCACTGTTTGAAGTGCCCTGCCTGGGAGATCTTAGTTAATCATTCCATAAGCCAAAGTGGCGGGGGTGGGGTGGGGGTGGTGTTAACATCAATGTCAGTTAACAGAATGGGACACAGAGGCTCAGAGAGGTGAGAGTTCTTGCCCAAGTTTAAGAGTTGATTCAAGGTGGAGCCGAGATTTGAACCCAGGCCATCTGAGCAAGTTCTTGACCACTGCTCCATGCTGCCCTTAGGGGTCAGCTCTATCCGCAGACATCTTGTCCTCTTGGACCTCCCTGAATTGACAGCAAACTGCCTCCTTCCACATGGAGAAAGCCTCTCTAAATATTTGATGATTGGATGTTGTTCAGTTGCTCAGTCATGTCTGACTCTTTGCGACCCCATGAACGGCAGCACGCCAGGTCTCCCTGTCCTTCACTGTCTCCCAGAGTTTGCTCAAATTCATGTCCATTGAGTTGGTAAGGTCATCCAACCATTTCATCCTCTGTAGCTCCCTTCTCCTCTTGCCTTCAATCTTTCCCAGCATCAGGGTCTTTTCCAATGACTCTTCACATCAGGTGGCCAAAGGAATGGAGATTCAGCTTCAGCATCAGTCCTTCCAATGAATACTCAGGGTTGGATGGGACATGAAAAATGGAAACCGTCTGGTCATGTGCCGTGGTGGGCATTTTTCTTAGGAGGGGAAAAGGTGGAGGCTACCAATTGCCCAGCACCCAGCACACCTGGGAGCCATGATGCCCACCCCACCCCACCTCTGCTTCCCAGACCCACAGACCAGTTCACTCCTGAGATTCCTGTGGCCACCAGAACTAGGATTCAGGAAGGGAGGCAGCCAGGATGCAAAATTTGAGAGGAACTCTTGCTTTGGGCCATGCCAGGGCAGAGTCACCCCCAGAGGGTGAGTGCCTCTTTAAATTTTACACCCTGGGTGTCTTGCCAGCTTCCTTATTATTTAAGAAAGAGTTGTTAATCGAATGTGTTGAGTATTTAATTCTCCATTGTTAGCTACTGTTAGTAAGCTGTGCTGAATTTCCTCAATCATTTATCTTTTGGTGACATCTCTGATCATTTCCTTAGGATGAATTTCTAGAGCTACCATTGCTGGCTGAAACAGTAAAAGCTTTTATAAGCTTTTTTTTTTGGATATACGTTATTAAAGGACTGTGGTTTAGGACTCACCTACCATGAAAAATAACATCCATGTGTCTGCACTCTTGAATAACACTGTGTGTAATTAAATAACAGAAACAAGCAAAACACTTGCCAATTTGATAAGTTAAAAATTCTATTTCATTTTGATTTGCCTTTTTTTTTCCCTTTTGGTGTGGTTTTGAGTGAAGTTGGTCATTTTTCCCCTTATGTTTTCTATTTTTCTATTTCTTTTAAAATTGGCTATTTATATCCCTTGCTTATTTTTGTGTGAGGACATATATCTTTTACTCATAGGAGACATAGATACATACTCATTTTGTATTAAAGATATGAACTCTTTGTCAATGAGGTCACAAATATTTTCCCCATTTTGATAATTTCTTTCGAATTCTGTTCATGGTTTCCCTCTAAATCCTTGAAAAATCCGTGTTAGCAATGTCTTTGTTATTGATGAAGCCCTTGGAACACACCTGAGTTTATGCTAAGACAGAAGATAGTTTGAGATAGGGGCTGGTTACTGGAAGACCATGTGTGTGATTAGAGGGGTTGGACTTTCAGCCTGGTCTCCAAACAGGGGAGGGGGTTTGGAGATGGAGTTCAGTCATGTGGTTAATGACTTGATCAACCTCACCGATATAATGAAACCCCAATAAAAACTCTGTTCACCAAGGCTCAGAGAAGCTTCCTGGCTGGTGGGCACATTGATATGCCAGGATGGTGCTGCGATGTATCCTGATTCCACGGAGAGAAGACACAGGAGCCATGTCTTCCAGTCCGCTCTTGGCCCCCGCCCTACGCGGCTCTTTATCTGAGTGGTCCTGACTTACATCTTTTATCATAAAGCCCACTGTCCCACAGCATTTTCCTGAGTTCTATGAGCCATAGGTTGTTGTTCGGTCATTTAGTCCTGTCTGACTCTTTACGACTCCATGGACTGCCAGGCTTCCCCGTCCTTCACTCTCTCCTGGAGTTTGCTGAAACTCATGCCCATTGAGTCAATGATGCCATCCAATCATTTCATCCTCTGTCGTCTCCTCCTACTCCTGCCCTCCATCTTTCCCAGCATCAGAGTCTTCTCTAGCAAGCAACTAAATCTGAGGGGGTTGTGATAACCCCCAGATTTGTAGCCAGCCAGTCAGGAGTGCAGGTGGCCTGGAGAACCCCCAAGCTTTCATCTGGTATCTGAGGTGAGGGTAATTTTGGTGGGAACCATGCTCTTTAACTTGACCAGAACCAGCCCAGCAAGAATCCCTTTCCACTTTCCACAGTCTCACCAAGCCTGGCAGATAAAAATCCAGCCAACTAAGCAGAAGCTCTATCTTCCCCCCTCCCACCCAAGTTTCCACTCCTCCTGGTCTAGAATTGCCCCTCCTTCTAAGTGTCTGGGTTCCTACACCATTGGTCTGTCCCCTCTTTTTTTTTTTTGTAAAGTTTTTATTTAATTATCTGGCTGCACTGGGTCTTAGTTGTGGCATGTGGGATCAAGTTCCCTGACCAGGGATCAAACCCAGGGCCCCTGCATTGGGAGCATGGAGTCTTAGCCACTGGACCGCCAGGGAAGTCCCAGGGTCTGTCCCCTCTTATACATTCTTCCAGGTTTCAGCCAAGATGCCCCCGCCTCCAGGAAGCACTCCCTGACCAGCTCAGCTCTCCCCATCTCTCCCTATTGTACTGTCCACAGTGTGTCCAGCTCGCTCAATGGCAGCACTTCCTGCCAGCACGCCCAAGGCTGAGTAGATAAGCTCCCACATACTCCCTTGGAGGACATGGCCCATCTGAAGACAAAGACGGAGACCCCAGTAACAGGAGCTAATGTGCTTATCACACGTGCCCTGTGCCAGCCACTTGGCATTCATGATGTCTCTGAAGCCTCCCTTCACCTCCAGTGGTGGTCCTAGTATTATACCCATGGTCAGATGAGGAAGCATGCGCTTA
>NW_011495051.1:6893847-6904314 GCF_000754665.1 Bison bison bison | reverse complement strand
CACACAGCAGCAGCCGGTGGACCCCGAGGTCAAGTCAGAGGCAGTACCCACAGCCTCCAGGCTTCCCCAAGCATCCTCTGAAACGCCCTGCTAGGCCCAGCACCAAGCACAGACTCTACCAGTCGAAGTGGCCGTGCAGACTTACAATAGTCTGTCACGTAGAAATAGGTGGCTTCCGTCCAAGACCCATTGCCTGCCAGGGAGGTGGCCCGAACTCGCACACTGTAATTCCCAGGCAGCAGCCCACGCAGCCGGCAGCCACGCTCCAGAGCATAATGTCGGCGGGAGACGCAGAGGTGCAGCTCCTGAAAGACAAAGATCCCACTCAGAAACAACATGGAGGGAGTGAGGCATAAACACTGCAACATGTGAGCGACTTTGAGCCTCGTGAAATTCCCGAACCATAGCTCTATGGATAAGGCACAGATAGAGAGATTATCGGGCTTCCCTGGTGGCTCTGAGGGTAAAGAATTCACCTGCAATGCAAGGGACCCAGCTTCGATCCCTGGATCAGGAAGATCCCCTGGAGAAGGGAATGGCAACCCACTCCAGTATTCTTGCCTGGAGAATCCCATGGACAGAGGAGCCTGTTGGGCTACAGTCCAAGGGGTTGCAAAGAGTTGGACATGACTGAGTGACTTTCATGTTTTCACTTTCAGAGAAGTTATTGTTGTTGATAATAGCCAATATTCCAAAACCATAGCCAAGCACATGGCTTAGATCATGGCACTTAACCCTTATGATGTCACGCTTAGCTTAGTTAGAAACAAGGAAAGTGAGGCTTAGAGCAGAGGTCAGTGAACTTTGGCTGTAAAGGGCCAGAGAGTAAATTATTTTTAGCTCTAAGGGGGCCAGGTGGTCACTGTTATCAATTCAACCTTCAATAGCTCAAAAGCAGTCCGAACCAGGTCCTGAATCTCTAATATCCGTAGACAAACAGGTGTGGCTGTGTGCCCACAAGACACGGTGGATGCTGAAAGCTGAACCTCGCAGAAATTTACACATGTGAGATACTAGGGCTTCCCTGGTGGCTCAAACAGTAAAGAATCTGCCTGCAATGCAGGAGACCCAGGTTCAATCCCTAGGTCAGGTAGATCCCCTGGAGAAGGGAATGGCAACCCACTCCAGTATTCTTGCCTGGAGAAATCCATGGACAGAGGAGCCTGGCAGGCTACAGTCTATGGGGTCACAAAGAGTCAGACACAAGTGAGCAACTAACACACACACATACACACACATGAGCTACTATTTTTCTTTTGAATTTTTTTCAACTGTCTGAAGATGTGAAAGTGATTCTTAGCTCATAAGCTGTACAAAAACAGGCATTGCATAAATAGTTTGTCTTCTGCTTCTGGGGGAGTTGAAATGATTTGTCCCAGATCTCATAGCTGGTCATTGGCAGGGCAGCCCTTGAACCCAGAACTGTCTGGCTCCAAACCCACCAACTGTCTGGCTTCCTTGAAACCACCATGGAGTATTTTCACCAGGACTCCAGGAAGGCAGGAAAGAAGGAACTCAGATCTCCTAAATCACCTAAGAACCAAACAGATACATGGACTTAATGTCTTAAGGACAAATTTTAAAACAGGTTCCTTCTCACAATGTAGCTTTTTGATTTATTTATTAAAAGAGTTTGTGTGTGTGTGTGTACGCATGCGCACGTGCACGTTCAGTCATACAGTCCTTGTGACCCCATGGACTGTAGCCCATCAGGCTCCTCTCTCCATGGGATTTCCCAGGCAAGAATACTGAAGTGAGTTGCCAATTCCTTCTCCAGGGGATCTAAAAGAGTTGCTGCTGCTGCTGCTGCTAAGTCGCTTCAGTTGTGTCCAACTCTGTGCAACCCCACAGATGGCAGCCCACCAGGCTTCCCGTCCTTGGGATTCTCCAGGCAAGAACACTGGAGTGGGTTGCCATTTCCTTCTCCAATGCATGAAAGTGAAAAGTGAAAGGGAAGTCGCTCAGTCGTGTCTGACTCTAGCGACCCCATGGACTGCAGCCTACCAGGCTCCTCCGTCCATGGGATTTTCTAGGCAAAAGTACTGGAGTGGGGTACCATTGCCTTCTCCGCTAAAAGAGTTGGGATATACTTAAATGTCTGGAAAGAAGGTAGAGATACACACCCCAGCAATAAACATGTAAAAAGAAAGAAACCCAGGGCTTATTAGGAGAAGCATAAGGCTCACTGGGAAATATGATCATGAAACCTGTAAGCGTCGGCCAGTTTTAAAACTTTCCAAAACAGCTCCGAGTTCATAGTGCATGCAGGGAACTGGACTGGAAAATTTCAGGAGGGAGTGGGAGGAGGGAGAGAAACGTAAAAACTCCCGTGCTTATCATGTGATAATAACAGCAAGAAAACAGATCAGGCTAGTGGTAGGAGTGGGGAAGTCTAGTCCAAAGGTTCTTCCAAGTCGAATGAGTCACCAAGTGGAAAGGGACAAATAAGCAAATATAGAAACCAAAGGGAGCTGCTATCTGGGGAGAAAGGGAAAATATAGCCTCCAGTGCTGGTCGGGTACCTCGAGGGGTGAGGACAGAGAAGGGAGCCTGATGGAAGGAACTAGAGACACCAAAAAAAAAAAAACCACCAAGAAGCAAGTCTGATGAAGAATGAAGAAGCCAATTACAGAAAAGTTTGTGCAAACAAGGGGGAAAAAAAGAAAAACAGCTCAAAACTGCAAAAACATGCTGAGGCAGAGATGTTAATTGCATAGAAACTGAAAATTGATGCTCTCTTTCCACAGAGATGGTTCCTGGGTCCAGGGTGTCCCAGGATGGGAAGGGAAGTGGTGAGGGGAGAAATGACTGATGCAAAGTTCAAGGAGAGGCAGAATCAAAAACAACGGTGATTTGGGCTGTTCAACTAGCAAATAAGAGGGGAAAAAATGACCTCCCACCAAATGCTGGAGAGAATTTTGTAAACTTGGCAAAATTACATCCCAACAGTACAACTGGTGTCAAAAACTTCTTTTTTTTTTTACTTTACTTTTTACTTTATCAAGGGTTTCCCAGGTGGTACAGTGGTAAAGAACCTGCCTGTCAACACAAGAGTTGCCAGAGTCATGGGTTCAATCCCTGGGTGGGGAAGATACCCTGTAAGAGGAAATGGCAACCCTGCAGTATTCTTGCCTGGAAAATCCCATAGACAGAGGAGCCTGGTGGGCTACAGTCCACAGGGTTGCAAAGAGTCAGACACAACTGAGCAACTGAGAATACACACACATTATTCAAAGCGATGCTAGACAATTAAAGAAAATGGAAATAACAGACCAGTTTTGTTCATGAGGAGTTTTTTTTCTTTTAAGGCATTACAACCTCTCACTTCTAACTTTCCCTCCAACTCCCTGATCCTCTAAAGAGCAAATACTGCTGGTCTGTCTGGGATCAGGGTCAGGCAGAGATTATGGTGGGGATTGGTGGTAGGGATTCCTACTGGTGACCCTTGGGTTCCAGAAATGAGAGAGGCAGGCCAGCAATGGTGGCTGAGAGAAGTTAGGGTTGGATCCAGTGCCAATAGGGTAACCCATGTTATACTGGGGTGCAAGAATTTAGTGTTCAAACCTGCTAAGTGAAGTGAAAGTCACTCAGTCGTGTCCAACTCTTTGAGACCCCATGGACTAGAGTCCATGGAATTCTCCAGGTCACAATACTGGAGTGGATAGCCATTCTCTTCTCCAGGGAATCTTCCCAACCCAGGGATCGAACCCAGGTGTCCCACATTGCAAGCAGATTCTTTATCAGCTGAACCACCAGGGGAGACCTACTGGTGACCTTTGGGTTCCAGAAATGAGAGAGTTAGGCCAGCAAAGGTAGCTGGGAGAAGGGTTGGATCCAGTGCCAAAGGGATAAACTGTACCAGTTTATCTATGTTATACTGGGATGCGGGACTTTAATGTTCAAACCTGGGAAATTCCAAATGAGGATGAGATGGCCACAGTAGCAGAGACCTGTCTTCATAGAGACAGAAAGCGGATTAGTGATTGCCAAGGGTTGGAGGGAAAGGAAGTAGGAAAGATTGGGGGTTTAATGGCTGGAGGTGGAGGTAGGCTTTCTTTAAGAAGTGATGAAAATACTCTGGAATTGTGGTGATGGTAGCACAACTCTGTAACTATATTACAAATCACTGCATTGTATCAATATGTGTTCAGTTCAGTTCAGTTCAGTCCAGTCGCTCAGCTGTGTCCGACTCTGCAACCCCATGGACTGCAGCACACCAGGCCTCCCTGTCCATCACCAACTCCCGAAGTCCACTAAAATCATGTCGATCATGTCGGTGATGCCATCCAACCATCTCAGCTCTGTCGTCCCCTTCTCCTCCCACTTTCAATCTTCCCCAGCATCAGGGTCTTTTCAAATGAGTCAGCTCTTCACATTAATATGTGTTAAGTGGCTGTATTTTACCATGTGTGAATGTATCTCAATTAAGCTGTTATTAAAAAACCCTTATGCCTAAGCCAATCAGCACACAGCACTGTCCTGGTCTTATGACTGGGTGTCATGTGACCTCAGACTGGCTGGAAATGCAGGGACACAGACTCTCTTCTTCCAGGCTTGGTGCTGAGAGAATGAGGGTTGGAACCTCTAAAATCACAGGACAGCCAGGAGCTACTGGGCTCACTGCAAGGACCCTTGAGACACAAAAGATCCAAAGGAATCTGGATCCAGCTGTGCCTGAACTCCATCAGCTGGTTATGGAAGCTAATAAGCTTCCCTTTTGTCATGAGTTACTTTCGTGGGTGCTGGTGGAAGATGAAGAGTAACAGCTTAGAGAATCTAAAATCCAGAGCTGGAAATCTCAGTCTCCTTGTTATACTGGACCATGATCACCCCCCAACATAAAACTTTAAAAGGCTGTATATCCACCAGTCTTATATACGCACCATCTTCTATGTATCCATTCTCCAGTGGGTGGACATCTAGTGGCTTGCACTTTTCGTTGGTGGTGAGATTCTTATGCATAAAGCTTTGCTACCAACCCAAATCTGAACTATTTCGTTAGAACAAATGCGATTAATATATATGGGAGGAGATTTAAATCACCTGTGCACTAGTGGCTCCCTGGGGATCGTGCTTCTCTTTATATGCCCCCGAAGGCTCCTCTCCCACACTGATTCTGGGCTTGGCCACTAGGCTCACACTGATGCATATTTTTCCTTGACAACTGTCTGCAGGACATATAAAAACAGGCCAGGGGCCAGTTTGGCCCATAGATCATAGTTTGCTGATTTCAGTTCTAAATCATCATCAAAGCTGGATATCTGGGCATCCAGAGATGTGGTCCCAGGAGGGATCAACAGATGGAGGTCCATTTGTCATCTCTGGCTTGGGGAAGCCGAGCTGTGCCCACCAACCTCTGTTGCATGTGTGCTAAGTCAGTAGTGTCTGACTCTGTCACCCCATGGGCTGTAGCCCACCAGGCTCCTTTATCCATGGGATTCTCCAGGCAAGAAATCTGGAGTGGGTTGCCATGCCCTCCTCCAGGGGATCTCCCTGACCCAGGGATCGAACCCACATCTCCTGCAGCTCCTACACTGCAGGCAGATTCTTTACCGCTGAGCCACCGGGGAAGCCAACAACCTCTGTTAGGGGTTGGCAAACTAGAGCCCACAGGCTGAATCCGGTCCACTGCTTGATTTTCTAAATAAAGTTTTATTGGCAAACGGCCATGCCCATTCATTTTCATTCTGTGTCTGCTTTGAAGTCTATTCGGCTCCCTAAATTTCCATTGTCTCAGCCACAAAGGGAGACACTCACCAGCAGATTCTACTTTGTAGGGTCACTGTGAGGTGTAAATGGATCACTGCAAAGGGCTCAATTGATGGCAGGGTACACCCTCTGGGTCAGCTCAAATGTCAGATGACCTGACATCTGTCTGAAGTCATCCAGTAAATGGGAGAAGTGGCCCCAGTCAGTCCAAGCCTCAGCAGTGCCTCTCTGGTGGGCATGCGTGCTCAGTCGCTCAGTCATGTCTGGCTCTTTGCAACCCCTTGGACTGTACCCTGCCAGACTCCTCTGTCCATGGGATTCTCCAGGCAAGAATCCTGGAGTGGGTTACCATTTCCTCCTCCAGGGAAACCTTCCAGACCCAGGGATCAAGCCTGCATCTCCTGTGTCTTCTACATTGGCAGGATTCTTTACCATGGAGCCACAAGGTAGACAACAAGCCATATCTGAGGATAGAGACTTGCCCCACAGTGGTTACTAGCTTAGAACGGGGGCCAGCAAATCCAGCCTGCTTGCTGCCTGTTTTTGCAAATAAAGTTTTAATGGCACACAACCATCCCTTTTCATTTACATATTATCTACACGTGGCTTTCACAACGCAAAGGCAGAATTGAGTAGCTGCAGACACCATCTGACCACAAAGCCAAACATGTTTTGGATCTGGACCTTCACAGAAAGAATTGCCAGCCCCTGGATTACAACATCAGATAGCCCTGGGTTCAAATCCTGATTCTATTCTTATAAACCTTGGATGCAATTTAAATTCTGGATGCCTCAGTCAGTACCAAGCTCACTGGGTTTTCTGAGGATTTATTGTACTTCATTGATCCCAAGAGACATATTATTTCTACATTTGACATTTCTGAAATCTGAATGCATCTTACAGTTAGAATGGGCAGCACCTTTTTCTTTCTGAGCAGTCTGTGAGAATAACAGGGCTTCTTATCACATGTTAGATGTGGTAAAATTGGATAAATGAGATACCATGTACAAAGCATTTAGCGTGCATGGGGCACACAGTCCTGGGGAGAGTTTAGTTACAATAAAATGTTGGACCTGACCCATCTCCCTGGAAAGTCATATATCAAGGCTTTGAGTCTTCATGACAAAGCATCTAATGAGAGAAACACAGGAGCCAGAATTCACGAAAAGGAAGGAGGTACCAAGAACAGCCTTGAGGGCACATCCCCAGGCATCAAGGACCTTACCTCCTCGCCGTATCGTCGGTAACTCACTTCATACAGCACAATCAGACCGTTGGGTTCCTTGGGCTCCTGCCACATCAAGTGAACAACGTTGTTCTCGAAGATTTCATGGGTCACGGGGCCGACAATATCATCTGCCTTGGCTGTAAGGAGCAGTGATTAGTGCTGGGGACTCGATCCCTGGATCAAACCCCAACTCCACCACTGAGCAGCTGAGCAAACTTAAACTGGTCGTGTAATTGTGTTCCATTTCCCTTATTGGAGAATGGACATTCTCATGGAATTCTTCACATATTCATGTCTATCTACCCATCTATCTATCTATTTATGTATCTATTGATCTAGGAGAACCCTAATATACTATATATATATATATACACACACATACACACACAAAAATGTATGTATTTCTTAATTTCACTTTATTTTTCTTATGACTCACATACAGAAAAAGAGTCAGACACAACTTAGCGACTAAACAACAACTAGAAAGATGATTATAGTTAACAATGTATGTGTGTGTTGCTCGGTTGTGTGTGACTCTTTGCGACCCCATGAACTGTATAGCCCACCAGGCTCCTCTGTCCATGGAATTCTCCAGGCAAGAATACTGGAGTGGGTTGCCAGTCCCTTCTTCAGGGGATCTTCCCAACCCAGGGATCAAACCCAGGTCTCCTGAACTGCAGGCAGATTCTTTACTGTCTGAGCCACCAGGGAAGCACAAAGTTAATAATGCTGTGCTTTATACTTGAAAGCTGCTAAGAGTTGATCTGAAATGTTCTCACCACAAACAAGAAATGGTAATTTTGTGCCCTGATGGAGCTGTTAGCTAATGCTATTGTGGTAAAGATTTTGCAATGTCTAATGGAACAAATCAACACATTGTACACCTGAAATTTACATAATGCTTTATGTCCACTGCATCTCAGGGGAAAATGAAAAATGATGAAGGCAAATAGAGTCTCATGTATGCTGCCTAGAGAGTGGAGAGCTTCCTTGGTTAGCCTGTGTCTCTTGGCTCTGCGATGAGTCGACCTACCTTCAGGCATGGTCCTGGCACTGACATAGGCAGCCACGCTACACCTCTCCTCGGGGGAATCTTGGTTGCAAGCCTGAAGCTCGATGCGATAGCCAGTAAAGTGACGCAGGCCGGAGATGACCAGCGACTCCTTGTTCACCACTTTCTCGAAGGGTCTGTGCTCCTCCGAGCTCATGGGCGTGCTGGTGGAGGAGGTATTGGGGAACCCCAGAACAGTGGGCACGGCTGCTGTCACATTCCCCACGTCACCAAGGGCTCTGCGTTTCCTCGAAGGCCTGTCATGACAGGAGGACACACCTGGTCATACAATCACCATCTTTGAAAAAGTGCTGCTGGAGAATAAAAAGGCTTAAAACCAAAGACTGAGGTGCAGTGAGATTCAAGGGGAGGAGTGTGTACATTACAATGTAAATTTCCAGGAATTATAACCCAGAGTCGATTTTAAAGAAGATGCCCTCCTAGGCTCATGTCAGGCAAGCCTACCCCAAGAGAGGAGTGGGGAGGCTCTGGGACCACCCATAGTAGACACACCGATATTCCCCTCAACATGCTTAATTTCAGATTTTCATTTTGCAGATGAAGAGTCCAGCCAGGGTTAGTGTCAAAATTGAGATGCCAAAAGTGTGTCAGAGTCTAGCCCTGCCAAATGGTTCAAGCTACTTGACACCATCACCAGTTTAACCAGAAGAAATACGTCTTCTTATTCTTAGGCCCCTTTAGGACAATGGCATAATCTAAGTGATTAAACTTCAATCCTTGGGAAAAAAAAATTTCAACACTCAGGTTACTAAGGGTAACTCCCAAAATTGCCTATGCGATCGGCACATTTTCTCCCCTTTAAAAGATACACGAAGAAAAATGTTAATAGCCTAAAAAATTATAAATCCAAAAAGAAAGGTATAAAGAAAATTTGAATTCCTTAGCATTCCACTGACTGCTATGTCCTTTGGGCAATTATTTTTTCTGTGAATGTTACATACGGTTATAATGAGGGGATCAAGCTAGTTCTATAATCCATTTGGCTCACTTGTATTAGAAGCAATCTCAAATATTTTCCTGAAAACATAATGTCTCAAGTAGGATGGAATTTACTTTTTTTTCTTCAACGTGAAGATATTCCCTCCTTGTTATGAAAGTGCCACATGCTCATTGCAGAAAACTTGGAAACCTGTAGAATATTCCATTTAATGCAAGAACCATAATTTACTTAGTCATCCTCCAATTTTTAAAATATAAGCATATTCCCAATTTTTTTTGCTATTATAAATATTACTGTGATCATTGTCCAAGTGTCTCATTAGTTCCTAAAAGTTGACTCTAAGACATTATTAGATTATGCCTCTTCATACCTATGGCTAAATTGCTACCCTCCAGACCCTTTAAACTGACTTGTGGTCACACCCATTAAGGGGGTTCCCAGGTGGCAATAGTGGTAAAAAACCTGCCTGCCAGGAGATGAGACGCGGGTTCGATCCCTGAGTCGGGAAGATCCCTCAGAGCGGGATACTGACCCCAGTATTCTTACCTGGAGAATCCCATGGACAGAGGGGATTGGCAGGCTACAGTCCATAGGGTCCCAAAGAGTTAGACACAACTGAAGCAGCTTAGCACACAGATATATCTGTTGCTTATTTGTTTATTTATATTGTACCTACTTTCTGAAACTCTCATTCTGAGAGTTTCAGGGTTGATTTTCTTAGGTTTTCAAGGAATACTCTTGGATAAAGGGTCAGTAAACTTGTCACATAAATGCTAGATAGTAAATATTTGGGGTTTTGCCAGACGTGTGTTTTTTGTCACAGCTGTTCAACTTGCAATGGCTTTCAAGCCACGGCAGCTTGAAAACAGCCAGAGACATGATGTACACAAGTGGGAGTGGCTACTTTCCAATAAAACTTGTTGACAAAAACAGGCAGTCTGTCTACTCTTGAATCAGAATACCTGAAAATATCAATGCTTTTGTTTCCCACAATCCATTCCTTACAATCTATTCCAATTCTCATTTCTGCCTTACTGCATTGGCTGCTGCTACTGCTGCTAAGTCTCTTTAGTCGTGTCTGACTCTGTGTGATCCTACAGACGGCAGCCCACCAGGCTCCTCCGTCACTGGGATTCTCCAGGCAAGAACACTAGAGTGGGTTGCCATTTCCTTCTCCAATGCAGGAAAGTGAAAAGTGAAAGTGAAGTCGCTCAGCTGTGTCCGACTCTTAGGGACCCCATGGACTGCAGCCCACCAGGCTCCTCCATCCATGGGATTTTCCAGGTAAGAGTACTGGAGTGGGTTGCCACTGCCTTTTAGATACCCAGAGAATTGTTAATTAGTTATGATGAGATTGGCTTCCTTCCAAAGTAAACAGGAATAGTTTTAAGAAAGATGTTACTTTGGATGTTGGTTTCATCT
This sequence comes from Bison bison bison, assembly GCF_000754665.1. NCBI lineage: Eukaryota > Metazoa > Chordata > Mammalia > Artiodactyla > Bovidae > Bison > Bison bison. Next base: position 6,893,942 of record NW_011495051.1, on the reverse strand, counting down.
AAATAATATTTATCTTGTTGCAGAAGTTTTCTAGTCCTAGCTTTATAAAAGGCCTCTCCCCCAACTGCCTTTCTTTAAGTCCAGTTCAGTTCAGT
>NW_011495051.1:6893400-6893747 GCF_000754665.1 Bison bison bison | reverse complement strand
AGCACACAGATATATCTGTTGCTTATTTGTTTATTTATATTGTACCTACTTTCTGAAACTCTCATTCTAAGAGTTTCAGGGTTGATTTTCTTAGGTTTTCAAGGAATACTCTTGGATAAAGGGTCAGTAAACTTGTCACATAAATGCTAGATAGTAAATATTTGGGGTTTTGCCAGACGTGTGTTTTTTGTCACAGCTGTTCAACTTGCAATGGCTTTCTTTTTTTTTTTTTAATTATAGGGGGCGGGCTTGGCGGGGTGGATTTGTCTTACCGCTGTAGGGCCAATCGGTGAGGCTCCCCCTTGCCGAAACTTGCAATGGCTTTCAAGCCATGGCAGCTTGAAAAC
>NW_011495051.1:6892975-6893300 GCF_000754665.1 Bison bison bison | reverse complement strand
TGGACTGCAGCCCACCAGGCTCCTCCATCCATGGGATTTTCCAGGTAAGAGTACTGGAGTGGGTTGCCACTGCCTTTTAGATACCCAGAGAATTGTTAATTAGTTATGATGAGATTGGCTTCCTTCCAAAGTAAACAGGAATAGTTTTAAGAAAGATGTTACTTTGGATGTTGGTTTCATCTAAATAATATTTATCTTGTTGCAGAAGTTTTCTAGTCCTAGCTTTATAAAAGGCCTCTCCCCCAACTGCCTTTCTTTAAGTCCAGTTCAGTTCAGTCACTCAGTCATGTCTGGCTCTTTGAGACTCAACGGACTGCAGAACGCC
>NW_011495051.1:6888675-6892875 GCF_000754665.1 Bison bison bison | reverse complement strand
CAAAATAAAGTCTCTCACTGTTTCCATTGTTTCCCCATCTATTTGCCATGAAGTGATAGGACCAGAAGCCATGATCTTAGTTTTCTGAATGTTGAGTTTTAAGCCAACTTTTTCACTCTCCTCTTTCACTTTCATCAAGAGGCTCTTTAGTTCTTCTTCACTTTCTGCCATAAGGGTGGTGTCATCTGCATATCTGAGGTTATTGATATTTCTCCCAGCAATCTTGATTTCAGCTTCTTTAGGTTAGTAATTTAAAAAATCTTAGTTCCCCAGCCAGGGATTGAAGCCTCATCACCTGCAGTGGAAGCACAGGATCTTAACCACTGGACACCCAGGGAACCACCTCCCCCCATAATTTTTAATAAATGTTATTTAATGAGATTATTATGACTTTCCTTATTGAATCTCTTGATGAATTAGATTCTACTATCAGAACACCTGATCTTGAACCATCCTTGAACTCATGAGATTGATGGTATTGCCAGCACAGTGCTTTGTTTAGGACATTTGGATCTAAAATCCCATATTAGGTGGTCCTGGGGTTTTCTTTCAATGTAGCATCTTCATCAGGTTCTGCTAAGGGATGTTGTTTTACAAAATGAATTGGGAAGATTTCCATATATTTCTATGCTCTGAAAGTTTCTGAAAATAGTTTCTCTTTGAGAGTGTGAAAGGACGCATCTATAAAACTCTCCAAACCTGGGGCCTTTTTGTGAAGAAATTCTTTGACACATTTTTTTTCCAGTCTTTACCCAAGGTTGTTAGGATAGTTAATCTTTCTGCTGCTTCCTGAATTAGCTTAGACAAGTTAAAATTTTCACCTCTCTGAAAGTTTCAAATTGAACAGCTCATGGTTATCCAGAGAATTTACCACAAATTTAGCTATATTAATTTTCCCTCCCTCCCTAACACATTATATTTTACATTTTATAGTTTTTTCTTAATTTACAAAAAATCATTTAAGTCTACTAATTTACAACAAAGTCCAGGTTTGGCAATATTCTACAAGTGAAGGTATGTGATGGTCATGTCTCTGATATTTTCCAAATGGATCTTTTTTTTTTTGCTGCACTGTGCAGCGTGCATGGGATCCTAGCTCCAAGATCAGGGATCAAACCCAGGCCTCCCTGCACTGGAAGCATGGAATCTTAACCACTGGACCACCAAGGAAGTCCCTCCAAATGCATTTTAATGAAAATTTCCATTTCAACTTCCACCCAATAGAAATCTAAGTGACCCACTTTTAATCACCAGGAAGTAGAGTTTTCTGTTCGAGCTTTTGAAATTTACCTTTAGTTTTTGTTGCGTTGTCATCAGCAAAAACAAACCTTACTTTGGGGGTACTCACTAAGATTTTCTTTGTGGTCCTTTTGTCTGAAAAGACCATTGACATTCCTGAATGGAAACCAAAGCTAGTAAGCCAAAGATACACCCATGCTAGCAAGATTCAAAACATTTCTATACAAGCACAGATGAGCCTTCCAGAAATGATGGAGACCCTGGGGTCTCATGAATAACTACTGAAAAATTGATTATCTAATAAAAAAGAATCATAAATGGCCTCTAACAGGCCAAATATGCATACACCAAAAGGATTATATCCAATAGGACAAGACCACCGTGGTCACAGAAGACCCCCATGATTGGATCAAGGTCTCACATTTCTAGATCTTTGTGTGTGGGTGTGTGCCTTGAACGCTCAGGTGTGTCTGATTCTTCAGACCCTTTGGAATTTTAGCCCTCCAGGCTCCAGTCTGTGGGATTTTCCAGGCAAGAATACCGGAATGGGTTGCCATTTCCTCCTGCAGGGGATCTTCCCCTCCCAGGAATGGAACCCTCATCTCCTGTCTCCCGCATTGCGGGTGGATTCTTTAGCCGCTCAACCATTGTGCTACAGTCGTGTCTGACTTTTTGCAACTCCATCAACTGTGGCCTGCTACGCTCCTCTGTCCACGGTATTTTCCAGGCAAGAATACTGGAGTGGGTTGCCATTTCTTGCTCCAAGGGATCTTCCCCACCCAGGGATTGAACCTGGGTCTCCTGCATCGCAGGCGGATTCTTTACCATTTGAGCCATCAGAGAAGCCCAGATCTTTCTTTACTACAGATTATATTCCAAATAGCCACTAGAGGGCAGACTGGGGCCGAACATTGCCTGAAAATAAACCCTCCCTTGGAAGAATAAAATCGTTCTCACAGCTCTCTTACCCTGCCTTTCCAGTCTCCCCTCCTGTTCTTCCCAAGAGTCCAGGATTCTTTCCACCGACTTCCCCTTCGCCACGTTCTCTCTGCCTGTCCTCTCCTCCAGGACACCCCCTCATCCTTCAATCCTCTCTCTCTCTTTTAAATTGAGGCGTGCTGTAATTAGTCACTCAGTCGGGTCTGACCCTTTGCAACTCCATGAACTGTGGCCCACCAGGCTCCTCTGTCCATGGGATTCTCCAGGCAAGAATACTGGAGTGGGTAGCCATTCTCTTTTTTCAGGGGATCTTCCCATCTCAGGGATCAAAACCAGGTCTCTCGCACTGTAGGCAGATTCTTTACCGTCTGAGCTACAGGGAAGCCCATAAATCCTGGAGTGGGTAGCCTATCCCTTCTCCAGCGGAATCTTCCCGACCCAGTAATCGAACCGGGATCTTCTGCATTGCAGGCAGATTCTTTACCATCTGAGCCACCAGGGTTTCCTCACATTGAGGCATAGTTGACTGTCTAAGACACACGTCAAAGGGGAGCATCCCTGACTGTCCTCGGCGGATACAAGGACACAGCACACCTGTGCTCAGGCCTGCCGCCATCCCGCACTAGTCACCCCAGATAAAAAAACGTTCCACTCCCGGATAAGCTTTCCCCACTACCTGCTGCTAAGTGGTTTCGACTGGCTGAGTGTCCAGCACAGTTCTGCACAAACGGTGGGCTTGATAAATAAATGTGTCAGGGCATGGAGGAAAATTGGGCAGCATCTTAGAAGCGCCCTAGGAAGTACACCCTTGATCCTATGTTTTAGTAGGAGTGTGTTAGTTAGGATACCCCCCACCAATCATGCCCAGGTTCCATTTCAGGGTGAAGGCGTGTAACGTGTGAATTTGTGAAGCGCCCCCTCTCGGCAGAACAACGCGATTCATGCATCAAACCACAGAAGGCCCCCGGGGATCTCAAAGGGGCTCAACATGCTTCCTGCCCCGCGGGCCCAGTGGCCCTGCACTGTGCAGCCACCAGGGGCCACGCGGACGTCCCACAGGTGAGTCATACCTAGCGTCCTCGGCAACAGGGCCTGAAGATGATTTTCTGTGAAAACAAAACCAGCCGCTTTGAGGACAGACAGAACTTCTTCAGACAGACCTCTTGCTTCTGACACCCTGTGCCAGCAGCCCAAGGGCGCTTGCCCCAGACCATGGGCCACTTGTTCCCATCACTTGAACCACATCTTCCCCAGCAGGTGTGTGGGACACAGCAAGCAGTTGGGAGGAGGGAGTCAAGAAAACACCCCTGAGACCTGGTCATCTGGGGTCATCTGGGGTTCCCATGAGATATCAAACGTAACACTACTTTTTTCTTTTGGGTCATGCCATGGCTTCCCCTGTGGCTCAGTGCTAAAGAATCCATCTACAATGCAGGAGATGCAGGTTCGATCCCTGCGTGAGGAAGATCCCCTGGAGGAGGGCAAGGCAACCCACTCCAGTATTCTAGCCTGGAGAATCCCCTGGACAGAAGAGCCTGGTGGGCTACAGTCCATGGGGTCGCAAAGAGTCAGACACGACTGAAGCACACAAGCACGCAGCATGTGGGATCTTCCCTGACCAGGGATTGAACTCGTGTCCCCTGTATTGGAAGCGAAGAGTCTTAATCACTGGGCCACCAGGGAAGTCCAAACTAGTTTTAAACCTTATGACTGACTCGGCCACTATCCTTAAGTCTGGTGGAGTTTTAATGGGTGAAACAATAACTGTCTCCACACCTGGGCTGTGCCATTTAGTGCTTTTTTGGACTCAGGGTCAGATAAGAATACATGAAAGAGAAAAGAAACGTTATATATGGACAGTTCTAATGGAGCCTCTAGCAGGAGCAATGCTAAGCCTCTGAAGAGACCCACTTTCGAATCTTGTTTTATCTCAGTGCAACCTCTGGGGGCGGGAGGTTGATCCACTTTGGAAATAACCAATTGTATTGGACACTTCTGGGTAGCTCTGGTGAAGTCTGTTAG
>NW_011495051.1:6875987-6888575 GCF_000754665.1 Bison bison bison | reverse complement strand
GTGGGGAAGGCTTTGGACCCGTAAAAGGGAGTAGGCAAGTGCTTCAGTGGGTTACCAGAAAGACTCGTGAACTTATTAAGATGAAGACAGTGCTACTGCCATCTAGTGGGTGGAGGCCCGGGGTGCAGCTCAACATCCTACCCTGGACAGGACGGTCCCACCCCAGAGAATGAGCTGGCTCCAAATGTCAACAGCACCAAGGCTGAGAATCCCTGTGAGACTCGTGTAATCTCACAACCATAAAATATAGGAACCATTTTTCTCTCCATTCTTCAGATGAATAAACTGAGGCACCGAGAGAGGTAGAACAACCTGTGACCCACAGAAACTTGCCTTCTACCTGTGTCTCAGCTTTTAGGAAGGATAAAGAGGTATGAAAAAACCAAGAGTCATTTTTACTGCAGACCCTCTGTTTACTTCCCCTTCACTCACTAAAGGAAACATATTTAAATAGTGAAGTCTCTGGGGTTTTGACGAGGCCATGGAAAGTTCTGGAAGGATGAGAAGTTTCTTTAGATTAAAAAAAGGGAATGCACTGAGCTTGAGACTCAGCCATAAATCAAGCATTGGGCTGGGCATGCAGCTCTCTGTCATCTAATAACTGAATTTATTATCTATAATCAATCGATTAGGTAATGATCAATCATTGATAATCATCAGAACTCAGACTGAGACCAGAGGTTGGGTTCATGAGACATCAGAGAGCAAAGGCTGAATTTTTTAAACACTCCTCCTTTTGAGCGGAGATGGGGGGCAGTTCCTCTTCCTGGTAAGGCACTTGTTATAATCTCAAAATCTCTTCCTGCATCCAGGGAAGTGGCTCAGCGTGGACTCAGCCTATCCTCTGCGTCTGCCCCCATTTGTCTTGTTCCCTAAAGACCTGAGACCCCAAGCCAATAACAAATCCTGACCTGGGGATGAAAACCACGTTGTGCAGGTAATCTTCAAACGTTTTCCTGAACGAGGACTCCTCCAGCTCCTTGAGGATCTGCGAGTCGGTCTTTGGGCAGGAGCAGCATTCGCCAGCAGACTCCTCATACTCACTCTGGTTGTGCTTCTGGGAGCCCTCCGACTCGAATGGTGGAGACCAGGTCCGGGAGGGCAGCTTCAACCCTAGGGAAAGGCAGAGCAGGGCTCAAGTCCCCATCCCATTCCCGCCCCCCACCACCTACACACACATGCAGAGCAAGGGGGACCTTCTCAAAGTGGCTGGGCACATGGACAGAGCTCAGTGCAGAGATCTGGGTTCAAGTTCTTCTGGGAAGAATAAGATCCTTCACTGGAGGGTCCTGACAACAGAGAAGGTGCCTGTCAGCATGCAGCAGGACACTGTCGGACACCACAGCCCCACAAGGCTGGAGGCCAAAGGTAACTGTGCCTGTCCCTGCCCTTGGGGAACTTAACATTCCAGTGGATGAAGTGCACGGGAGTGGGAGGAATATACAGTAAACTAAGAAATGCATACGCTGTGTGTCAGATGGCAGGGGAAAAGGACAGAGGGTCTCTGGGGCGAATGTCTCAGAGAAAGTGATGCTAAGCAGTCCCCAAGTAAAAGAACGATCCATGCGCATGTCCTGTGTGTGTGCTCAGTCACTCAGTCTTGCCCGACTCTGTGATGCCATGGACTGTAGCCCGACTGGCTCCTCTACCCACAGGATTTCCCAGGCAAGAGTACTGAAGTGGGTCGCCATTGCCTCCTTCAGGGGATCTTCCATCTCCAGCATTGGCAGGTGGGTTCTTTACTGCGGAGCCAGCTGGGAGGCTCATAGAAGATGCAGGCTACTCTTTAAAGGCTTAAAACAATGCCCTTGAGGCCGGGTGCCTACTTGTGTCTATTGAGCAAGGGAAATTCCATCTCTTCCTCTCCCTTTTAATGGTTCTGGGAGACAATGAGCTCTAAGTATCTTCCTGTGAATGCTGAGTACCCACTCAGAAGCTTTGCAAATCCTTAAACATACTTCTTAACGTTTATTAATAGACACAGAATAGCCTGTGTAGGTTTTAGCTGTTAGAGGGGTTATTGATGGCATTATAGATGGAAAATAAACTTAGGATTTCCTTAGTAAAGGGTGGTGGGGCGGGCTCCTGATTTTTTTCTGGGGAGGAAGGGACTTTTGATCAGACACAGACACCTGTCACCCTTTCCACATGCCACTTGGTGCCCCATGGGTCTCTGTGACACATCTAGTCAAATCTCAGGGACAAAGTGGAAAGGTGGGGAGTGGGGGAGTCAGTGTTTCACAGGGACAGAGTTTCCGTTTGGGGAGATGAGAAAGTTCTGGAGATGATGGTGGCGATGGCTGCACAACAATGCGAATGTGCTTAATGCCGCTGAGCTTTGCACTTCAAAGTGGTTCAAATGGCCAATTTTATGTTATGCAAGTTTTACAGTTAAAAACCATATAGCTGACAAGACTGTACTGTATAATTGAAATATACAATTCAATATCAGAGAAGAAGCTAGAAGTTCTCATTTGAAAAAGGAGGGGACTTCTCCGGTGGCTCAGTGGTAAAGAATCTGCCTGCCAATGCAGTACCTGCAGGTTTGACCTCCGATCTAGGAAGATTCCACAGGCCACGGGGCAACTAAGCCCGTGCACCACAACTGCTGCGCCTACACTCTGGAGCCGGTGCTTGGCAACAGGGGAAACCACCGCAACGAGAAGCCCGCGCACGGCAAAGGAGAGTAGCCTCCATTTGCCGCAACTAGAAGCCTGTGAGTAGCAGTGAAGACCCAGCACAGCCAAAACTAAGTAAACAGAGATTTCCTTAAACAAAAAAATAAATATGTGAAGTGATAGCTGTATTAACTAGGTGGGAGGAATTCTTTTCCAACGTGTATGCACAAAAAGTCATCACAATTTACACTTTAAATATCTTACAGTTTTCCTTGTCAATTATATCTCAATAAAACTGAAAAAAAAAAAAAAAAACCACTTCTGATTCTAAAGGAAACTACTACGGATCACAGTTAGTAAATTATTTATCTTGTGTGTGTTATCAAGTTTATTTATTTGTGTGTGTACTGGGGTTTTTTCTTTGTGGCAAAATACACATAACACAAAATTTACCGTCTTACTCATTTTTAAGCATCGTGATCCAGTGTCATTAAGTATATTTACATTATTGTGCAACCATCCCCACCATCCATCTCGAGAACTTTCTCACCTTCCCAAACTGAAACTCTGTGCCTGTGAAACTCTGAGTCTCCATCCCCTCCCCGACCCCTGGCCCCCACCATCTGCTTCCTGTCTCTATAGATCTGACTCCTCCAGGGAACTCCTGTAAGTGGAATCAGACAATATCTGTCCTTTAGTAAGTTTATTTTTTTTAATTCCATAAACTTTGGGCAAAATGACAAATAAAATCATGTCAAATCATCACCTTCTAATGACAGACTGACTTCCAGAATAAAAGTTGTTGCTCTTAAAAAAAAGAAAGAAAGAAAGAAAACATGGCCTGCCCCGATGGTGGTGGCAGTTCTGGTTGGTGGTTTCGGTTGCTCGAACGCAGGGCCAAGAGTGCACAGCTGAGCCCATGACTTTGCTTGCTCTCGAGTTATATAAAGCATCCGAGGAGATAAATCACGTTTGCAACCCTCTGCTCAGGCGGGGGATGAGGTCACAGGCATACATATAGCACATGATCTTAGAGCTGGGACAGCTCCCGGAGATCATCTGGCCTCCTGCCCCTTTTCCCCAAAAGGAGGCAGCTGGTGACAAGCTGGGTGACTTGCCCAAAGCCCTACATCAGGGCACAGAAAACCTTAGGCTCCTGACCTCAGTCACATGTCATCAGCTGCCCCAAGGTAGGAGGTTACCAGTAACTCACAACATCTAAAGGAAAATAAACTCAGACCAGAAAGCAGAGACATCACTTTGACGACAAAGGTCCATCTAGTCAAAGCTATGGTTTTTCCGGTAGTCATGTATGGATGTGAGAGTTGGACTACAAAGAAGGCTGAGCACTGAAGAATTGATGCTTTCGAATTGTGGTGCTGGAGAAAACTCTCGAGAGTGCCTTGGACAGCAAGGAGCTCAAACCAGTTAATTCTTAAGGAAATCAACCCTGAAGGACTGATGCTGAAGCTGAAGCTCCAATACTTTCACCACCTGATGTGAAGAGACAACTCATTGGAAAAGACCCTGATGCTGGAAAAGATTGAGGGCAGGAGAAGAGGGTGACAGAGGATGAGATGGCTGGATGGCACCACCGACTCAATGGACATGAATTTGAGCAAACTCGGGGAGAGAGTGAAGGACAGGGAGACCTGGCGTGCTGCAGTCCGTGGGGTTGCAAAGAGTCAGACGTGACTGAGCGACTGAACAAAAACAACACCACAACACAGCAACAAACAACAACAAAACAACTAAAGGATAAATCAGGAGCTTGGGATGAACATACACACATGATTATATGTAAGACAGATAACCAACCAGGACTTACTGCCTAGCACAGGAAACTCTACTCAATATTCTGTAGTAACCTATATGAGAAATTAATCTGAAAAAGAAGGAATCTAGGGACTTCCCTGGTGGTCCAGTGGGTAAGACTCTGAGCTCACAGTGCAGGAGGCCTGGGGTTGAGTACTGGTCAGGGAACTAGATCCCACACGCTGCAACAAAGACCCAGTGCAGCCAAATAAATAAATATTTTTTGAAACGAATGAATCTATGCATGTGTATAATTGAGCCACTTTGCTGTACACCCAAAACTAATACTAAATTGTAAGTCAACTATTTTTTTAATATTCAGTCGTGTTTGACTCTTTGCGACTCCATGGACTGAAGCCTGCCAGTTTCCTCTGTCCATGGGATCTTTCCAGGCAAGAACACTGAAGTGGGTTGCCATTTCTTACTCCAGAGGATCTTCCCAACCCAGGGATCAAGTCCCCATCTCTTGTGTCTTCTGCATTGGCAGGTGGATTCTTTAGCACCAGCGCCACCATACTCCAATAATTTTTTTAAAATAAATAATAAACAAAAGAGTCTGGGGATTGGGGGGAAAACCTTTTATATAGACTCAAACAAAACAACTAAAGGGGGGGAAAAGACTTCTGTTTCTTCAGTTTGATGGACTTTTTTACAACCCAGTTTTAAAATAATGTAAGACTAATTTATACACACCACTTGGAGGCTTCAAATATTTGTTTCATTTTTCTGTAGATGGATGCAAGCCCATTAAGTAAGCGAGATTGAAGACTGGAAAATATGTGTCATTCATATACATTTTTAATGGAAAGCCTAGGGAGGAAGAGATTGGAGACTCTTTGCTGTCTCCAATCCTTAAAACTTAAGGGTCTAAAATTAGGGGCCAGGTCTTCCCTGGAGGTCCAGAGGTTAGGACCTTTCCATTGCAGAGTGGGGTGGATTTGATCCCTGGCCGGGGAGTTAAGATCCCAAATGCCAAGGGGCCAAAAAAATTAAAAGTAAAAAATAAAAATAAAATTAGAGACCAAAAAAGTCGATATATGTATAACTGATTCATTTTGCTGACGCCTGAAACTAACAAAACATTGTAAATAAACTACTCCAATAAAAATTCTTAAAATAAGGGAACAAAATTCTTCCCTGACTTTGTCAGTCACCACTGCACACATTGCTGTGTTTCTAGCTTAGCAGGGAAGTCTTGCACGGGTTAACACAGCTACATCCCCACCAGGGGGAGGTGGACGAGGAAGGGGAAGAGAACATTCCAGAACGCATCGATGCCAAGACACGGGGAGTGTCTGGTTTCAACATGAGTCTTCAGAGCTTGTCCGCACCCTGTGATGTTTAGAAATGTGAACGGGCAGACAGACGTCCCCTTACTGTGTTTTTTTTTTACAAAACAAAGGTTTGTGGGAACCCCGCGTCCAGCAAAACTATTACCACCGTTTCCCCAGCAGTATTTGATCACTTTGTGTCTCTATGTCATGCTTCAGTAATTTTCACGATATATCAAACTTCTTTCTTTGTATTCTACTTGTTATGATGATCTCTGATCAGTGATCTTTGATGTTACTAATGTAATTGTTTGGGCATTTTTTTAAAGCAATAAAGTATTCTTTAATTAAGGTATGTGCATGGTTTTCTTTTTGGTCTCGATTTCTTCTTTTTAAAATTTTTATTGAAATAAAATTGATTTATAATGTTGTATTAGTTTCAGGTGTACAGCAAAGTAACTGTCATATATACATATATCCTTTTTCAGATTATTTTCCATTATAGATTATTATGAGATATTGAGTAGAGTTCCCTGTGCTATGCAGTAGGTCCTTGTTGATTATCTATTTGGGGTAGCAAACAGTCAGACACGGCTGAAATGACTTAGCACACATGCACATGTATATTTTAAGCATATTTTTTCTTAAACATAATGCTATTGCACACTTCATAGACTATAGTATAATGTGAATATAACTTTTATAGGCACTGGAAACCAAAAACTTCATGTGACTTGATTTATTGCAATATTTGCTTCATTTCGGAAGTCTGGAACTGAACCCTCGGTATCTCTGAAGAATGCCCGTGTGTGTGTTTTCGTCTGAGATAAAATGGAGTGTGTGTTCCCACAAGCACGTGCTGGAAATGGGAGGGGAGAGACGTGTCCCAGAAAACAAGAACACAGAAGATCCGGTGTGTAAAACCAGCCCCTCCCTGACCCCTGTCTGCACTCACCTTTGAGGCAATAATCCAGTTCATACAGCTCACTGTCTTCCGCCTGTCTCTCCCAGAACACCAAGTAGTGTGTGATATTGCCATTGGGGTCGGAGGGAGGCTTCCACTTCAGAATAATCTGGGACGAGGAATTAGAAACTGAGATGGGATCCAGGGGCACGGAAGGATCTGCCAAGGAGAAAGGAGACAGACAGATCCACCGTGAGGGGGAGAGCACAGGCAGTCAGGTGGGCATGAGAGGGAACAGCCAAGTTAAAGAGATCCTGAGGATGTTCTCTGCAGTGTTATTTAACATCAGAGAAAACGGGAGACACCTGGACATATGGAACACTTGCCTAAGAAGAGCATGGGTTAGAAAATTACAATCCATGCAGTACCACAGACTGTATAGATTCCCATGTTCCACCATTTTTGCAACAAGCATTTACAGAGCTCTAAGGAAAGGCAGGCTGTCTTTGTTCCAGGCACTGGAAAGGTGGTGGGGAAAAGGAGGGTGATGGGAATAGATAAAGTCACATTTTCCAGTTAATTAGCCCCAAACTGAACCCAGTTGTGGGGCAAATTTCGGCAGTGCAAAGCCGTTCAAACCTATCCCTGAGCTGGCAGTCCATTTCACATCCCCCCATAGGCATCGACTTTGGGCTCCATAAAAGCTTCCCCTGGAGAACGGAGTGGCTGACAGTCAGCAAGGGGTAGGGGTAGGAGTCTCCAGACAGAAGACACAGTGGGTACAAAAGCCTGGAAGCTGCAAGTTTCCGGAACTCTAAGTCCTTTGGTTTTGCTGGAGGATACAGGGCAAGAGGGCAGTAGTCACAAGAGCTGGTTCATAACGCTTGGCCTCAATCCTATAGGATGGGATTTCTCTCTACTGATTTTGTGAGGCTGGATAATTCTTTGCTGTGGGTGCTGTACTGTGCATTGTTGTATACTAAGCAGCATCTCTGGTCCCACACTCTAGAAAATTCTCCAGTGGCCCATTCCTCCCCAAAAAGTGGAGATGTGGGAGAGATTTCCCTGGTGGTCCAATGGTTAGAACTTTGTCTTGCAATGCAGGAGGTGTAGTTCGATCCCTGGTCAGGGAGCTTAGATGCCACATGCCTTGTGGCCAAAAAACCAAAACATAAAGCCAAAGCAATATTCTAACAAATTCAATAAAGACTTTAAAAATGGTCCACATCAAAAACAACAACAACAACAAACCTAGAGCCTATTATAGTGAAGTAAGTCAGAAAGAGAAAACAAATATCATAATTAATGCATATATATGGAATCTAGAAAGATGGAAAGATGGTACTGATGAAGTATTTGCAGGGCAGCAATGGAGATGCAGACATAGGGAACAGATTTGTGGACCCAGGGAGAGAAGGGGAGGGTAGGATGATTTGTGAGAGTAGCATGGAAATATATACGTTACCATATGTAAAACAGATAGCCAGTAGGGATTTGCTGTAAGATTCCGGGAGCTCAAACTGGTGCTCTGTGACAACCTAGGGGATGGGATGGGAGGGAAGGGAGGTGGGAGGGAAGACCAAGAGGGAGGGCACATAGGTGTACCTATGGCTGATTCATTTGATGTATGGCAGAAACCAACGGTGTAAAACAATTATCCTTCAATTAAAAATAAATCAATTAAAAATTTTAATTTCAAAAAAATGGAGGAGAGAAGCAGAGATGAAACAAAAAATGGCAAAATCTTGATAATTATTGAAGCTAAGAGATGAGTACCTAGGGAGAGGAGCTATTTTTTCCTACTTTTGTAAATATTTGAAAATTTTCCATAATGGAAAGAAGAAATATATGTTCCTCTCTAATGTCTTGTTGCTACTGCCTCATCTTCTGAAATTGTAAATCTCAGTGCCCAGCTGTTTTAGAAGCCAATGACCATGCAGAAAAAAAAAGAAAAACAACAAAGCATTTCATATGAAAGGCATGATGTCTGAGCTCACGCCTAAGTTCACATTCACAAGAAACGCTTACTAGTGGCGTCTGTCTGGACATAGATGATGTCACTCTTGGCCCCGTATGTACGGCGTTCATCAGAAAAGGTGACCAGGGTCTTGACAAAGATGGCATACTGGGTCCAGGGCTTGAGACCACGCATCAGCCACCCAGGGTGGTTCTGTGACTTGGGGTCGTTGGACCTCGTAGGCGGGTCAATATCCACCACTGTCCAGCTGTTGGAGCCGCACGCATCCTGCCCATCGAATTCTGTCACGTTCTGGTAAGGGCTTTCAAGACCAAACAGGTAAAGATGGTTATCATTCCTTGACTATAGATCTAAAGATCAAAGAGATGTGGCTGGGGGAAGTTACCTCCTACAGGCTTGCACCCTGTTCACCAAAAATCTTGTGCCACAAGGAGAAAGGACACAGAAACAGTCAAAGAGAAAGGGATTGCTTCCCCTATGTCTCAATTTCCCAGTAATAATAATAGTGATCATGATGATGATACTATCCGAGTTAGTGACAAGATCACATGAGAGGATGTGGGCTGACTCCTCCACACACAGCCCGACACACAGTAAATCATAAGGGATGGAATAATTACCACGTTAATATGATCACCACTTCCACTGTCTCCTTTTAAAACTCCAGCACAGTCATATACTCAAGACGGCTGGGTGTCATTGAATGACGACAGTGTTTCAACGTAAGATGATGAATAAATTGTGGGGAGGGACAGTGAGGATGATCACAGAGCATCACGAATATACTTAATGCCACTGAGCTGTACATTTAAACATCACTAAGATGATCAATTTCATGTTTGTTTTACCATAGATAATTATTTGTGTTGGAAAAAAATCCAAAATAGATTTAAAAATAAACTTTTTTTTAAAAAAGACACCTACTAAGTAGATACCTACTAAATAGAAATACCTACTAAGACAAATACTAAGTAGACTTTTTAAAAAGACACCTCCTAAGTAGACTCAGTGACTTTTTGTTGAGAATGTCTGGTGAGAAAAACGGGGTATTTCTATAGGAGATTGCCCAATCTAGACCTCCAAAAGAAACCTGCCTGCTTCAATTTCTGGCTTTCGACAATAAGAAATGTTATTGACGTTATACACCATCAACTGGTGAGATCCCACCAAGGGATCTATGATATTTATTCCATGGATAAGAAGGAGATAGAAAGAAACTTCAGTGGGGGAACCTCTGAGCACAAATGTAACACTCACACCTCTTTATCTTTCTACTTACGCCTCTTTGTAGAACAACATGAACCCCAGGAGGTCTCGGAAGTCAGGAGGCCAATACGGCTCCCATTTCAGCAAGATCTTGTCGTAAGATGTCCGAATGTAAGAAAATTTAAGTAATTCATTTTCACCTAGAAAGGTTTAAAAAAAAAAAAACACCCAGTATCAGAATTTTAAATAATTTGTTTCAGCCCAAAGCAGGTGATCCCATACTTCCAAGAGAATCCACAAGAAGGAAGATGGTAATCTGCTATTTCCTAGTGAGGTCTCATTTCCACGTGCCTTTCCCTTGTTCAGGGGCAAGAACAGATCATATAGGTTGGCCCCAACTGCAAGTCAATTACTTGACCAGATGCGCATCTAAAGAGCTGTGGTTGGCACTAACAGGGAAGGACAAGAGGCCAATTGGTGCTGGGAAAAGGACACTTTCAAGAATAACATTTGTCCTAACACAGTTTGTCTTACATGTGGATTTTCATGCCTGACATGTCAGAAAAAGTAACTCCAGTGCAAATGGATACAAGCTGACTGGGTTTAGAGAGAGTGCAGATCATTATATCTTGGAGTGACCACTCTTTGGAAAGACAATGCCTTGGAGACAGTAATTCCCTCTGCCTGGAATATAAGCCCTCCCTTAAGCACCACCCCAACCTTGCTCTCTCCCTCCCCTGAATTACCACAGTTTGCACCAAATTGTCTCATAACAAAACAGCTACACATGAGGGTATCATGGAAGCCTTAGCACCTCAATGCTCAGCTATTTCTTCAACAGAAAAACTCGTCACAGAAGGGTAGCCAGCTCTCAGTCTCCAACTGTAGCAATTGCAGAACTTTGCTGTAGCATTTGAGCCAAGGCCATATATATACGGGAGATGACATTCGTTCATTCAGTGCTTATGTGGCATCTTCCAGCACCAGGCATTGTATTTGGTATTTGGCAAAGAGATTAATGTGTACAACACTTGTCTTCAGTATCTCAGAAAGTCTAACACACACTTAGTTGTTTTAGCTCATTGGGGGTAAGTGACACCCACCCTGGGTACCAGAGTGGTGGGGGAGGTAGGGGAAGTCACATTGTCTGGTCCATGAAAGGACGAGAGCATTGCCACTTACAGGATGCCTGGTCCCCATTGGTCTTTAGAGCAATGTCATTTCTCTCCTGGCGCCCCTTGGTTCCTGAAACTTCCTCCATCTTGTGAATTTCCGACAGGCAGAGTTTGGGGTTATAGTGGAAGAAGAGTTTCCCCTGAGTGATGGTGAGGTTGTGTTTGCTCCAGTCCCACAGCTGCCTTAGGTTCTGGTTGTCCAAGGCGTAGAAAGAGTAGTTCCTATGGAAACGCACACAGACCTAATCATTCATCAGCTTGTCATCTCCACCTCCAAAATGGTGGGGCCATGGCTGGAACTGATCTCATTCAGTGCTCCATTCCCAGTTCTAACCACTTGCTTGACACGTACTCATTACGTGTTGAATGGAGGGTGAGAGGTATAGGGGAAGCTGAGGAGGTCTTCAAGGCCAGGAAGATGCTTGAGATCAGTCTTGTAGGGGAGGAGGGCAAGACTGTGATGGATTGAAATATGGGTTTTGCAAAAGGGAAAGACTGAAGACACAGAGGCACCTGAGCTGGGCCCAGGGAAGAGCAAAGTAGCTTGTTCTGAACAACAGGTGGAAGGCAATCCTGAAGCGACACCATGGCCCAAACCCTCTAGTATACTGCATGCTAGACCAAGACCAAGAACACATGCGCTTCCTCGGTAGACAGAGGGGGGCCGCTGAAGGTTTTATAACAACTCAGTAACTCAGGTAGACCTACGCCTTAGATTCATGAGTGGGCCACCAGGACGTGATGAATGGGAAATGGACAGCAGCTTGACCTGTGTTATCCAACACAGAGACCACCAGCCACATTTGCCTCCTGAGCCCCTGTGATGTGGCCCTTCTGAACTGTATCAGAAGTAAAAACAAAAAAAAAACAGCAAAAAAATCCCACAGATTTCAAACACTGAGCATGAAAAAAAAGGATGTAAAAGATCTTGTTTATCATTTTTTGATATTGAGTCCATGTCAAAATAACATTTCAGATTTAATGGGTTTAGTAAAAGGCATTACTAAAATTCATTCCACCTATTTCTTCTAAAGCTTTAAAAATGTAGCTACTAGAACATTTAAAGTCTCATATGTGACTTGCATTATATTTCTGTGGGATGGTCCTGGTAGTTCTAGAACCAGCAAGGAGGTCATTGGAAGAATCCAAATGAAAGGTGTGACCTTTGGCAAAAAAGGTAGTTTTATGGTTATATAATATTCCATTACATATATGTACACACACACACACATATACATCATGTTTTCTTTACCCATCCATCCCTCAGTGGATACTTAGTATACACACACACACACACACACACACACACACACATCATGCTTTCTTTACCCATCCATCCATCAGTGGATACTTAGTACACACACACACACACACACACACACACACCATGCTTTCTTTACCCGTCCATCCATCAGTGGATACTTAGTATACACACACACACACACACACACATATACATCATGCTTTCTTTACCCGTCCATCCATCAGTGGATACTTAGTATACACACACACACACACACACACATCCATCCATCAGTGGATACTTGGTATACACACACACACACACCATGCTTTCTTTACCCGTACATCCATCAGTGGATACTTAGTATACACACACACA
>NW_011495051.1:6857259-6875887 GCF_000754665.1 Bison bison bison | reverse complement strand
AAATGTAGCTACTAGAACATTTAAAGTCTCATATGTGACTTGCATTATATTTCTGTGGGATGGTCCTGGTAGTTCTAGAACCAGCAAGGAGGTCATTGGAAGAATCCAAATGAAAGGTGTGACCTTTGGCAAAAAAGGTAGTTTTATGGTTATATAATATTCCATTACATATATGTACACACACACACACATATACATCATGTTTTCTTTACCCATCTATCCCTCAGTGGATACTTAGTATACACACACACACACACACACACACACACATCATGCTTTCTTTACCCGTCCATCCATCAGTGGATACTTAGTATACACACACACACACACACGCACACACACATATACATCATGCTTTCTTTACCCGTCCATCCATCAGTGGATACTTAGGTTGTTTCCCTGTCTTGGCAGAAAAAAACCCTAAGATTTTCTAACTCACAAACTTCCTAGTGAGGCCACAGATACAGTGTCAGGCCCACATACCCAATTTCCAAGGTCTCCCCTCGAATCAGACGTAACTTCCGGAAGAAGGAAAGTGACACCAGGGCATAGGACCGGCGGATTTTCAGATATCCTGAAATTTCTTCAATGAGTCCAAGGTTGGCCTCTAGCTCAGCTGCCAGGTTGTCTAAGGAAAGGAGAGAATGAATATCCAGTGGGTTTCTACCAAAATATTTTAACCTTTCCAGAATTCCCCATGGTGAAGAGTTAACTTCCGGGCTGAAAATGATTTTTGCGAGCCCAGCTTCAAACACATTTATAAGGCAGTGTGGTTATGACAGAGACTGTCCTGCCTGCAAAGCTGAATGTGTTTATTATGTGGCCGACTTCTGCTCCCTCCATCCCCCTGCTTTGTTGCCCTTCAATGCAGGAACCACTGCCTGGGTTTATATTATACATTCATTTGTTTATTTGCAAGATCCACCATGCATGGACTTGGCCTTATTCACTGTGAGTATTCAATAAACGTCTGCTGAATAAATAAACAAAGGAGTACTTTTTGCCTTTGACAGAATTTCTGGAAACACAGTTCCCAGACCTGCAAAAGAGGTCATGCTATCTGCTTGGTATGGGATGGGGAGGGAGGTGGGAGGCGGGTTTGGGATTGGGGGGGGACAACACATGTACACCCGTGGCTGATTCATGTCAATGTATGGCAAAAACCATCACAAAATCGTAAAATAGTTAGCCTCCAGTTAAATAAATTAATTTTTTAAACTGGAAATGCCTGATGTCCCAGCTCAGTCCTGGACCCACTTCCCTGCTCCTCCCTGCCCCTCCTCGTCCCCACCCCAAGATTCTTATTTTCCAAGCTGAGAGTTGGGACATCAGGCATTTCCATTTTTCTTAATTAATTTATTTTAATTGGAAGCTAATTACTTTACAATATTGTGATGGGTCTAGGACTGAGCTGTGAACCCCAAGTTTGGAAGCACATTATTCCTTGCATGACTCCACTGATGGGTCTCTGGGTTGTTGTCCTGGTGTGCTCAGAGGGAGAGTGGATCCCAGGAGGCGGCAACCCCTCCCCCCAGAGCACTCACTGCCCCCTCGAATGTTGATGATTAAGCTTCCGTTGATGATGGTGCAGCCTCGGAGCTCCTGGGCAGATGTCACCGAATCGATGGTCTTCTCGCCTTCCAGGAGGTGGCATACCTTGGGACAGGGGCCCAGGCAAGGGGTACACATCAAGCTGCAGAAAGAGTGGGGAGAAAGATCAGGACGCACACACACACACACAGCAGAGAGCGTGCTGCACAGGGTCCCAAGTGACCATAAGGCAGAGTGCTTCAACCACAGCACTGCTGACACTGAGGTTGGAGAATTCTCCACTGTTGGGGGCTGTCCTCCACACGAGAGGTGTTAAGCAGCATCCCCGCACTCCCATACTATGCTAACACCACCTCCCATCCAAGGCATGACAGCCAAAAATGTCTCCGAACATTGTCCCCTGGGGAAGGAGGTGCAAAAAGCCCCCTCCAGGTAAGAACCACTGTCTAAAGGGATAGGCTTAGGGCTTTTCTCCAGGGTGACAGGTTCTACAGCATTATCCCAAGGTCAGGGTACTCATGCCAAAATGATGGGGCTTCTGCCTTGTCCCAAAGAGAGGGTCTTCCCACTGTACCCCATGGGGAATCATGTACTACCCTGGAGATAGAACTCACACTATTACAAGGAACTGATGGGACTCCTGACGAAACCATAGTGACCAATTGTGCAGAGCTAATGATTTTACTCCAACTAGTGGTACTCAGGCTGCTACTGCAAGGTGATGGGATGTCTGCTGTTCTATGTGGGGTCTGACCTTCCCTGGTGGCTCAGTTGGTAAAGAATCCATCTGCAATGAAGGAGACTGCCTGCAGTGCAGGAGACCTGGGTTTGATCCCTGGGTTGGGAGGATCTCCTGGAGGAGGTCATGACAACCCACTCCAGTACTCTTGCCTGGAGAATTCCATAGACAGAGGAGTGGTAGGTTACTGTCCACTGGATTGCAAAGAATCAGACACGACTGAAGTGACTTAGCAGGCACACATGCTGTGAAATAGAGACGATAAGAGTATCTGCTTCACAGGGCAGGTGGTGATGAGCACTGAATGACTGAATGATATATGCCATCTAAAGTACTTGGCACTTAAAAAACAAAAACCATTAGTCCTTTGCTATGATGATCACTTTTTACTAGTGGTATCATTGCTACCCTTGTTATTTCTACACCTCTGCCTATTCAATTTTGCAGAAGGATCTTTGTCATGGTGGTATAATAAAGAACACATCTGGTGCCCAGCTCCTGGCACAGAGCTTCAAAAGCCTTGGAATTTCCTGAGCGATAGAAACATCTTTGTTGTGCTAATGAAGTAGTGACCCCTAGTTGCTTCAGGATGAGGGCTGGTCGCAAGAAAGGTCAAATGTGTGAGTTGGAAGGTTGCCTCATCGCTTTGACCTCCAGAGAGAGAAGGAGGCTGGAGATAGAGCTCAAATCCATGGCCAGTGATTCAATAGATCACAGCTATATAACAAAACCCCAAGAAAAACCCTGGACACCAACTTAGTCCATTTTTCTGGTTGGTGAGCACACAGCTGTGCTGTAAGGCTGATGTTTCTGATTCCATGAGGGTATGGGAGCCCTGTGTCTGGAACTCTCCCAGCCCTCATCCTCTGTGCCTCCTTAATAATAAAGCTGTAATTGTAAGTGCCTGACATGAAGCTTTTTGACTGCTGAGGCATCTATTTCAAAAGACATGTGTCTTGAGTAAAATGTAACGAAAACAACTAGATAAGGAACAAGGCTGCCACCACCCCTGAAGGTCCCTCTTTCAGAAAGCCCTGAGGAACCTAGATAACTGACCACTTGATGGACCCTGCCTCTCTCTTCCTGTGCCCCAATTCCTGCTCTTGAGCTTTAAATTCACCACAGAGTGAAGCCATCAAACCCCAGACACTCTGCCCTCAGAACCTAAGAAAAGCAGACCTCCCAAGGGCCACTTCCTCTCTTTCTCTTCCTCTCTCCCTCTCTTTTCCTCTCTCTGTCTCTACCCCCCCCCCCCCGCCCCCGCCTTTTCCTCTGTGTGTGTCTCTCTCCCTCTCTCCCTTCTTCCTTCCCCTTCCCACGACCTCACTGTGTGGCCCTCCAGGACCTGTGAATAACAAACCTTGCTCCTTAAAGTTGCCTGATGGTTTCTTGCTGAAGCGCAGCAAGAGTTGGCCCAGCCATAAATAGGGCACCCCCCGGGGGCAGTGTCTGCAGAGCTAGCTATAGGTGATGTACACTTAGGTGAGCTCCGTAGGCACCCTAACCCAGGGTGCTACCATCCGTAGGCTTGGACCATCAGCCTTTTTCTTTTAGCTCTGTGAGTTGTCCCAGCAAATTATTGAACCCAGTGGGTTTGTGGGAACCTCAAAATGTATAGCCAACCAATCAGCAGTGTGGGTGCTCTTGCATGTGTGTGTGCTAAGTCGCTTCAGTCATGTCTGACTCTTTGTGATCCCAAGGACTGTAGCCCACCATGCTCCTCTGTCCATGGGATTCTCCAGGCAAGAATACTGAAGTGAGTCACCATGCCCTCCTCCAGGGGATCTTCCCAACCCAAGGATCAACTCGGCATTTCTTACGTCTCCTGCATTGGCAGGTGGGTTCTTTACCACTAGTGCCCACGTGCCTGCCCTGGGGACCCCCAAAGTGTGGCTGGCATGTGAAGTAAAGCCAGTCCGGTGGAGGACCAAGCCTTTAACTTGTGGGTCCGATGCCAACTCCAGGTGGTTGATGTTGACATCTATTGTAGTACACCCAGCTGGTGTCAGAGCAGCTGGGGTGGAAACAGAATAATGACCAAATGTTTGGGTTCTTTTGTTGGTTCTACAAATATTCACTGAGCACTTATCATGTGACAGATGATCCTCCAGGCCAGGGATAAGCAAACTACAGCCCGTGGGTCAGCTCCAGCTGGCCACCTGTTGTTGTAACTAGCACTGTATCAGAACACACCCACTGGTTTGAGTACCATCTATGACCATTATCACTCTATAAGGCTAGAGTAGAGTAGCCGCAACCATATGGCCCTCAGAGCAGAAAATATTTACTATCTGGCCCTTTGCCAATGCCGGTTGTAAACCGCAGGCATACAAGTGAACAAACAACCAACTTTCCCTGTGGGAAATTCACATGTTCTTTTCCAGCCAAGAAATGGAGTCTTGCTTCCTCATCCGTGGAATCTGGGTGTGGCCCTCTGAATTGCTTTGGCTGAGGCATTAGCACATGTGACACAGAAGTGGCTTAAGAAGTACTTACACAGTTTAAAGCCTGCCGTTCCTGGCTACACATGGAGAGAGACCCCAGCTGCCCGTGCAGGGTATGAGTGGCTAGGTTGTACCATCCCATCAGAGCCGACCCACGCCGAACCAGATAAACCTCTGGTCAACCCACAAAATCAATAGAAACCATAAATGAGTGTTGTTATAAGTTACAAAGTACTGGGGAGGTTTGTTACACAGCAAGAGCTAGCTGATACATTTCTGAAGCCTACGGTCTCATTGGCGAAAATTAACAAATGGACAATGAAAATATCAGCCAGTGGTAAAGAGCACGAAAAGAGTTAAAATGGAGAGATGTGCCAAAGGGTAGCCAGATGGTTAATTCAGGCGGGGTGGTCACACAGGAAAGAAGTCTCAAAGGAAGTGAATTTTAAGTTGTGATGCCCTGGGTGACCAGGAGAAATCCAGCCACGCAAAGATCAAGAGGCAGAGAATTCTAGAAGGTGGGCGGGGGGTAGGGGGGAAGGACAGGGATGCCCCATACCCATCACACCCTTAACATGCACCCCAAATATCTAATACTCCTCATCTCACTGAAGAGCACCCTACCAGGTATCTCGGAGTGACCACGGATGGAATATAGTGAACCCACATGGGTTCACTGTTCTCTGCTATAAAAACATCAAGAACTACTTCCCAGATAAAGCCACCAGAAAGAAAGAAAACATATCTGGCCCCATTTGATATCAAACCACATAAGAAAACATGACAGCCCTTAAGTCTTCCACAAAATAAAAGCTTCAGAAGAAAAAAAAGTTTTTTTAACTGACAAAGTAACATACTGCCATGTTGCGTGCTGGGTCATTTCAGTCGCGTCCAACTCTTTGCAAACTCCATGTGACTGTAGCTCGCCAGGCTCCTCTGTCCATGGGATTCTCCAGGCAAGATACTGGAGTGGGCTGCCATGCCTTCCTCCAGGGGATTTTCCCGACCCAGGGATTGAACCCAAGTCTCTTATGTCTCCTGCACTGGCAGGCAGGTTCTTTACCACTAGCAACACCCGGGAAGCCCTCAACTACTGCCAGAATGGGTCATAATTAACATCCCCCTCTTTCCCCTCTTTCATTCAGTAGAGGTCCCAAGTATCATCGGACAAGTTGTTAATTTCCTGGGGCTTCAATCCTGGGGCCACTGCCATCAGGAAAACATCAAAGGAAGTTGCTCCATTTTTCATATCTTTGTTATGATCAGGAAAAAAAAAAACCCTTCTTCTATTTAAAGCCAGTGTCTTTTAGTGGAAGATGTTAATATCCTTGCTTTATTTCAAACATGAAACAAATAAATAAATCAAGAGGAATATGGTCATTTCCCCAATCTTACTGATAAACTGGCCCCAAAAAAGAAAAAAAATAGCTCTGTCTGGAATGCAAAGGTGATTTATAGGAGCCTATTTTTGGTCCACAAAGCCACGTGATAGGTTTTATCAAAAATGAGGGAAACAAAACATACTGTACTTGCAGGTTTCACAAACACTCAGGGAGCAGCTCCTGGGAGCCAGAATAAAGGTTGTTTTCCTTCCCATCTTCCCCACCCAGGGCAATAAAATTTCCCACCAGAACACTCTCACTTGGCTCATTTCCAAGTCTGAAGAGGGAAGATGTTTTACGTAAGCAGGTCAGCTCAAGGCCCCTTGACGTGCGTCTATCTCTGATTTGTTTTTGTGTTGTTTTGTGGCATTTTTTTTTTCTCAGACCTTCAACACAAAAACCAGGAAATGGATTTTTTTTAAAAACTCTGTTCCAGCCCCAAGCCCCCAAAATAGCTCATCCGAGAAGCTAACAGTGTGAACAAAAAGTCTGAGGTGTGGGGAGGAAATCTGACTCACCCCTGGGGAGAGAAAACCCTGCTTTTTCTCACCCAAGTAGTAGGAAATGGTTTGATGGTATTGTCCTTCAAAAGACAACAAAGCCTTGAGAATAATCTAGAATTGAGTCCTTATTCCTTGCACTCCAGGCTAACCTCAGGACACGATCCAAATCCAGTTTGGAGAAAACACTTAAAAAATCTGAGCTCTGACCTGGGTTGTGATAGACAGTTCCATCAGTGGGAGCAATCAGGCCATATAAAGGACTGTATATGAAACTAAGGACTTCTGTTTCCAATGAAAAGCACAGAAAGCTTTCAATTTTTGGTATGCAAGATGCCAAAAGTATTTACTATCTGGCCCTTTGCAAGAGAAAGGTCATTGACTCCCTCTCCAAAGGCCAGTGCCCAAAACCAGGAGGCCAGAATGGCATCTGAGAGACCCAACCGTGTCACGCATCATCAGCAGCTTCCTCGCTCATAGCCAATCAACTCTAGCTTCTCACACAATTTTAACAGGTGGTGCTACCAGCACCAACCTCATGTTCCTTTCCCTCTTGACAACCTGCCCTCTGCCCCCTGGGAACCCACACTCAGGACTCACTTGCTGGAATTCATCGTGTAGCCAGAGGGGCACTCGGGGATGCACTTGTTATTGTGAATGACATACTGGTGGCAGCCTTGCCTCCGAGAGTTCTTGCATTTGTTGTGCAGGTCCTGGCAGAAGCTGAAGTTCACGCAGCGCCAGTCTTGGAAGTGGTAGTAAGGGGGCGGGCAGGTCTCCACACACCTGCCGTCCAGGTAGAAGTTGCGACAGGCCACACACTTGGTGGGGTCGTCGGGCTCTGAGCAGTTGCCCAAGCACTCGCTGTGGCAGCAGAGACCCTCAGAGGTGCAGCCATGTGACTTGCAGATGGTCGGACACACTGGAGAGAGAAAGAAAACAGCTGGTCAACGGCTTTACCAATGCCGCGACAGCAACTTGAGAGGAGGAAGTGCAAGCCAAACAAAATCATGTCAGCAATGGCTCACTTCTATAGTACATGTTGCCTGCTGGTTAAAAATACAAATTTCTGGACTTCCCTGGTGGCTCAGTGGTAAAAAATCTGCCTGCCAACGCAGGGGACTCGGGTTCCATCCCTGGCCCAGGAAGATCCCACGTGTCAAGGAGCAACTAAGTCTGTGCCCCACAACTACTGAGCCACTGCTCTAGAGCCCAGGAGCTGCAACTACCGAGCCCGTTTGCCACAACTACTGAATTCCGTGCACCCTAGAGCCCATGCTCTGCAACAAGAGAAGCCACCACAGTGAGAAGCCGATGCAGAGCAACTAGAGTAGCCCCCGCTTGTCACAACTAGAGAAAAAGCCCACACAGCAACAAAGACCCAGCACAGCCAAAAATAAATAAATACGTATTTTAAAAAATGCTAGTTTCTGATGTCCCAACTCCCAGGCATAACTGTTAACTCGTTTCAGCCCCCAAACCAGTGATGTGCTCTTAAACGTTTAACAACTTCTTCACTGAGTGGAGTAGAGAACCTCTTGCTTTAAAGCACTGGCCAATTTCCATGGTGTAAATATTCCCACCAGGGTCCTTTTCAAGCTACCCCACCTAAAGTTACTGAATGTGAAGCCAGCGAGAGATCTACAGTAGCACAGCATTAAATAATACATCCAATCACATAGAAACAGTAGTAGCAAGCAACCTCAAAAGCATAATCATAGAAAAAAGTACTGAGATGATTAGGAAGCAATAAGTACGAAATATTTATTTTCTTTGCTTTTTAACATAATTTCTTTAATTATAAGTTGATGTTATTTAAATTTTAATACCAGCTTGCTGGGAGATTGGGATTGACATATATACACCAGGGCTTCCCTGGTGGATCAGATGGTAAAGAATCTACCGGCAATGTGAGAGACCCAGGATCAATCACTGGGTCTGGAAGATAACCTAGAGAAGGAAATGGCAACCCATTCCAGTATTCTTGCCTGGAGAATTACATGGACAGAGGAGCCTGGCGGGCTATAGTCCCTGGGGTCTCAAAGAGTCGGACATGGCTGAATGACTAACACTTTCACTTCCACACGATTGATATTGTGTATAAAATAGATAACTAATGAGAACCTACTGTGCAGCACAAGGAACCCTACTCAGGACTCCGCGGTGACCTAAACGGGGAAGGAAATCCACGAAAGAGGGGATATATGTATATATAGCTGATTTACCTTGCCGTACAGTAGAAACTAACATGACACTCTAAAGCCACTACACTCCGATAAAGTTAAAAAGAAGAAAAGACTAGAAACAAACAGGATTACCAGCTTGTTTAAGAAGCAGTCTGCACATTTCCTGAAAATTACACAATTGCCTCGAGCAAGTCTGCTCCTGCATGTAGCTGCCACACTGGTATAAACACATACATCCTGATCTACATTTTCTCCATTTTACAATGAGGAAACTGAGGTGAGAGGAGGTTAAGCAAATGTCCCAAAGGTTTATTTGTGCTTCAACGCACATTTGCTTACACATTTGATCCAGATGTTTACAACCTCTATGGGAACACAATGGCCACAGAGTTTGCCTTTAGGCCCACGAGTCTAATGGAGGAGGCATATTCATTATTTAAAAGCATAACTGCAGGGACTTTCCTGTTGTCCAGTGGTTAAGAATCCACCCTCCAATGCAAGGGATGCAGGTTCGATCCCTGGTTGGGGAATTAGGATCCCGCACGTGGTAAGGCAACTAAGCCTGTGCACTGCAACTAGAGAAAGCCTGCACACCACATTGAAGATTTAGCATAGCCCCAAAATAATAATAACAATTTTTAAATTAAAAAAAGAAGTATAACTGCATACACAGCAAGCACTGTGCCGAAGGGAAGTGGAGGTGGTATTTCTGCTGTGACCTGCAAGAGATGATGAACGGGGCAGAGACTGTGCTTGGATTTCTATGCGTGGAGTTTCTTATTTGATGCAATTGAACTTGTCCACTGAAGGCTGGACTCCACTCTGGCGTTCTCCAGCAGCTTGTAACACACTCTTTCTCCTGACATCTCACTACTCATGACTTCCTGCTTGCCCCTGATTTTGGTCCCTCAGTATCTGGTCTGGACCTCCACGACCAGCCTTCCCCTCCCAGGCTGCCAGCAAATTTGTCCCTGGACCGATGGTTCCTCTGAGGCCACAAGCAGAGCCTGTTCCCCAAGAATGCCTTCTTTGCTCACTTCCTGCATAGCTCAAAACACGGTTTGGAAGCTGGGACATGGTCTTCACCCCCAAATCCCCAGGACCCTTGAGAGCTGCAGTGAACATTACGGCCCACATGGACACCACTGACCAGACCCAGGGAACTTAAAAGGCCTCTGAAGCTACATTTCCACATGAGGACTGGTGTTGGGTGGAACTTTCTGCGTTGACGGAAATCATCTCGATCTGCGCTGATCAACACGGTAGCCAATTCCCTGTGGCTGCTGAGTGTGGTTAGTGCAATGAGGAACACATTTTTTTTTAATTGTGGCAAAATATGCATAAAACTGACCATCTTAACCAATTGCAAACGCACAGCTCAGTAGCATTAAGTACATTCACATTGTTGTACAACTATCCCCAGAACTTTCTCACCTTCCCA
Source organism: Bison bison bison (assembly GCF_000754665.1). Classification (NCBI taxonomy): domain Eukaryota; kingdom Metazoa; phylum Chordata; class Mammalia; order Artiodactyla; family Bovidae; genus Bison; species Bison bison. The sequence continues at coordinate 6,865,644 of NW_011495051.1, read as the reverse complement.
AACTGAAACTCTGTCTCCAAGAAACACTGATCCCCGAATCCCCTCCCCCAGGCCCTGACCCTCACCATCTACTTCCTATCTCTACAGATCTGACTCCTCTCGGGACCTCCAATGAGCAGAATCAGACAGTGCGTGTCCTTTTGTGTCTGGCATATTTCACTGAGCATCACGTCCTTAGGGCTTCCCTGGTGGCTCAGTGGTAAAGAATCCACCTGCCTATGCAGGAGATGCAGTTTCGATCTCTGGGTTGGGAAGATTCCCTGGAGAAAGAAATGGCAACCCACTCCAGTATTCCTGCCTGGGAAATCCCATGGACAAAGGAGCCTGGTGGGGCTTCAGCCCACGGGGTTGCAAAGAATCAGACATGACTTAGCGGCTAAACCACAACACATCCTCAAAGTTGATCCATGTTGTAGCAGATGTCAGAATCCCCTTTTTAACAGAGGAAGAATTCCCACTGACAGCATCACCAATAGGTGCTTGCGTGCGTGTGTGCTAAGTCACTTCAGTTGTGTACAACTCTTTGTGATCCTATGGACTGTAGCCCACCAGGCTCTTCGGTCCATGGGATTCTCTAGGAATGGGAGTGGGTTGCCATGCCCTTCACCAAATGGGTGCTTGACTACAACTTAAAAAGGAGGGAAATGTCTATACACAATAAGATGAGCTTGAATAACTGTCACTGCTGAAATTTATACAATGAAAATCAATCCTATAGGTCAAGAAGGGGGAAAATCCAAGCTTTGCAAGGGGTTCGTAGGCAAATTTTTCTGGAACTTTAATTCTCCTTAAGATTGTCATGATCCAAAGGTGTGTGTGGGGGCGGGGTGGGGGGGAAGCCATGGAATAAGAGATGTGAAGGGACTTCCCTGGTGGTCCACTGGTTAAGAATCCGCCTGCCAATGCAGGGACACAGGGTTGATCTCTGATCGGGGAAGATTCCGCATGCCTCGAGGCAACCAAGCCAGTGCATCGCCACTACTAAAGCCCACGCACCCTAGAGAAGCCATGGCAATGAGAAGCTTGTGCACTGCAGCTAGAGAGTAGCCCTCACTCACTGCAACTAGAGAGAGCTCGTGAAGCAGTGGAGACCTAGCACAGCCAAAAATAAATAAATAAATATTATTTTTTTAAAAATTACATGGAAAATTTAGAGCATCTGTGCCCAAGTGCATCATCTGATTTTTCTGTGTGGATCCAGAAAGAACTAAGAAACTGTAACAGGAGCAGGATGGAGTTAACCCACCAATGGCTGTGGAGGTTCTTGAGGGTTTCCATACCCCCCATTAGATTCTTTGTTATTGTTCAGTTGCTCAGTCGTGTCCAGCTCTTAGGGACGCCATGGACTACAGCATGTCAGGCTTCTCTGTCCTTCACTATCTCCCTGAGTTTGCTCACACTCATGTCTATTGAGCTGATGATGCCATCCAACCATTTCATCCTCTGTCGCCCCCTTCTGCTGCCCTCAGTCTTTCCCAGCATCAGGGTCTTTTCCAATGAGTTGGCTCTTTGCATCAGGTGGCCAAAGTATTCGAGTATTAGAGTCTTACTTAATTATAATAAAGACTCCAGCAGGGAGAGCAGGTAAGTAACATTATCTCCATCTCACAGAGAAGACTTTTTACTTAGCTGAGACCCAGCAGGGCCAAAGCCGTAACTTCTATCTTTTGGCTCTGAACACGATACTCCTAGGTTTAAACAATGAAACAGGCATCCACAGGGTCCACCCAGTCAAGGAGGAGTGACCTGCATATAGTTCTCCACCCACAGGCATGCCACAAAGGTTTCTGTAAAGAACCCATGACAGCCTCAGTTTTCTTGTCTGTCAAATGGGGATGATAACCTCTTAACTCCTTCTCACACCTAAAAGAAGGGATGTGGGCAAGGCACTAGATTATTTAATAGGCAAGTATAGGTTTGATAGCAGTTATTGTGGGCAATAGTATTCTCATCATTATTAATAATCTGTCCACAGGAACCGAAGGAACTCAATGGCAGGAAGCAATACAGAAGGCAGACAATTATCTAGGATCCATGAAGACTCCACCCTCTGGAAAAGCACACGTGTGAGCAGGAAGGAGTCTGTTTCCTGGGCTGGGGCTGCCTCTGAGGGTCAGCACTTCGGTTCAAAAGAGCTGTTGGCAAAGATCTACCAAAAACTTCCCAGACACATAAACCTTCCTGCCTAGACAATGCTAAGAAAAAATGACCCGAAGCTCACACACAAGGCCAGAGGCTGCTCACAGGGCCATTCAGACTTCTTCTGGAGCCCTGCCTAAGAGGTCCACCTGAGAACAATTTCATTCTCCAGCAAAAGAGCTGGCAAGATTTTCCCACAGAAGGTCACAAAGCAAATGTTCGGGCCATATGTTCCATGCCACAACAAGTGCACTCTGTGTGAAGACAGCCTCAGAGAAGACCTATGGGTACAAACACATTGTGTCCAATAAAACTTTATTTACACAAGCAGGCAATGGGCTGGATCATTTGTCAACCCCTTCCCCCGTGAAACTTACCTGTGATTGATTTACTATTTCTACTGGGGCCTCAACTCCAGAAAGCCAGATGTTAACTTAGAGATGGATATGTTGTAAATCATTTTTATCCCAGAGAAGAAATAATCTGCAATGATGACAGGTTTATTGCCCCCCTGGGACAGTAACGTCCTCATATCTAACTTTGTGCTCCTGGTTTAGTGATGACAAATGCTTTGGCTTTACCATCCCAGCTAGTGCCCTTGCTAAAGGGTTAAAAGTGCTGCCTGGTGTTCTTTTTGGTTTGTTTGACTGGTTGGTTGGGGGATTTGTTTGTTTGCCTAACAGTTGTGTTTTTTAACTTTTGAAGACTATACTCTGATAACAATAAGGCAGCTCTGGGTGTCTTCCATCTGTTTCCAAGTACTTTATCTTATTTAGCAGAAATGCCACTGGTGGTTCCCCTCTACCCACCCCTCGTCCCAGGTTGAATTATGAAAACCAGGCATTTGGCAAGATGAGAATGGAGGAGGGGTCTGACTCTCCCCTCCCTGTGCCCCTTGCCCTGCCCCCGTTCATAGACACCAAATGAGTCCCCAACACAGAGCACACTCAACACACACCAGCCCTGGCTCAAAATGTCATGCCCTCCCCTCCAAGCTGTTCCTTCCAGAGAGGATGGTAGTCTTTTCAAGAAAATGCCAAGAAGCCCAGGAGCTGTGGACCTTCCCAGGACAGGTTCATGACTCGTGTGTAATGGAAAATCCACCCAGACCTCCCCCTTCCAAACACACAGGTTCCTTGTTCACCCATCTCCCGTCCCCCACCCTCCCACCCTAACTGCCTTGGGCTGCTGGCCCCAATATCCTCCCAATTCTCCCTAAAGTTTCCAAAAGCTCCTGGCCTCCAACTTCACTAGAGGAGAAGCAGCCACTACCTTCCTGAAACTTTCACCCCCAGTGGCTTTTTCACTCCAACCCACTGAGAAGATTGAAAAGTGAATTCTAAACAAACCGCAAGAAGGCATCCTCTGGTTGAACTTCCCAAAGTAAAGTGGAAGGCTCCTGACCAAATGACCCTTTCTCCAGAGAAAAATCTACAGAAATGCCAGTTGGCTTAAGACAGGTGATATGGGGGACTTCCCTCGTGGTCCAGTGGTTAAGAATCTGCCTTCCAATGCGGGGGATGCAGGTTCAAACCCTGGGCAGGGAACTAAGATCCCACATGCAGTGTGGGCAACTAAGCCCATGTGCCACAACTACTGAGCCTGTGTGCTCAAAGCCCACATGCCACAACTGCAGCCCACAACTGGAGAAAAGCCCCCATGACACAACAAGGACCCAGAGAAGCCAAAAAGAGAAAAAGAAAGAGAGAGAAAGGGGTGGTATGAAGCAAAGGAAGCAGGTGCAACTTGACCCCAGTATATCTACTTCTAGGAATTATCCTGCAGACAAGAGAGCATATGTGCACCTAGATGCCTAGACAGGGATATTCTGTGCCCTACAATACATTAGCCGTTGGGGTTTGCAACAGCAAAAGCCTGTAAACAGCATAAAGGTCCAAGACAGGAGACTGTGTAGATAAATTAATGTGGATCAAAGGGATGGAATAGCACACAGCTGTGAAAATGGAGGCAGCTCGATGTATTTTAATGTTGGAATCACTTCCAAGATAGCATTAAGGGGGAAGAAGTATCTAAAGAATATAGCTTGTTAGTGGGAAAAGGAACAAGACATACACTGTGGGACTCGGAAACGGACAGCTAGTTTGGGAAACAGTTTGGTCATTTCTTATAAAGTGACACATACTTCTGATCCTTACCACAGAACCTAGGGGTTTAGCCAAGTGAAGTGAAGAACAAAACAGAACATTTAGGTTCACACAAAGACCCGTATGGGAATGTTTACAGTGGATACGTTCATCATCACTGCAAGTTCAGTTCAGTCGCTCAGTTGTGTCCGACTCTTTGTGACTCCATGAACTGCAGCACGCCAGGCCTCCCTGTTCATCACCAACTCCCGGAGTCCACCCAAACTCATGTCCATTGAGTCAGTGATGCTATCCAACCATCTCATCCTCTGTCGTCCCCTTCTCCTCCTGCCCCCAGTCTTTCCCAGCATCAGGGTCTTTTCAAATGAGTCAGCTCTTCGCATCAGGTGGCCAAAGTATTGGAGTTTCAGCTTCAACATCAGTCCTACCAATGAACACCCAGGACTGATTTCCTTTAGAATGGACTCGTTGGATCTCCTTGCAGTCCAAAGGACTCTCAAGGGTCTTCTCCAACACCACTGCTCCACTCCAAAAGCATCAATTCTTCGGCGCTCAGCTTTCTTTATAGTTCAACTCTCACATCCATACATGACCACTGGAAAAACCATAGCCTTGACTAGACGGACCTTTGTTAGCAAAGTAATGTCTCTGCTTTTTAATATGCTGTCTAGGTTGGTCGTAAAACTGGAAACCAAACTAAATATCCCTCAGCTGGGGAATGGATAAACACTGTATCTCCATACAATGAACTCTGCTGCTGCTGCTAAGTCGCTTCAGTCGTGTCCGACTCTGTGTGACCCCATAGACAGCAGCCCACTAGGCTCCTCTGTCCCTGGGATTCTCCAGGCAAGAACACTGGAGTGGGTTGCCATTTCCTTCTCCAATGCAAGAAAGCGAAAAGTGAAAGTCAAGTCGCTCAGTTGTGTCCGACTCTTGGCGACCCCATGGACTGCAGCCCACCAGGCTCCTCCATCCATGGGATTTTCCATACAAGAGTACTGGAGTGGGTTGCCATGCCTTCTCCGACAATGAACTCTAGAGAGCAGTCAAAAAAGAATTAAGTCCCAATCTCCCACCATCACCACCCCTTTCCCCCTCGGTGTTCATACATTTGTTTTCTGTTTCTGCTTTGCAAATACGTTCATCTGTACCATTTTTCTAGATTCCACATATATGCGTTAATATCTGACATTTGTTTTTTTCTTTGGGATTGACATATATACACTACTAAGTATAAAATAGATAACTAATGAGAACCTACTGTATACTACAGGGAACTCTACTCAGCGCTCTGTGGTGACCTAAATGGGAAGGAAATCCAAAAAGAAGGGGGAATATATGTATACATGGGGCTTCCCAGGTGGCACTAGCAGTAAAGAACTTGCTTGTCAATTCAGGAGATGTAAGAAACGCAGTTTCAATCCCTGGGTGAGGAAGATCCCTAGAGTAGGAAACTCACTTTAGTATTCTTGCCTGGAGAATTCCACAGACAGAGGAGCCTGGCAGGCTACAGTCCATGGAGTTGCAAAGCACATGACTGAGCACACACACACACATGTATTCATATAGCTGATTCACTGTGTTGTACAGCAAACACTAACACAACATTGTAAAGCAACTTTACTCCCCAAAAAAAATTTTTTTAATTTAACTGCTGATTCCCACAACACGGAGATGAATTTCAAATGCATCATTTTGAGTGTGAAAAGCTAGTCTCCAAAGATACACATTCTATGATTCCCTTTATGTGACATCCTGGGAAAAGCAAAACTCTAGAGACAATGGACACATCAGTGGTAACCAGGGGCTGGAACTGGAGAAGGCTGACTGCAAGCAACAGAAAGAAATTTGCAGCAGGGGAGTGACCAGACCATCCCATACCTTGACTGTAGTGGTGGTTACATGACGATAAAGAAAAAAGTGTTAGTTGCTCAGTTGTGTCCAACTCTTTGCCACTCCCTGGACTGTAGCTCACCAGGCTCCTCTGTCCATGGAATACTGGAGTGGGTTGCCATTCCCTTCTCTAGGGGATCTTCCTGACCCAGGGATTGAATCCGGGTCTCCTGCAGTGCAGGCAGACTCTTTACCATCCGAGCCACCAGGGAAGCCCAATAATCAGTCAAAATAAGACTTCCCTGGAGGTCTAGTGGTTAAGACTCTAAGACTTCCAATGCAGGGGGCACGGGTTTGATCCCTCATTAGGGAACAAGGATCCCACAGAACATTACACTGAAACACAGAATTCTGCTGCATGGAAATTACATTTTCAAATGAGGGGGAAAGAAAAGGATGAATGGGACATATGTCCCCCTGGAAGGGACACAGGAAATGTGCCCCATGACTTCTTGTGGAAAAGGAAATGTAGATGAAGTAGAGGGTGCATAGCAGCATACTCACATATAAGCACAAATTGATTTTTCATTTTTCCTATGTATGGGTACACCCTTCTGAAATTGACATCTATTTAAAAATACATTTTTTTAGTATAACTGAATCATTTTGCTGGACACTTGAAACTAACACAACACTATAAATTAAGGATACTTCAATAAAAATTTAAAAATAAAAGTACATTAAAAAACTCTGCTAGATGATTAAGAAAGGTTTTTGATCCATTATATCATTCTACTCCCAAATATTCCTCTAGTGACTGTCAGAATAGCCGACAGACATCTGAGAGAGCTTTACAAAGTTTTCTCTTATGATCTTTTTTTTTTTTTGCCTTAGTACAAAATCAACAATCAAAGTAACTGACTACCAAGTGTTTTCTGAGATTGGAATCTGGACCAGGAGCAGGAAGTAATATTATTGAGGACAAGCAACACTGAGACGATGGATGAAATTTATTTAATAGATTGTGGATTCAAATATTGCATCAGTGTTAATGCCCTGATTTTAAACATTGTACCACGGTTGTGTAAGAGCATTTTCTTGTTCTTAGAATATAACCCCCAGGAATTAAAGGCAAAGGAACGATACACCTGCCTGCCTCTGACTCTCAGATGATTCAGGGGGGGGAAAGCTCTCTCTTTACACACATATATATAATGTGTATACATAAATCCACGAGACAGATACTAAAATCAAAGAGGTAAAACTAGTGAATTTGGTACAATTCTTGAGGCTTTTCTGTCAACTTGCAAACTACATCAAAATTAAAAGTTACCAATTTATATCCAAGCAAGGTTAAAAGCTAGAATAGTGGGACAAAGACCGAGAGGTAAATGACTTACTTATAAAAATACACCCACTTTTGGTTTCTTTGCCTTTTTAAGTTCAAATCAATTTGGTTTTTCTCAGTTAAGATGTTATATGGTAAAAAGAAAACTTAAAAAAAAAACAGTATTAAATTTTTCCATATCACAACATATGTTAATAGTATTTTGCTACATTGCCCTCCTTTCCAAAGCCTGTAGTTAAAAAAAAAAAAAAAAGCTCGATTTATTATTCCAAAAATTACTGCTTTCCAGAAATTTCCAAACGGAACAGTGGCGTCATAGACCGGCGGACACATTAACCGCAGGGCTCCGTGGCCCTCCCTGAAAGTGTGAATTTTACAAACTCCTTAAAGTCCATCCTATGACTTTCTCCCTCGCGTCCGCCCCAGACTCTGACAGCGGAGGTTCGAGTCCCCGAAGCCCCCGGGCGCGGGCAGCACCTTCTCGGTAAATTCCTCCCTTGGAATCCAGTTGATTTAACGGTGGGATAGGGGGACTGAGTGACTTTTGACAGCTTAGGTGGTCAACTGTCCAGACGCCCTTTAGGGTCTGCGCTCCTTGAGAAGCCGCGACCGCAGGAGCTCGCGTTCTTGAAGCAAAGAAGCTCCCCACTCCACTTTCCTCCTCCGACAATGCCACCCCCGCCTGCGCGAACATCTTCCCAGATGCTTTTGGACTCGAGTGGCGGAGCTCTTCGCAGAAATACGGCGCGTGAAGACGAAGGCGGAGCCTCAAGGGGCGGGCGTGGGGTGGAGGTGGCTCCCCGCCTCGGCAGCCTCAAGATTGGTGAGTTCCAAACATCTATATGTGTGTTTGTGTGTGTGTTTGTGTGTGTGTTCATGAGGGGCGGACCCACGGTGGGAGAAGCCCCGCCCTCCGCAAGCTGGCTGCAGCAGAGAAGCACAAAGCCCGAGGTGCGCTCC
>NW_011495051.1:6853869-6856897 GCF_000754665.1 Bison bison bison | reverse complement strand
GTGCCCGGGAGGAGATCGGGTCACCGCGTGGCAGGCAGCGCCCGGGATGGCCGAGGGGGGCCCTGGCCCCAGGCCTCACTCGGGAGGAGCCCAGAGAGGGGCATCGGCTCGCCAGGGTCCAACAGCACAATCTGCCAACTTGGGGGCTAGGAGGTGTGGCAGGGAGAGTCCGCACTCTTCTCCGACCCTACTCTCGAGATGTCTACCCTCGACGCGCCCAGAATACTGAACACCATGCTCATAAATTACATTCCTAAGAAAACTTACAAGGTTTGTTTTCGGAGTGCCCTCCAACCAATGTTCCCTCTCGCCCCCACATTTGAAGATGCCCACATATGCTTGCCTGGGCTTCCCCAGTGGCTCAGAATCCTGCAACGCGGGAGACGTGGGTTCGATCCCTGAGTTGGGAAGATCCCCTGGAGAAAGGCATGGCCACCCACTCGAGTATTCTTGTCTGGAGAATTCCATGGACAGAGGAATGGAAGGCTGGCAGGCTACAGCCCATGGGGTCGCAAAGGGTCAGACACGACTGAGCAACTAAGCACGCAGCACACCTTTGCTTGCAATTCCTGTAGACCCAAGCAGTGAATGGCCATTCTCTAACGTCCCCCCACCCCCACCCATTCCACGTGAATACACTTTAAGATATATATTCCGTTTGCTGAATACAACATTCAACCTATATCAGTTAATAAGCTCTTATTAACACTATTATTCGAACAACCACCGCCATTATAGATGGAGACACTGAAGCACATAAGGGCTGCTGTGCTAAATTCCAGTTCAGCTAGCAAGCAGCCGGGCCAGTTGGAACCCAGGTCTCAGGGAGACTAGGACCAGGGTGCAGCACCATGGATATACTGCGGGTTTAATTCATGGTGTTTCTTACTCTGGCCCATCTGGATTTGGGCCCTTGGCATTGGGTTGCAGAAAGGGATGGAGACATTATCTCTTCTCTCCTAGGATGCACAAAAGAAACAGGCAAGCCAGAAGAAAGGGAAAAAAGTGAAAGTGTTAGTTGTGTCCAACTCTTTGGGACCCTATGGACTGTAGCCCATCAGCCTCCTCTGTCCATGGGATCCTCCAGGCAAGGATACTGGAGTGGGTTGCCATTCCCTTCTCCAGGGCATCTTCCTGACCCAGGGATCGAACCTGGGTCTCCTGCACTGCAGGCAGACTCTTTACCTTCTGAGACACCAAGAAAGTCCTGAGAAGGGGAGGTTTATTACTGCATCTGTCGAATTACTGCATCCCAGCGCCATGCACACACACAAGGTGCACAGTAAAACTCACAGGGGAGAAAAAAAAGTGGAGGGAATCAGGTGACTGGTTTTATTCCAGCAAGAGACGGACAGTACATGCAAATGTGTGAATCAACAGGGCTGCATTAAGCATAAAAGAGTTCAGAGCTGATGAAGGGCAAAGTACAGAGGAAAAGGTGTGGGACATCGGGCCAGATGGGACGGTTAGGGAGCCGAGGGGCTTGGACTTTGCATCACAGGAGGAGCCAAAGAAGGGCTTCAGCCAGAACAAGATACCACCAGATGCACATTCGGGCTTCCCTGGTGGCTCAGATGGTAAAGAAGAATCTGCCTGCCAATGCAGGAGACCTGGGTTCGATCCCTGGGTCAGGAAGATTCCCTGGAGAAGGGAATGGCTACCCACTCCAGTGTTCTTGCCTAGAGAATCCCATGCACAGCGGAGCCTGGAGGACTACAGTCTGTGGGGTTGAGTGACTTTCACTTTCAGATCCACATTCAGGGTCAGTATTCTGGTTCTCTGGTAGCTGGATAAAGAAGACAAGAGGGAACAGGGAGAAAGAGGCTGACGTCTGAAGCCATCAGGGGAGGTGGGGTTATCAGGCTTATCAACATGGATAACTCCCAAGTCTCCACCTTGGGCAGGTGCACAAGACTCACAAGAAGAACTAAGAAAAGAAGCTAGGTAGGTACTCAGACTTGGACCATCTGGATCTGCGGTGTGAGTCCAGGATGTCAGAGCTTCTGCACGTGATTGACTGTGTCTCCCACTGCTAAGTTGCACCTCAAACCAACCCCCGACCCCACCGCCGACCTGCTCCTTAAAACTACTCTTGTTAAAGTGCCTTGTTTCTTATGGATATTTTGGAAAATTTCCCTCATGTATATATGTAATCCATACACATTTTAGGCAATTAACTGTAGCAATGACTTTTTAAAAGTTACTGAGTTTTAGCCTACTGCTTCTTGAGTCAATGTAACTTTTACAGGCTATTTAGAAATTAACAACAAAAGAGCACAACTTATGAGATTCAGGCATAGCTGTTCTTAGGGGCAAATTCAGAACTTTAATTTCTTGTGAAAGGAAGTGACTAACTTAAACTCCTGGTGGCTCAGTGGTAAAGAATTCGTCTGCCATGCAGGAGACATGGGTTCGATCCCTGCATTGGGAAGATCCCCTGGAGAAGGAAATGGCAACGCACTCCAGTATTCTTGCCTGGGAAATCCCATGGGGTCACAAAAGAGTCAGACACAAATTATCAACTAAACTAAAAACTTAACCTAAATAAGATGAGCACTTAAACCAGTAAATGGTTATTTTAATAATATTTTGCAAGTTATTTATTACCAGAGCTGGCTTTATAATCTTTTTGTGGGTTTTGTTACATTTCCATGTTCTGTCTTTATTAATATATATTTATTTTTTCCACATATTTTTTCCCTTAGTTACACTATAGTCTTCATGCTAAGATAGCACTGCCCAATAAACAGTCTGCATTGACAGAGAAGATCTGTATCTGTACTGTGGAATTTGGTAGTCACTAGAGGCTGCAGTCCATGGGGTCGCTAAGAGTCGGGGAAACGACTGAGCGACTTCCCTTTCACTTTTCACTTTCATGCATTGGAGAAGGAAATGGCAACCCACTGCAGTGTTCTTGCCTGGAGAATCCCAGGGACGGGGGAACCTGGTGGGCTGCACAGTCTATGGGGTCGCACAGAGTCGGACACAACTGAAGTGACTTAGCAGCAGCAGCAGCAGCAGCAGCAGC
>NW_011495051.1:6848424-6853769 GCF_000754665.1 Bison bison bison | reverse complement strand
GCAGGGGCTTCCCTGGTGGCTGAGATGGTAAAGAATCGGCCTGCAATGCAGGAGCCACAGGTTTGATTCCCAGGTCAGGAAGATCCCCTGGAGAAGGGAATGGCAGTCCACTCCAGTATTCTTGCCTAGAGAATTCCATGGACAGAGGAGCCTGGCCAACTGCAGTCCATGAAGTCACAAAGAGTCAGACACAACTAAGCAAGTAACACTACTACTACTAGTCATGTGTAGCCACCAAGTGCTGGAAACCAACTGACATGACTGAGAAGCAATTAATTTTGCTGTAGCTAATGGCTACCCTATTGCATATTACAGCTCTAAAAGATCCAGTTTTGAAATTGTCAGTTCTGTTTGTTTTCTAATCAGTGAGTCCCCACTAATTGATTATTTCCTTCTTCCTGTGTAGATTTGCTTCATTATTCGTTGTCTCATTTCTCTGTTTAATCATTTAAGTCTGTGTTCACATCTCCGCTGTCTTCTAAAACATCTATCCTTGCAGTGTTGAGTTCTGCCTTTGACCAAAGTTAAGAATTCTGTATTGTTTTTAATTATCACATGGTAGGAGTTTGTCTTGAATGGTTGTTTGGTTAAGCTTTTAAAAATTAATTTCCAGTTATGTTTACTTACAGCCAGAGATTAGGCAGTTCAATGTCTGCTTTTTGGAAAGAATTGGGTTTTTTTTTCCCCTTGAGATTTAACAGATGATTAGTTTTTCTAAATATTCCAAGAGCACTTTAAAATGTGTATTTGCAGAATACAAAGTCCAGCCCATATCTGTTACCATGATCTTATTAACCATATTATTCAAACTCCTTGTTCCTTAATTGAGATTTATCTACATGATCAAGGCTCTGTTTGTATCTCCCCTGAGGTTTCTTAATTCTCCTCTTATTTCCTGCAATTTGTTCTCTGAAGTTGGTTCTATGCATACCTGACCCTCATTTAAAGATTGTCCCTCCACTTAATGCAAAACCTCTCTCCTTTCCTTGATACCTGCTGCCTTGAATTCCATGCATATTTTTCTCGTTGATATTTGCCCACATGTTTACATTTTCTGTGTCGTTTTTGGGATTAGGTATAACCATTTTCTTTCCTTTTTTTTTTAATCAAAGTAGAATTAATTTACAATGTTGTGTTAATTGTTGCTGTTGTTCAGTCATAAGTCATGTCTGACTCTTTTCAACCCCATGGACTACAGCATGCCAGGCTTCCCTGTCCTTCACTATCTCCCCGAGTTTGCTCAAACTCATGTCCATTGAGGCAGTGATGCCATCCAGCCATCTCATCCACTGTCGCCCCTTCTCCTCTTGCCCTTAATCTTTCCCAGCATTGGGATCTTGTATAACCATTTTCTAGTGGGGAGAAGTGAGAGAGAGAACCATAGCATCCATGGGAACAACAGAGTGGGAATGAGAAATGTCAGAGTCTGAAATCTGTCACTGTGGAAGGCCTGAATTGCAAGGAGGGTTTCCCTGGGGACAATCTCAACCATAAAAAGGTCCATTCATATGACTGATGGCTTCCCAGTAACAAGAACACGGTGGTCTTGAATAATGTACAGGTCACCAGAAGCCAGTTTCCCGGGAGTTGCTACACCCACGCGCTGGCAGAGGCTAAGCAGAGAGACAGGGAACAGAGAAAATATCCTCAACTCCTAAAGGACAAGAGTAAACAGGAGAACGTACTGCCTTTCTGTGGAGACATCGTGAAATGGAATCATTCGTCAGAATGAAAAAACACCTATTTTAAATTCCATCGTGACCAAAGAGACACAACACTCGACTCATTTCCTTATTGAGTTGGTTCTTGAAGCCAGCCTGGCTGCTTTATTTTTCCATCTAAAAGCTCCATGTGGTGTGTCCATTCCGGGAGCCCAGCAGGTATTCCTAGGACACCCCCATGTGTACACTTCAGACACGGCTCTTCTATTAGAAAAAGATGGAGTTCTCCTATGCGGATGGGGGGGCACCCATTTCCTGCCCATGTTTATTTTGACTTATGAAAAGAATGTGTTTGTCCCTTTGCCACTGGACCCTCAGACTTTACTGGCTCTTTGGACCCACTTTGCAGGCCTCCATCTACCTGAGTAAGCACCTTGTACACCTGGAACTTCCTGACTCTGCTTCTGTTTATGCTGCCAAGCCCCGGCACACACTTGGGAGAAATGCACGAAGGAAATTAAAGCTGTGTAAATGCTTGTCCGACTCAGTGGACAGGAGTTTGAGCAAACTCCGGGAGATGGTGATGGACAGGGAAGCCTGGCATGCTGCAGTCCGTGGGGTCACAAAGAGTTGGACACGACTAAGGAGCTGAACAACAACAGCAAAATGCTTGTCCATCCAACTGGATGTAAGGTACTTCTAAGAACATTCGAAGAAAGATGAGTAGCATTTCTGCTCTCAGACAAAGTCCCCTTTTGGGGAGAAAGCTCATTGATAAGAAGTCTCTTTTACATGCATACAGGAGGACCATGGAGGAATTTTCTTTCCCCACCAGGATCAAGAGCAGCCACACCCTCGCTCTCCAGCCAGTATTTACTCACAGGTAAATGGCAACCCACTCCAGTGTTCTTGCCTGGAGAATCCCAGGGACGGGGGAGCCTGGTGGGCTGCCGTCTATGGGGTCGCACAGAGTCGGACACGACTGAAGTGACTTAGCAGCAGCAGATTGTTTTCCACACCATGGAGATGTCCTAGAAAACCCTTTGACCTTTACAGACAGGCTCTCTGACTAGGATTCTTAGTTTCTTAATTAAAAAGTTGACTAGGCAGCAACACCCATAGTGTTGCCAATCCTATCACCATCTTCCTTCTAGGTCCCTGGACCAACAGCTCTGAGCTCCTACAGAGTGGCAGGCAGCATCAGAGCTCTGAACACAAGACTGTGAATAGAGCACACACAGTTCCACCGCCTCCTGGGGAGACAGACAGAAATCAGTGCACCAGCACAAGAATGTTTAGCTACAAATCAAGCACATTTTGTAACAAATTGTGCTGATACTCTAAGCAAATTCACAGCAGGGCTGGAACACGCCTAACCTGTTAATTTCCTCAGATTATTCTGCAAAAGCTAAAGTGTTTTCTTTCTTGCACTGAACAGCCAGAGAGCCAAATGCCGCTTTCTGGCTGAGCTTTCTGCCTTCCCTTAGTCCTCCCAGTTCTCCCTTCTCCATCTTTGTCGTGTGATCAAGCTGATAGACAGATGGACCGTCCACCAAGCACCCTGGTCCCTCAACCTCCAGGCCTGGGATGGGGAAGGTGTGATGTGCTCAGAGTGTCTCAATCTGGTCTCTCAAGGCCCTCCCATCAGACCTGGGATCTACAGCTTCACATCACCCTGCATGTGGAGCACAACGAATCATGGAGTCAGGCAGACCTGGGTTTGGAGTGGAAGCAGCCACTTCCTGGTCACGTGACTCCATTTTCTGTGCTTTGGTTCCACCATGCAGACACAGGGACAGTCACAGTACCTGGGGCTCTCTTGAGCATCAGACAAGATAATATAGCATAGCACCTGGACCCTTGGGGGGTTTTCAAAGGTGTCATCAGCACTAGCCACAATTCAGCAACAATTTCAGGTATCTGATCACTCAGTCTGCTTTGTACAATAGCTATAACAATCTCCGACATGGGATGGGGGAGGGGCATTGGATAGATTAAGTAACCAAATGTTTTATTGTTTATTTATTTATGTGACTGGGTCTTAGTTGTGTCACAAGGGATCTTTAGTTTTGGCACTGAAACTCTGAGTTATGGTGTGTGGGCTCAAACCCGGGCCCCCTGCACTGAGAGCCCAGAGTCTTAGTCACTGGACAACCAGGGAGGTCCCATAAGTGATCAAATTTAAAGCTCGCAGAACATTTGTCTCCTCCCCCTTGAGGTGTTCTTGGGAAAACTGTGTTCATCATCACCTTTGCATATTGCTCCTCAAATCTGCCAGGTATCGGGGGCGGGACAGATTGGGACTTAGTATCACTGTTGATCTTGACTGATGGTTGACGCTGCAAATCCAGCTTGTCACTGTGCTCCATCCAGTTTAACAAATGCAAAGGCATACATACCTGCTCTTCAGGCAGCCCCAGGCCAGGCATGGGAGGCAGCAAGGAATGGGCTGTCCCTGCCCTTCAGGAGCCCCACAGCCGAACTCAGAAAGGTCCCAGCTGAACACCTCTACATGTCCATCCAGATCCAAACCCACAATCTCTGCACATTCCCATCAACCCCACACTGACCTCTTCCTCCAAAGGAAATAGCCTAAAAGAATTGTCCAGGGCTCTAAATAAAATACGGAGAAGGCAATGGCAACCCACTCCAGTACTCTTGCCTGGAAAATCCCATGGGTGGAGGAGCCTGGTGGGCTGCAGTCCATGGCGTCGCTAAGAGTCAGACACGACTGAGCGATTTCACTTTCACTTTTCACTTTCATGCATTGGAGAAGGAAATGGCAACCCACTCCAGTGTTCTTGCCTGGAGAATCCCAGGGACAGGGGATACTGGTGGGCTGCAGTCTCTGGGGTCGCACGGAGTCAGACATGACTGAAGCGACTTAGCAGCAGCAGCAGCAGCAGCTAAATAAAATATTACTCAGCCACCAAAAAAAAGAAAAGAAATTGTACCATTTGCAGAGACATGGATGGACCTAGAGACTGTCATACAGAATGAAGTAAGTCATTAGGAGAAAAACAAATACTGTATATTAACACATATATGTGGAATGTAGAAAAATGGTGCAGAGAACCTATTTGCGAAGCAGAAATAGAGACACGGACATAGAGAACAAACATTTGAGCGTCAAGTGGGGAAGGGGAGAGTGGAATGAATTGGAAAATTGGGACTGACATATATACATTATTGATACTATGTTGTTATTATGTTGTTGTTATTCAATCCCTAACTCACGTCTGACTTTTTGTGACCCCCATGGACTGCAGCATGCCAGTCTCCTCTGTTCGCTATCTGCCAGAGTTTGCTCAAATTCAGGTTCACTGAGTTGGTGATGCTATTTAACCATCTCTTCCTCTGCTGCCCCTTTCTCCTTTTGCCTTCACTCTTTCCCAGCATCAGGGTCTTTTCCAATGAGTCAGCTCTTCATATCAGGTAGCCAAGTATTGGAGTTGCAGATACTAGGTAAAAAATAGATCACTAATGAGAACCTATTGTATAGCACAGGGATCTCTACTCAAGGCTCTGGGTGACCTATATGGGAAGGAAACCCAAAAAAAAGAGGGGATATATGGAAATGTGTAGCTGATTCACCGCTGTACAGCAGAAACTAACACAACATTGTAAAGCAATTATACTCCAATGAAAACTAAAAAAAAAAAAAAAAAAAAAAAAAACCCCCTA
>NW_011495051.1:6842084-6848261 GCF_000754665.1 Bison bison bison | reverse complement strand
ATTTAATAGCCTCCTGAGGAAACCATAATTGGAGGGCAATGGGATGCATTCCTCCCCAAGGCCTGTGATTATGGAACGCCGGGAAAGGTTGAGAATTTGGGCCACGAGCAACTTCGGGCTCAAACGAAGACAAATCTGACCCAGCATAAGAGGTATAGCTTAGTCCCTTCACGTACAAACATAGACACCAAAAGAAAGCTGGATGGGGGGGCTTGGAGCTTGGAAAGAAAGAAATTCTCATGCATAGGATCAAAGCTGAACTGAAGCACAGGTCTACCAGTTATGGGTCCTCACCCTCTGCTAAGGAAAAGAGCGTGGCAAGGAGTTGGGTCTTGAACGTGGAAAGGGATTTTATGATGAAGACCTGCCTCCACCCTCTTCCTGCCCTTACGCCCCCTAGAAAACCACCACCGTGTTTGGCTTGTAAACTTTTGCTTCTTGGGACTGATCTAAGGAAAAGACAACACACCCCACCTCTGAGACATTGCTGATCCTGGGCCACGTGAAGCTAGTGTAGCTGCCAGGAAGAACTGTGCACTGGACGTTCTTGGGTTTACTCCTCACCCCTGCTCCCACCTCACCTTGACTTTCCCACTTTGAAATCTGAAGATCAAAAGTGCACCTTTGTGCTCAAATAGATACCCCCCCAACACACCCTGAATTTCCTTCCTATCTGTTTCCTTGGCAATCCTCATCCCCAGTTGCCCATTATTCACAGGGTTCCACAGGATACAAAGATAAAACGTAATGCATTTTTCCTTTTGTGAGGGGGGAAACCTTGGAAAATTAAACAGCAGATATCCAAATAGAAACCTTGTATTCAAATTAGGGGGTCACACAAACACACACACACACACACGTATGCATATTCACAAACATCATAACCTTGACCAGGTTTGGAAGACAAGTCTCACATGTATGAAAAACCAAAGGTCAGAGCCATGGAAATGGTGGGGGGTGGGGGGCAAGATATATGCTGGCCAGAGGTAGCCACTGGTGCCAGAGGCAGCCACCCCTCCAAGAGCAAGGCAGAAGAGGCAGCTGCCAAGCTGAGGGAGGGTGGTCTAACAGAGGGATGGGAGGCAAATGGTCCTTACATCCCACTTGGGATTCTATCAAACAACCCACTCCACTGTTCTTGCCTGGAGAATCCCAGGGACGGGGGAGCCTGGTGGGCTGCCATCTATGGGATCCCACAGAGTAGGACACGACTGAAGCGACTTAGCAGTAGCAGCAGCATGCCAGTGGTTAGAAACTAGGCCATCGAGTAAGATCCAAGGTAGGTTCTGTGGCTCCCAGGCTCCAAGCTCCTGGGTAAGTGTCTCAGCCTCTCCAAGCTTTGGTTTCCCCTTTAGAACTGATAAAATGGAAGATCCCTAGGCACTCACTTTATAGAATTGCTATGAGGTCCATTCTGTGCCTCAGTCATGGCACAGAAAAACCAAGCAATAAAAACCTGTTCCAGGGAATTACCTGGTTGGTCCAATGGTTGGAACTCTGCATTTTCACCACCAAGGGTCCAAGTTCAATCCCTGGTCAGGCAACTAACATCCTACAAGCTGCTCAGCACAGACAAAAAAAGAAAATATATTCCTTCAAAATCCCCAGGCAACCTCAAGGCCTTTGCATGTGCTGTTCTGAGCACCTAGAATTCACTTTGCTCCCCAGGGCTCCCATGACAGCTTCCCCTTCCTCTTCCTGATCTACAGCTCAAACCTCAGCCTCAGACCTGTTTATTCTAAAGAATAAAGAGGTTCCGTTTCCCCAAACTCTTTATTCTAAATGAGACCCTCTCAGCTCACCCCATCTTGTCACCCCAACATAATTCCTTCCAGGACTTACTGCCACCTGAAATTATAATACTGTGTCCATCTCTCTGTGGCTGTGTTTACTCCCACCAGGCCCAGGGGACTGTGGGCTGTAGGAGAGCAGGCACCTTGCATTTCTGAATTCACTGCCAGACCCCAGAGCCCTGCACAGATGAAGAACTGCACAAACAGTAGCTGCTGCCTCTAATGATGTCCTCATGTGGGCTGTGTTCTGCCAGCCCACAGGAAACATGGGGGCCAGTCACAGACCTGGAGGTGACAAAACTGAGGTCTCCCCGGCCACGGGCTGGGCCATGGGGCAATGCCACATTGTGACTCGTTGTTACTACTATCTGAGAAGTGAAGGATAGCCCTTTCTGTGCCAGAGCGACACAAGCATTCCTAAAAATCACCACACTTAGGGGAAAAATGAGGTTAGGACCACAGCGGGCAAGGACATCATCAGTGGCACATAATAAAACAGGAATCTAACGTTTTTAAAAAAGAGTAACAGTTTTACACATGTTAAGAAATACACAACCAGGCTTCCCTGGTGGTCTAGTGATTAAGAATCCATCTACCAATGCACGGGACATGAGTTTGATCCCTGGTCCGGGAAGATCCCACATGCCGGGGAACAGCCAAGTCCATGCACCACAATTACTGAGCCCTCTCTGTAGAGCCCACGAACTACAACTGCTGAAGCCTGTGCGTGCCCTAGAGCCCATGATCTTCACACAGCATTGAAGACCCAGCAGAGCCAAAAATAAATCAATAAATCTTTTTTAAAAAAGCAAAGAAATACACAACCACAGCAAGCTATAAGACACTTAACTTTGAAAGGGCCTGAAGTTTACTTGTGCAGAAGTGGGTGTTGGAGGTTTGTAGCCTGTGTTGTTGTTCAGTCGCTAAGTTGTGTCCAGCTCTTTGTGATCCCATGGCCTGCAGCACACCAGGCTTCCCTGTCCTTCTCCATCTCCCAGAGTTTGCTCAAACTCATGTCTACTGAGTCAGTGATGCCATCCAACCATCTTATCCTCTGTTGTCCCTTTGTCCTCCTGCCTTCAATCTTTCCCATTATCAGGGTCTTTTCCAGTGAGTCAGCTCTTCCCATCAGGCGGCCGATGAGTGATGGTCAAAAGACGGAGGGTTGTCTGAAATTGGATTTCAAGTCAGAACCTCAGATGTGGACAGTGGTGGCTCATGACCCAAGAAGGGCAGCAAGGGAGCTGGTGGATGTCTGAGGTGCGTGCTCGCGTTTTGTGTCAGCTGGATGCAGTTTTCAGAGTCCAGCTCCTCGAGTGTTTCTCGGAGACAAGATGGCACAGAAGCAAACTCAAAACCTGCAATGTGGACTTCCCTGGTGGCCCAGTGGTTGAGTCTGCCTGCCAATGCAGGAGTCACAGGTTCGATCCTTGATCCAGGAAGATCCCACATGCCTCAGAGCAGCTAAGCCTGTGTACCACAACTACTGAGCCTGTGCTCTAGCGTTTGGGAGCCACAGCTACTGAGTGCACATGCCGCAACTACTGAAACCCGTGTGCCCTAGAGCCTGTGCTCCACAACAAGAAAAACCACTGCAATGAGAAGCCCGTGCACCGCAACTAGAGAGATCACACACACCAGTGAAGACCCACACAACCAAAATAAACAAATAAACAAAAATAAAATAAAAAAAAAATCTGCAGTGTGCTCAATTCAGTCCCTTAAATTGTGTTGCTGCTGCTGCTGCTAAGTCACTTCAGTCGTGTCCGACTCTGTGCAACCCCATAGACGGCAGCCCACGAGGCTCCTCCGTCCCTGGGATTCTCCAGGCAAGAACATTGGAGTGGGTTGCCATTTCCTTCTCCAATGCATGAAAGTGAAAAGTGAAAGTGAAGTTGCTCAGTCGTGTCCGACTCTTTTCGACCCCATGGACTGCAGCCTACCAGGCTCCTCAGTCCATGGGATTTTCCAGGCAAGAGTACCGGAGTGGGGTGCCATCACCTTTTCCAATTGCCTTCATAGTTAAGGCTTAATTCTCCAAGCACACCTTGCGGAGAGCAATGAATTTGCAACACACCTCACCCGAGATATGTGCAGAGGCCAGGCATGCATTCGGCATCTCCGGCTTCCACTCTTAAATGCATGCAGATGTTGACCCTGCAGAAGTCGTGTATTTGACGCCATGAAAGAGCCATGTGGATTTGAAGATAAAAATGAATAACTCCAGGTTAAGATACGAAAGTCCTAACCCTCTGCTTTGAATACAGCTTCCCTTGCACTCCTCCAGTGCAAGAGCAAGGGCTCAGGATGCTGTGAGCAGTCCCAAACAAAACCCTACACCTCTCACGTGTACCTGGACAAAACTGCAATCCAAAAAGATACACGCACCCCAGTGTTCACTGCAGCACTATTTACAATAGCCAGGTCACGAAAACAACCTAAATGTCCATCAACAGAGAAATGGATAAAGAAGGTGTGGTACATCTATACAGTGGAATATTACTCAGCCATGAAAAGGATGCCATTTGCACCAACATGGATGGACCTAGAGATGATCATACCAAGTGAAGTAAGTCAGAAAGAGAAAGAGAAATACCATGTGATATCATGTATATGTGGAATCTAAAATATGGCACAAATAAACCTATCTACAAAGCAGAAACAGACTCAGAGACACAGAGAACAGACTTGTGGTTGCCATGGGGGAGGGAGATGGGGGAGGGATGGACTGGAAGTTTGGGATGAGCAGACAAAAACTGATATGGACAAGGCCCTACTGTACAGCACAGGGAACTATATTCAGTATCCTGTGATAAACCATCATGGAAAAGAACACCTTTTTAAAAAAGGAATATCTGTGTATAACTGAGTCACTGTGCTATACAGCAGAGTTTGACACAATACTGTAAATCAACTGCACTTCAATTTAAAATTTTTTTAAAATCCTGTGCCTTTCAAGGATGAGGATACTCAGCAGCTTCACCATTGATAATAACAAAGATCTGGAAATGTCCATTGATTGTGAGTTTGGTAAGTATGTTACCAATGACCGTGGGCACATAAGAAAAAGATTCAGATGACTTTCAGGAAATGTTACTAAGGAAGAAGGCCAAGGCACAGAGCGATAGAGAAAGTGTCTTCGTGTCAAAGACGGGCAGGCAGGTGTTCACACATGTGTACACATCCAATTCCTTTCTGGGGTGAACAAGAAACTCAGGCTGGTGGTTGCCTCTGGGGAGACAGTGGACATGGAAAGGCCTTTCTTTTCCTTGTAAATCTCTTTAAATGGTCTTAACAATAGTATATATGATACTCTTTTAAAAAATAGGTTGAATGGGGACTTCTCTGGTGGCCCAGTGGTTAAGAATCCACCTTCCAATGCAGAGGGCATGGATTCAATCCCAGGTTGAAGAACTAAGATCCTACATGCCTCAGGGCAATTAAGCCTGCCTATCACAAACTATGGGCTTTCCAGGTAAGTGCTAGTGGTAAAGAACCCACCTGCCAATGCAAGAGACTTAAGAGATGCAGGTTTGATCCCTGGGTTGGGAAGATCCCCTGGAGGAAGGCATGGCAACCCACTCCAGTATTCTTGCCTGGAGTATCCCATGGACAGCGGAGTATGGTGGGCTACAGTCAATAGGGTCTGAAAGAGTCAGACATGACTGCAGTTATTTAGCACACATGTGTGCAACAAACTACAGAGCCCACGCACTCTGGAGCCCGAGATCTGCAACTAGAGAGAAGCCCGCACACGGCATCAAAGATCTCACATGCCATAACTAAGACCCGATGGAGCCAAAAATAAATAAATATTAAAAACAGGTTGAATGGAGGGAAAGAGAAGGGACAACACAAGGAGAGGGGATTAAGAGGTACAAAGTATTGTGTATAAAATAAGATACAAGGAGAATTCTCTGGCAGTCCAGTAGTGAGGACTCCACGCTTTCACTGCTTGGGCTCCAGTTCGAATCCTAGTTGGGAAACTAAGATCCCAAAGGCCAAGTACTGCGGCCAAAAAAAAAACAAACCCTTTAAATTAAGATACAAAGATATCTTATATATCAAGGCTTCCCTGGTAGCTCAAACAGTAAAGAATATGGCTGCAACGCAGGAGACCTGGTTTCGATCCCTTGGTCAGGAAGATCCCCTGGAGAAAGGCATGGCAACCCACTCCAATATTCTTGCCTGGAGAATCCCATGGACAGAAGAGCCTGCGGGCTACAGTCCATGGGTTCACAAAGAGTTGGACACGACTGAGTGACTAACACTCACAGATATATATCATGGGAAATATAGCTAATATTTTACAATAACTCTAAATGAAGTATAACTTTTAAAAATTGTGAATTATGATATTGTACACCATTTGTTGTTGTTCAGT
>NW_011495051.1:6824521-6841984 GCF_000754665.1 Bison bison bison | reverse complement strand
AAAATTGTGAATTATGATATTGTACACCATTTGTTGTTGTTGTTCAGTTGCTCGTCGTGTCCGACTCTTTGGAACTCCACAAACTGCAGCACACCGGGCTTCCCTGTCCTACACCATCTCCCAGAGCTTGCTCAAACTCATGTGCATTGAGTCAGTGATGCTATTCAACCATCTCATCCTCTGTCGTCCCCTTCTCCTCCTGCCCTCAATCTTTCCCAGCACACCAGTAACTTAACATAGTATTATACATCAACTCGGAGAAGGCAATGGCACCCCACTCCAGTAGTCTTGCCTGGAAAATCCCATGGACGGAGGAGCCTGGTAGGTTGCGGTCCATGGGGTCGCTGAGGGTCAGACACAACTGAGCGACTTCACTTTCAGTTTTCACTTTCATGCATTGCAGAAGGAAATGGCAACCCACTCGTGTTCTTGCCTGGAGAATCCCAGGGATGGGGGAGCCTGGTGGGCTGCCATCTATGGGGTCGCACAGAGTCAGACACGACTGAAGTGACTTGGTAGTAGTAGTACACATCAATAAAATTTGTTAAAAAGAAAGAAAAAATACTATATTACTTAGGTGGTTTTTTCCCCTCTGATGCTGCCTTTCATTTTGTGCCTCCAAGGTCCCCCATCCAGAAACTTTCATCAAACTGCCCTTGAAACAACCAGGTAATTCTAGAATAACTGACCCCTTTGGGATCAAGTTGTTTCTTTGTTTAGAAATACGCTGAATTCAACTTTCAGGAGCTGGTCCTGCCAACCCTTCTGTCCCTGAGAAGAATTTCACTCCATCCTCTACCTTTTCCACAGGCAGCCTTTGAGAAGGATGTGTGTGCCAAGCTTCCTCAATGAATGACCCAGGGCTTCAGGGCCAGGTAAGTTCCAGATTTTATTATTAGCAACAAATTAAGTTAACTGAGGACAAAGCAAAGCACACAACCCACTGACCCTCGGAACCAAAACATGCACAAACACATGTACGCAGGAGGCCCAAGCAGGGAACAGCTGTCTCCTCTCCCACGGAGGGAGAGCTGCAAGGCGATGTCATGCAGCCGGAAGCTGTCCCCATGGACGCGAGCTGGACCAATCTGCTTATCCAGGGAGCAGCCATGGGCAAGAGGCAGCAAACAGGGCTCTGGAGGGGATACTGGATCATTGAGGAGGGACAGGACCCCTGCTAACACCCCCTCCCTTTATTCTTGCCAGTTTCACACCTGGTAACTATCCCAAGTCACAGACTTGGACCAGTCTCTCAGACTGATGATGCCATCGCTATGGTCTTAGAGTGGTTTCTTAACTCGGGTTGACATGTGGGGCCGGACCATTCTCTGGGATTGGAGGTGGAGGCGGGCATTGCAGGGTGTGGAGCAACATCCCTGATCCCCCTCCACCAAATGCCAAGAGCACCTCATCACCCGCAGTTGTCACAACCACAGACATCCCCAGACATTTATTTCCATGATCACCCTCCAGTGAGAACCAGAATTACCCTCTGTGCCCCCGGCCTTAGAGCCTAACCAGAGGTGTGCATGCGTGCTAAGTTGTTTCAGTCATGTCTAACCCCATGGACTGTAGCCCACCAGGCTCCTCAGTCTATGGGGATTCTTCAAGCAAGAATACCGGAGCGGGTTGCCATGCCCTCCTCCAGGGATTGAACCCGAGTCTCTTACATCTCCTGCATTGGCAGGTGGGTTTTTTACCATTAGTGCCATCTGGGAAGCCCCACCAGAAGTAAAGGCAGAGGAAATTCAGAACAGCAGATGGGGCTGAAATGGCTGTGCTTGTCCATCCCTGACTTACAGTTTCAGAGGCACTCTTCCCCCAAGCCTCCCTGTGGTCACACCCCAGTTTCTGGTTGTCTGCCCACCCCACGTCTTGCAACTCCAGCTCAGCTCCCAACCTGCACATACTTGTGAAGCAACATTCACTTGTCAGAATTTGGAGCTGCCCATGTGCCAGGCCACAGATGCCCTGTGGCTGCTGCCCTCATGATGCTTCCAGCCTAGCAGACAAGCATGCAGAGTCAGAGAGAAGTTTCTGCATTTAAAATGTGAGGCTTGGAATGAACACTGAGAATTTCTCAAACCACTACAGGGCACTGCAAGAACCCACTGTTGAGGAAGTAGGCAAAGAATTAGTATCGGGGCTTCACTGGTGGCTCTGTAGTAAAGAATCTGCCTGCCAATGGAGGAGTCACATGTTTCATCCATGATACGGGAAGATCCCACAGGCTGCGAGGCAACTAAATTTGTGCACCATAACCACTGAAGCCCACGTGCCCTAGAGCCCAGGAGCCACAGCTACTGAGCCCATGTGCAGCAACTACTGAAGCCTGTGAGCCCTAGAGCCCACGCTCCACCACTAGAAAAGCCACCACAGTGAGAAGCCGGAGCACTGCAATGAAAAGTAGCTCCCCCACCGACTCTCCACAAATAGAGAAAGCCCACGTAAAGTGCCAAAGACCCAGCATGGCCAAAAATAAATAAATGAATAATTAAAAAAACAGAAGCAACATTGTAATAAATTACAATAAAGACGTTTAAAATGGTCTACATAAAAACAATAAATAAATAAAATCCAAGGAGCACCATCAACAGATGACCAAGCAAACCCAGTGTGGCCCATTCATGCCAAGGAATATTATTCAGCCTTAAAAAGGGAGGAGGTTCTGACACCTGCTGCACCATGGGTGAACCTTGAGAACGTGATGCTTAGTGAAAGAAGACAGACACAAAAAGAGGAGTCAGAGCCATAGAGACATAAGGTTAGATGATGGGGGCCAGGAGCTGGGGGAGGGGTGAGAAGTTTATTAATGGGGGCAGAGATTCACTTTGGAGAAGATGAAAAGGTTCTAGAGATGGATGTTTGCACAACTGTGTAAACGGAGCTAATGTCACTGAAATGGACACTTAAAATAGTTAAAATGATATAATTCTCATTATATATATTTTACTACCATTAAAAAAAAACTAACTCAGGGAGCAATGATGGTAGGCAGCCGTATGCCAGGCATTGTAACAGGAGAATCTGCATCCTCTCATTCACCACATCAGGTCTAAAATTATCCTCACATCAAGGTCATAGTAGACAGAGCCAGGAGTTGAACCCAGGCAGTCTGGCTCGGGAGTTGGAATTTTTAATTGTAGAGTCTTCAAACTCAGGCTTCCTGATTCTTCACATCCACCAATCCCCAGTGCACGCAGTGGTGTCTGACTTTTTGCGAACCCATGGACTGTAGCCTGCCAGGCTCCTCTGTCCATGGGATTCTTCAGGCAAGAATACCGGAGTGGGTTGCCATGCTCTTCTCCAAGGGATCTTCCGACCTAGGGATGCGTCTTTTGCATTTCCTGCGTTAGCAGGAGGATTCTTTACCACTGAGCTACCTAGGAAGCTGCCTTCCAGTAAATTCCTTGCATTTCCTCGAATGCATCCCCGATGGTTGCTTTTCGGCCTGTGACCTCAACAACACATGGGAATTGTGACAACCAGAGGCCAGACCTCACACACTTCTTTAGTTCAACTGGCCTTGAGCTGACCCCTAATGACATACAGGGGGAAAAGGTGCCCCCAGTCCAGTGGGGAGCAGGACAGAACTGCCACCAAAGAGGGCTCAGAGCTCAGACTCTGAGGTCAGGCAGATCTGGGTTCAATAAACAACTCTACCTGCCCTTCTGTGAGGTCCTGCAAATTCTCGTGCCTCAGTTTCTCCACCTGTAAAACAGGGGTAATGACTAACCCTCCCTCCATAGCAACTGATTAGCAAATTAAACACTCATAACCATGGAAAGCAACTAGCCCAGGTCCTAGAAAAATCAGAAACCCTCGATCAACAGAAGCTGCTACTGATTTATATCATATTACAAAATTTAAAATCTCTAACAGACTTCCCTGGTGGGTCAGTGGTTAAGAATCTGCCTGCAAATGCAGGGGACATGGGTTCGATCCCTGGTCAGGGAAGATGCCACATGCTATGGAGCAATTAAGCCCATGTGCCAACAGCTACGGAATCCACGATCTAGATACCACGTGCCACAACTCCTGAAGCCCCTGTGCCCTAGAGCCTGTGATCTGAAACTAGGCAAACCACCACAGTGAGAAGCCTGTGCACCTCAAATAGAGAAAGCCCGTGAGTAGCAACAAAGACCCACCGCAGCCAAATAAATAGAACTAATTTTTTAAATATCTAAAAAAACCAAAAATAATCTCTAACAATCCTATTTAGAGTCAACAGGAAAGACTTACGAGCTCAAACAGGACTCAGGGTAAAGAAACGGAATTCTCTACATCTGAGAAGGCGTCCTGAGGGAGGTACATGTGAATGTGGGTTTTTAAAGGAAACCGTGGCTAGTACAGTGCTTTCCTGGTGGCGCTAGGGGTCAAGAACCCGCCTGCCAACTCAGAAGACGAAAGAAAACACAGGTTCAACCCCTGGGTCGGGAAGATCCCCTAGAAGAGGGCTTGGCAATCCACGCCAGTATTGTTGCCTGGAGAATTCCATGGACAGTGGAGCCTGGTGGGCCACAGTCCATAGGCAGTGAAGAGTCAGATACGACTGAAGTGACTTAGCACTCACGCATGCATGGCTAATACATAGGACAGAGGTACTTGAACTTCCTAAGAGCCAGTGAAAGTGAAAGTACCTAGTCGTGTCCGACTCTTTGCGACCCCATGGACTATATAGTCCATGGAATTCTCTAGGCCAGAATACTGGAGAAGCCTTTCCCTTCTCCAAGGGATCTTCCCAATCCAGGGATCGAACCCAGGTCTTCCGCATTGCAGGTGGATTCTTTACCAAATGAGCTATCTAAGACCCAGGCCGGTCAGCTATTTAACATGCTCACCAAACACTCTATGAATCAGCTCCTTTCAAGGATGGCAACCTGGTGAAAGTGTTTTCTCATGGTAATTACACAATGTGCTCATCCAAAGAGGGGAGTTCAGTCTAAGAAGTGAACCACGTAAGAGAGAAACAAATCTCTCCCTTCCCCCATCCCCAACTCACTCCTTCCAAGACCGCATCATTTACATCCACTGCAGGGCCTGAGAAAGCAAGGCCTGGGTCAGATTTCCTCCTGTGCCCACCTTCCACACACGTTTACTGAACAAACACACCAATGGGTTGGAGGCAACAGAAACCTCAAGACCTGGGTCACCAGCCACCTGACCAGAGGGAGCCAGTTGTAAGCGCTCAAGTTAAAAGTGAAAAACCTCCTCAAGGTCATGGAGCCGGGTCTCTATCCTAGCCTGAGGTCCTTGCTTCTCTCCTCTGGGCTTATATTCAGATTAGACAATGATCTTCACTGCAGGTAGGCAGACATCAGAGGTTTTAAACCCACCATAGCTAGGGCCCAGGGTACCGTAATGGAGGCCAGCTCCATGCCGGGCACGGCGTCAGGGAATTTTCAAATACTGTCTTGGGAAATCCATTCGACAACCATATGTGGCGGGTGTGATTTTTAATACATCAAGGCGAAGACTGTCCCAATGGGTAGATGCTGGGGGCCAGGGCAAGAGGGGTGGGGACTTAGAGTTTAATGGGGACAGAATTTCAGTTTAGGAAGGTGAAAAATTCAGGAGATGGACGATGGTGAGGATGGCACAACAAGGTGAGTTGTTTAATGCCCCTGAGCTGCACAGTTAAATATGGTTAAATATGTGTGGGTGTGCTCAGTCATGTCTGACTCTCCGTGGCCCCATGGACTGTAGCCCTCCAGGCTCCTCTGTCCATGGGATTTCCCAGGCAAGAATACTGGAGTGGGTTGCCATTTCCTTCTCCAGGAGATTTTCCTGACTCAGGGATTGAACCCAGATCGCTTGTGTCTCTTGCATTGGCAGGCGGTTCTTTATCCCCTGAGCCATCATGAAATAGGTTTTATATTATGTGCCACAATTTAAAAAAATACCCCAACCAAATAAAGAGTGCCTCAGAGAGGATGCTTTCAGAAGCACAAGTTGCAGATAATTGGCCCACATTTAGGGTCAGATCAACCCTGAATATTCATGGGAAGGACTGATGCTGAAGCTGAAGCTCCAACACTTTGGCCACCTGATGTGAAGAGCCAACTCATTGGAAAAAACCCTGATGTTGGGAAAGACTGAGGACAAGAGAAGGGAGCAGCAGAGGATGAGATGGTTGGATAGCATCACTGACTCAGTGGACATGAGTTTGAGCAAACCCTGGGAGATAGTGAAGGACAGGGAAGCCTGGCACGCTGCAGTTCATGAGGTCGAAAAAGTCAGACACAACTAAGCATCTAAACAACGACAACAGCAATCCTTAGCCTGGTGCATAGGCTGCTGAAGAACTCACGAAGAAAAAGGATTAATTCTAATTTTATAGAAGCAGAAACAGAGATGTTAAGTAAGTCCCAAGGTCACACAGCAAAGACATGGTCTAACCTGGATTCAAACCTGGGACTACAGCTCCTGTTCACATATGTTAATGTCATTGCCCATCAGCTCGGTCAGCCTCAAGCTTCTTTCCCAGAGTGTCAAAAGTTTCCAACTGGGATGTAAGGGAGCCCACTCCACATCATCACCTCTCAAAAGAGAGAAAAGACTCACAGTGCGATGCTTTGTGTGAACGGTCAGCGAGCCCCGGAAAATACTGAGCCTCCTATCCTCAGGACGTCTCCCCTTTCTGCTTCCTTCCCCCTACCTCCAATGACATGCCCACAACATGAGGCGCAGCTCTGTTGAGAATAGGGATGAAAATGAGCATTGTCTGAGAGGGAAAGTGGTGAAGAAAAAAGCATAGCCCTGTGCCCAACACAGTAAGCACCTGAGAAATGGTTATTCTGCACAACCCCATTTGGTCCAGAGACCGTATCAGAGCCCAGGTGGACTGAAGGATGGAGGCCACAGTGAGCCCACATCCCCAATAAACCGGCAGAGCACCTGGCTGTCTGCTGAACAGCACTGGGAAGGGAAAAGACGCCGCAGCCGCGCGAGGAAGGAGAATGACTCTTAACCAACATCTGACTCTGCTTGACCCTCTGGGTTGCAGCCCGCTCTCAGCTCCCTGGCCTCCGATGACCTTGAGCTGTCTTGGCCCTGAATCCTAGCCCTGAACCTGTTTCCTATTTACTCTGACACTTGACACAGACGGCTTCCCTGGTGGATGGTGATTATGCTTAGCCCTCACTCTTGTGGGGACGCAGCTCTGTCCTTGGGGAGAGCCAGGCAGGAGGAATTAGGCTACAAAGAAGCCTGCTCACTCCAAGGGACAGGGGTGCCAGCTCCCACTCGAGGCAAAGAGGAAGGTCAAAGTCCAGCATGGACTAGAACCCCAGGGGTTACCATGTGCTAGATGCTTTGCTTAGCTTATCCAAAGAATTAATTATCTCACTTAATTCTCACCCAGACCAGTAAATGGAACTGTCCTGAGAAAGAAGTCCAGCGTGAAGATACGAGGGGGCATTTGGGGAGATGAGCATTGTTGGGAATGAGTCAGAAACCAACAGATCTCTGGCCTCTGGTGTAGGAATCTGCTGCTGGGTGAAACCTAGCATGACCAAATGTTCTGGTTTGCCTGGGACTGATGGGTTTCCCAAGAAACAGGGCTGTTAGTACTAAAACCAAGAAAGTCCTAGGCAAACCAGGGCAAGTTGGTCACCCTAGTGACCTAATTCTGGCTTCTAGGTATTGGCCCCTGGCCAGCTTTAGGAGGAGCAGGAGGCTAAAGTCAGTACAGGAGGTGGGTCCTCTTCATAGAACTCCTACTCACCCTTCAAAACCCAATGCAAAAGGACCCTTCCTGTATAAGGCAGAGTGTAGCAGGAAAAAGCTGAGGTTCTGAAGCCAGACTCTAACTTCAAATCCCAGGTCCATGAAACAGTTGTTATGAGGACCATGTACCTGGTTGCTATTGTTGTTGTTTAGTCACTAAGTCTTTTGTGACCCCATGAACTGTAAACTGCTAGGCTCCTCTGTTCACAGGATTTTCCAGGCAAGAATACTGAAGTGGCTTGCCATTTCCTTCTCCAGGGGATCTTTCCCACCCAGGGATTGAACCTGTGTCTCCTGCACTGCAGCTGGATTCTTTACCACTGAGCCACTAGGGAAGCCCATGTGCCTGGTAGATGGTGCTTCAGAGGCCTTAATCTGCTGTATCTGTTACCTGTCCTTATCCTCCTTTAGACCCGAAGTTCCCCATGTTCCCGTCTCTGAACCACCGAAACAGACAAGCACACACTTAAAAAAAAAAAAGTAAGGAAAGATAAAATCTTGTAACTTGCGCAAACCAGTTAATGCAAATCCAGTCTTTCCCCATCATCCTCAAGCCCTGACACCAAGCAGGGTTGTTTTTCACTTGGCTTCTCCTCTCCCGACGATTTCACAAGAGCCCACAGAGAGGCGTGCAGCGAAGTAAACAAGAGAAGCTCTGAAAATCCATTCATGGTCAGCTCAAAGGTGTCAAGCAGCCCAAGAGCACAGCCGAGTCTTCAGGCATGGGGACAAGGAGGCTCCGTGAGGCTGAGGAGACTGCCCCACTCCGGGCGACCAAGCCACGTCTGGACCAGAAGAACAAGAATGCACAAAGCAAGACACTGTCAGAAGATAGAGGTCTTAGCACCCGGCAAGGGGCGAAGTCACAGAAAGCAGGCAGTCCCAAGGAAACATGCTGTGATTAAATACAGCCTGGGGAGTTTTGATGAAGCTCATATTTGAATGTGGAGACCGTCTGGGAAAATTGATCACGGGTGGGCTTCTGCACAAATAAATCAGGGTTATTTTTTTTTTTACAAAGACTGGGTATTGTGCAGAAGATTCTAAAGTCCATGAAATATCCAGGTTATGCTTATTTCTACGTTGCCTGGCTGTGAAAGGTCTTCAGCCAAACTGCAGCAGAGAAGATGAGAGAGGAGGAGAAGCAGCAAGGTTAGGGGGCAGAGGAGAGGGAGGTGGGAAGGTCACAAAGTATACAGAGGAGAGAAAAGAGGACCGTGAAGAAAGAGGTGACTACCCACTAAGGGCATCACGGGGAAGAAGAGCCTGTGGCCCTGCACTGCCTAACACTCTGACAATGTTTCCCATGTGCCAAGCATGGCTCTGATGGTTAACCATCCATTCCTCCCAACAACCATAGGCACTACTGTTGTCCGCATTTAACAGATGAGAAGAGAGGCACAGAGAGGTTAAGCCATTGCCCATGGTCACACAGGTAGTGAGTGGCCAAGCCACAGTCAGACAATCCAGCGTTGCCAAGAGCCAGCTGCCATCGTGAATATGAGATGACTTCCTTTTATTCTGCCCTACTGTGTGTGATGCACTCAGGGGAGAATGCTGGAAGTCCCTCTGCCTGTCTCTTCCTTCAGATCAGTTTAGGGGTTCTCTAGCTCCCAGCACCCCCCCGGAACCCAATCAACCTGACTCACATCCAGGGCTTTTCTAGTCTTCGATGTCACTGATCAGGTGTTTCCAAGGGGGCAGGCACCTGCTTTTCTTGCTCCCCACTGCTGTGTCTTTCTCGCTTCCTCCCACAGCACCTGAGAAGTCCATAAACCTATCCGTGTCAGATTATAATCACATTTCCTTAGATTTCATGGTCCCTCAAGGGTGGAGATGTGGTTTTTGTCAGCAGGCATCACTGTGATTCCAAAGCACTGATTCCACACACACACGGTGGACAACTGGCCCCCGGTTTCCATTTTGCCATGAAAAGGAGCAGAAGACAGCTACAGGGTGCCCCCCTCTCTCAATTCCATCATCCTTCTCCAGTGGTCCTCAAATGGGAGTGAGTCTGCCCCCCCCGCAAAGGGACATTGGTGATGTCTGGAGACATTTGAGGTTGTCACAACTGGAGGGAGGGATGTTCTTAGTATCAAGAGGGTAGAGACCAGAGATGCTACCTAACAGCAGAGTCTCCACAACAGAGAATTAGCCTGCCTTGAATGTTGTGAGTGCCGAGACAGAGAAATCCTATCCCAGAGAGAGCCGATCCCCTCTCAGTGGCATCAAAGCTAAGATCTCAATGTTTCCAATTCTGAAACAAGCTTAGGGGGGGGAAAGCTTTGTCTTTCAAACAGCTGGCTGTGCTACTTTTTTTTTTTAATGCCTGAAACTAGCCCAATTTGACCCCCACTGCAAACAGGTTTTCAAATTGCAAAAACATTGATTAAAAAAAAAAAAAAATCCCTTAAGCTGACAGGACACACCCCACCCTCCCTTCTGTTACTCTTAAGCAACATCTCAGCAATTCTGCTTGGACACTGGAAATATATGCCAGAGGAGACTTATTACGCTAATTTCCTTTAGTAAACAGTTCAAATCTTACCTTGGAAATGCATGAAACACGGCAAGCCAACCATGGGGCCCTTGCAGGAGTCTTGCCTTGCAATGCTACGCATCAGACTTTCTGTGACTTTTGCCCTTGAGGTGGTAAATATGTATGTTTCAAGAACAATTTTCAAGAGGCCATAGGACTTCCCTGGTGGTCCAGTGGCTAAGGATCTGTGCTTCCAATGCAGGGGGCCTGGGGTCGATCCCCAGGTTGGGGAACTAGATCCCACACACTGCAACTAAAGATCCCACATCCAACTAAGACCCAGGGCAGTCAAAGAAAGAAAGAAAGAAAAAAAAATTTTTTTTTAAATAGGAGGCTTTGGTGTGAAAGATTAGATGACCAGGAAATAAGCAATGGAGAAGATTAGAAAATTAACACATTCACCATTGACAGTGAATGGGCTGCTAGACAGCCCATCTGGGACAAAGCGAGCTCTGTGTTGAATGTATTGTTAGTCGCTCAGTCATGTCTAACTCTTTGGGATCCCGTGGACTGTAGCCTGCCAGGTTCCTCTGTCCATGGGGGTTCTCCAGGCAAGAATACTGGAGTGGGTAGCTGTTCCCTTCTCTGGGCGAATCTTTCTGATTCAGGGATCGAATCTGGGTCTCCTGAATTGCAGGGGGATTCTTTACCATCTGAGCCACCAGGAAGTGTGTTAAATAACCACTTCAAAATCTAGGGAAAACTTGCATTCCTGCCTAAGGATAGCTTGAGTTTCCCCAAAGCTCTTTGACTTTCATATCATTTCTAGGTGGCTTGGTTCCTGACATCAGTCTCCCCTTTCACCAAGAGGACTGCAGTTCTTGCACACTGTCTTGTAAGTTACACAACAATTTCTCCATCGAGATACACACAGGGTTCGGGATTAGAAAGCCACCTCCATGATAGACACAGCGGCAGTTTCAGTTTTATTGTGTGTGTGTTTCCTGAAAATTGTCTTGTATTGTCAACTATTTAACACAAGATTCTGAAAGATACTTTTCTGTTTCTTAATATACCTGGGACAAGGTAGTCTTTTTTTTTTTTGGGGGTGTGAAATATTTAAAATGTAAAACAATGACATTAAATGAAAAGGTAAACAACAGAAAAAATAATTGAACCAAAGATGGCTAAGTATTCAACAGCATGATACATGCATGTCGTTATTGCCATTTGGTCACTCAGTCATGTCTGACTTGTTCGCAACCCCATGGACTGTTAGCCCACCAGGCTCTGCTGTCCATGGAATTTTCCAGGCAAGAATACTGGAATGGGTTGCCATTTCCTCCTCCAGGAAGGAACAAGGTAGTCTTGACACCTGTACCTTCACACGAAGATCCTGTTTCAACACAGGAATTAGAGTGCCATCGCCTAGAAAACCTGCTGGCCAACCTTGACCGGACTGTCCCAAACCTGGAGCCTCTCTCCAGGCACAAGAACAGCCATGAAGGAACCCCATAGGTGCTGCTCACAAAGGCAGTTTTCCTCTGAGGCACCATTGTGCAGGGCAGCTCTGAAACCTACTCAGGGGGAGTCTCAAGAGTCTGGAGCCCAGGAGGCCCCACCCTCCTCTATTTAGTGTGCTAATCTCTAGGTCCGTCCATGTTGCTGCATGGACGTCCATGAAAGCTGCCCTAGAATGGATGTGGCCACTTGGCAGGAGGCGACAAACCAAGTCTCCATTCTGCTGGAAATACCGGGGTGGGGGTTTAAAGGCTATTTTAACAGCTTAGTACATGGGCTCCACCGTCCTCATAAATGGACAAATGCCATCTGAATCTCCCGGATATATGAGGTGGTCAAGAGTTCCTGATTGCCTCCCATTTACTGAGCGAGGCTCAAAACAGGAAGGTCAAGCGTCTTAACAATTATATAATTATCCTCTGCAGTAAAACAATTGAAGCATTCCACTCCAATTAGAAGCCAGCCTGGGCTGACCACACTCAAATCTGTCATTTAACATGGCTCTGGAAGTCCCTGTCCTAACGGCGTGAACAGCCATAACCGATGTAATTATTGGTAAAGGACAGCAAATCACCATTATCTTCAGGTGCTATGATTGTAGAGTTGGAAAATTGAAGAGAACCAAGTGCACGGCTTTTAAAATTAGTAAGCACTTAATAAAGTAGTGGTGAAATGAGAAAACACAATCTCTGACCCATATTCTGAAAAATTACCACTTTGAATGTTTTTTTTTTTTTTTAGATTGCAAACTGATTTTTTTTGAGCAAAGTTGATTTATACTGTTGTGTAAGGTTCAGTCTACAGCTAAGTGATTCAGTTAGGCACTGCTAGTTTTCAAATTCTTTTCTGTAATAGGTTATTCCAAGATACTGAATACAGTTCCCTATGCTATACAGTAGGATCTTGTCGTTTAACTATTTTATATGTAGCAGTGTATATATGTTGATCCCAAGCTCCTAATTTATCCCTCTACCCCCATCCCCTTTGGTAACTGTAAGATTGTTTTTACGTCTGTGAGTCTGTTTCTGCTTTGTACATAAGTTCATTTGTATAATTTTTTTCGATTCCACGTATAAGTGATAAATGATAGTTGCCTTCGTCTGTCTGACTCTATTTAGTATGCTAATCTCTAGGTCCGTCCATGGTGCTGCAAATGGCATTGTTTCATGGAGTGCTTTAAAAAAAAATCTCTCACATTAGATAGATAAATAGATAATAGATAGGAGTATAATGGAATACTACTCAGCCATAAAAAGAACAAAATAATGCCATTTGCAGCAGCATGAATGGACCTAGAGATTTGCATACTGGTGAAGTAAGTCAGAGAAATAGAGTATGATATTGCTTATATATGGATTTTTAAAAAATGGTACAAATGAACTTATTTACAGAGCAGATATAGAGTCACAGATGAAGAAAACAAATTTATGGTTAAAGGGTGAGGGGAGGGATAAATTAGGAAATTGGGATTGACATACACACACTACTATATATATACTATATATAAAATAGATAACTAATAAGGACCTACTGTATAGCACATGGAACTCTACTCAATACTCTATAATGACCCATATAAGAAAAGAACCTAAAAAAGAGTGAATAGGGACTTCTCTGCTGGCCCAGTGGTTAAGACTCCATCCTTCCAATGCAGGGGGTAAGGGTTCAATCCCTGGTTGGGGAACTAAGATCCCACATGCCATGCTGCATGGCCAAAAAATAAATAAACACATAAAAAGGAATCTAAAAATAAAAAGCATGGATATACGTATATGCATAATTGATTTATTTTGCTGTACAGCAGAACTTCGCCTTCCCTGGTGGCATTAGTGGTAAAGAACCCGACTGCCCATACAGGAGACATAAGAGACGCAAGTTCAATCCCTGGGTCAGGAGGATCCCCTGGAGGAGGACATGGCAACCCACCAGTGTTCTTGCCTGGAGAATCCCTTGGACAGAAAAGCAGGGCTACAGTCCATACAGTTGCAAAGAGTCGGGCATGACTAAAGCGACTTAGCATGCGTGCACAGCAACTAACACAAAATTGTAAACCAAATATACTTCAATAATTTTTTTAAAAAACACACCACACAAAAAAGAGATAGGAGTGTAAACTCCAGACTCTGATCACATGAATCCTATTGAGGTTTCCAACCCACTTCTTTTCAGAGGTGGAGCCAGCATCCATTTTCTAAGGGTGCTGTAACAAAGAACCACAGATGAAATGGGTAAAACACATTCAGTTCAGTTCGGTCACTCAGTTGTGTCCAACTCTTTGCAACCCCATGGACTGTAGCACGCCAGGCTTCCCTGTCCGTCACCAACTCCCAGAGCCTGCTCAAACTCACGTCCATTGAGTCAGTGATACCATCCAACCATCTCATCCTCTGTCGTCCCCTTCTCCTCCCACCTTCAATCTTTCCCAGCACCAGGGTCTTTTCCAATGAGTCAGTTCTTCACATCAGGTGGCCAAAGTATTGGAGTTTCAGCTTCAGCATCAGTCCTTCCAATGAATATTCAGGACTGATTTCCTTTAGGATTGACTGGTTTGATCTCCTTGCAGTCCAAAGGACTCTAAAGAGTAAAACATTAGACACTGACCTTCTCATAGCTCCAGAGACCAGAAGTCTAAAATCAAAGTGTCGGCAGAGTTGGTTTCTATTGAGGGGCCATGAAGACAGGATCTTCTGTAAGCCTCTGTCCTTTATTTAGAGATAACTGACTTCTCCCTATCACTCATCACATCATCTTCCTGGACATATTTATCTGTGTCCAAATTTTCTTTTCTTATAAAGACACTAGTGTTCCTAGATTGAGACCCACCCTAATGACTTCATTTTGATTTGGTTGCCTCTCTAACGAATCTATTTCCAAATAAGGCCACATTCTGAGCTCCTGGAGGTGAGGAATCCACGATATCTTTTTGGGAGGCACATGATCCAACCCAGAGGGGAGCCCTTTGGGACCACAGTGGTGGGTGGGGTCCCACGATGTGGCACTCGCCACCTCCAGACCACAGCAAGCCTACCAGGAATGAACAAGAACCCACCTCTCTTTCCTCCATTTTCCAGTCCCCACTTGTCCTGACAAACTTAACAGTATCTACTTCTCTCCCCCCAACAGACCCAAATCCCTCACTCCTTCATCCTGAATGTCACTGTTGATTGCCATGTTGCAGCTACCAGGTAAATACTAGAGACACAAAAGATGAAAAGGGCACATGCACTTTCCTGGTGGTCCAGTGGCTAAGACTCCATGCTCCCCATGCAGGGGGCCCAGGTTCAATGTCAGGGAACTAGATCCCACATGCTACAACTCAGAGTTGGAGTTCTGCAACTGAAAATCCCTCAGGCTGCAAAGAAGGTTAAAGATCTTGCCTGCTACAACTAAGACCTGATGCAGCCAAATAAATAAAAAATAATAGTTTTAAAAAAGAGAGAGAGACAGGCTTTGACGATTGATCAGGTCAAAGGATAAGGGAGAGAAGGGTTTTCTGCTCCAGGCCCAGGTCAGATTGTGAATGGGGGAGGGGAAAGAGACTCATCAAGTTACCCAGCTTGGTAGCAGCTGGGTCTCCTTAAGTGCAGTCCTGATTTTTCTCGAAGCCTCAGTTTCTTCCTGTATAAAATGGGAATGCTAATGGTGTCCACCTTATTGGGTCACCAAAAAGCTGGTGAGACAATTCAAGCAAAGGGTTCATCTTACAGCAAGGCACACTGCCTTCCATCCACATCGGCTCATAGTCTCTCCTAGGAGAGATGAAATCAGGCTGATCTTCACACCATGAGGCTCTCCAGCATGCCCGAGAACCCCAGAGGTCTGTGCAGAAGAGAAACTATCTAGGGAATGTGTTTTCAACAAAGCGAACGCCAAAGGAACACGTGTCTACAGCCAGAGCTATGGCCTTTAAAAGCCTCCAGCTTCCACGCCTGGCTTGGGGCACTCACTCCCTTGGCTGGTCCAAGACCTTGGGCGGCCTCGGGAGCGAGAGCCAGGAGCCACGAGCCGCATGAGCCTGCTGAATTGCAGAAACTCAGAATTGCCCACTTAATCTGCATAGCCTGAGACGAGGAAACTGAAAAATCTCCAAGGAACATTCTGACTGTTCAGCAAAGAAAGGAAAAAACTTCCTGATCCTGAACTTGCTTCTGCCAATACTGTTCTGATTCAAATATTTCCCGTTGTCTTGATAAAGTTCAAAGTCTGGGTGTATATCTACCATGCAGCAATCCTTTCCCCCTCCAACAAATTCTTGGTTTTCGAATCCTAATGGCTCATGGCAGTGAATCTCATTGACCACAACCTGCCAATGTCTCTCAAATTTGTCCAGTGAAGCTTTTCTTAGGCTGGGTCTCAGGCTCGGCCGTGCACTTTTTGCATGAAAGATATGAGAAGTCTGAGTGACAAGGAATTCATTGGAAAGGGTTCGAGAGAACTCCTGGGGTGGTGGCATCTTGCTTCCCCAAGGTGGTAATACCTGTTAAAATTCACTGAATTTAAGATCTGTGCCTTTTGTTATATGTCAAATGTCTCAGTTGTTAAAATTAACTGAAAGGAATTACACAATAGCAACAATATGACTATGATGGATAATTACAATATAAATACAATGATAGCAACAATGTAAATATAATTTATAGCTACAATATACTATAATAACAACAATGTAACTATAATGTCTACCATTCTTGCATTTGACACAACTTGTGATTTTCTCTAGAATAGTCTCCCCACTTACTAACAGAGGATACTTTCCAAGGCCTCCAGTGGAAACAGGGAGAGTACCAAAGCCTATACATACTATATTTTTCCTATACATACATAACAATATAATGTTTAATTCATCAGGTAAGCACCAAAGAGAATTACCTGCATCACTACTCTCCTGTGTTGGAGCCATTATTAAGTAATCTTTCTGACCCAGGGATTGAACCCGGGTTTCCTGCATTACAGATTTTTTACCATCTGAGCCACCACGGAAACCCACTGAGTAAAATAAGGGCTACTAAACACAACTGTTGTGATACTACAACAGCCTATAACTGAGGTGGCCCCTAGGTGACTCATGGGTGGGTGGTGCAAAGAGCATGGATATGCTGGACAAAGGGATGATTTATGTCCTGGGTGGGGACAGATGGGACAAGGCAAGGCTTCATCCCGAAACTCGACACTGCCTGCAATTTAAACTTGTGACTTGCTTGTTTCTGGAATTTTCCATTTAATACTTTTGGGCCTCAGTTGACCGCAGATAACCAAAACTGTGAGGACTTCCCTGCTGGTCCAATGGTTAAGAATCCACCTTGCAATGCAGGGGATGCAGATTCCCTGGCCGGGGAACTAAGATCCCACTTCCCTCAGGGCAACTGGACCCTGGGCCACAATTAGAGAGCCCAGGTGCCACAACAAAAACCCACCACAGCCAAAAATAAATAAATAAATAAATATACATACATACATACATATATATATATATACATGCTAAGTCACTTCAGTCGTGTCCGACTCTGTGCGACCCCATAGACGGCAGCCCACCAGGCTTCCCTGTCCCTGGGATGCTCCAGGCAAGAACACTGGAGTGGGTTGCCATTTCCTTCTCCAGTGCATGAAAATGAAAAGTGAAAGTGAAGTCGCTCGGTCGTGTCCGACTCTTCGCAACCCCATGGACCGCAGCCCACCAGGCTCCTCCGTCCATGGGATTTTCCAGGCAAAAGTACTGGAGTGGGTTGCCATTGCTA
>NW_011495051.1:6824085-6824391 GCF_000754665.1 Bison bison bison | reverse complement strand
GAGAATTCTGGGAACATGCCTGGGGTCCCACAACTAGTAGGTACCAGCACCATGTTAAACGACATAATAGTTCCCTGTGTGCCCTGCTGTGTGCTAGGTGGGAGGATTAAAAAAGTAAAACATGACTACAGGTTTCAAGAAATGTCCGCACTGAAGCCAGGGCTTCACTAAAGCCCTGAAGCCAGGTGCTCTGAACACTTGCAATGACAGAATCTAACCAACAAAGACAGAAATTCTATCACACTCCACACACACACACACACACACACACACACACACACACCCCACTGAACTTCCCTACCATCT
>NW_011495051.1:6814667-6823702 GCF_000754665.1 Bison bison bison | reverse complement strand
GATTCTTTACCAGCTGAGCCACCAGGGAAGCCCAAGAATACAGGAGTGGGTAGCCTATCCCTTCTCCAGAGGATCCTCCCAACCCAGGAATCGAACCAGGATCTCCTGCATTGCAGGCAGATCTTTACCAACTGAGCTACCAGGGAAACCGCCCCCCCCACCCCAGTAGGAGAAGTGGAGAACACTGGACCACCAGGGAATTCCCTAGACAACTATTTTTTTAAAGTACAGTTGATATACAACTGCTTTCTCTTTCACATGCCTTCATCTGAACTTTGACATTGTAAATGACTGCTTACTACATCCTAAATATTTTATGTGCATTATTTTCAACTCCATGAGGAAGCTTGGATTGTATGTTATCTTTTACAGTTAGGAAAGCAGAGACTCTAAAAGGATAAACACCATTGCTCCGTTAACAATGAGCTGAAATTTAAACTCACTCCTTCGTCATGAAGCCAACTTATTAGAAAAGACCTTGATGCTGGGAAAAAGTGAGGGCCGGAGGAGAGGGGAACGACAAAGGATGAGATGGTTCGATGGCATCACTGACTCATCAGACATGAGTTTGAGCAAACTCAGGGAGATAGCGAAGGAAAGGGAAGCCTGGTGGGCTGCAGTCCATGGGGTCGCAAAGAGTCAGACACGACTGAGTGACTGAACAACAACAACTTCATCCTGACAATAGAGTGTTTCCTTGAACTAGAGTGTTGTGTTGTTTTATCTAAAACAAAGTATCTTTTTAAAAAACATATTTATTTAGTTGGAGGATAGTCTCTTTGCAAAACTGTGATGTTTTTGTCATACGTCAATTTGAATCGGCCATTGTATACATGTGTCCCCTCCATCCTGAACCCCCCTCCCACCTCCCTCCCCACCCTATCCCTCCAAGTTGTCCCTTAGCACTGGCTTAGGATGCCCTGCTTCATACACCAAATTCCACACTGGCTATCTATTTTACATATGGCAATGTATATGTTTCAGTGCTCTTCTCTCAAGTCATCCCCTCACTCCTCCCACTGAGTCCAAAAATCTGTTCTTTATACCCTATGTGCAGGGCAGCATGGGAGACACACACATAAATAAAGCATCTTTAAATTGGGCAGTTTGATGTTTGTGGACACAACCATGTTGATAGAAACTTCTGAACAGCTTTAAAAATACAGCCTTTGGGAGGAGGGATAAACTGGGAGGCTGAGACTGACATACACACACTACTGTGTATAAAATGGATAATTAATAAAAACCTATTGTATAGCACAGGGAACTCTACCCAATACTCTGTAATGACCTATATGAGAAAAGAATCTTGAAAAGACTAGATATATGTATATGTATAACTGATTCACTTTACTGTACACTTGAAACCAACACAACATTGCAAATGAACTATACACCATTAAAAATTAATTTTTTAAAAAAGAAAGAAAATGCAGGTCAAAGCCATGATATACGCTTCCCACATCCTCCATTATGACCCTTGTTCATAACTAGAAAGTCTGACCTTGTTGATCTGGGGGAAAGATGTGGGGGCAAAATGGTGACTTTTATTTACTACATCTGTGTTCAGTATTTAATAGTTTTTAAGTTTAAACCTGTCTATAATTCTACCTTAAGTAAGACAAGATTTATGATGTAAAATCGACTGAACACACTCTGTTATTGTTGTTCAGTCACTCTGTCGTGTCCAACTCTCTGTGACTCCACTGGACTCAGCACACCAGGCTCCCCTGTCCTCACTATCTCCCAGAGTTTGCTGAAATTCATGTCCATCGAGCCAGTGATGCCATCCAACCATCTCATCCTCTGTCGTCCCCTTCTCTTCCCGCCTTCAATCTTTCCCAGCATCAGGGTCTTTTTCAATGACTTGGCTCTTTGAATCAGGTGGCCAAAGGATTGGAGCTTCAGCTGCAGCATCAGTCCTTCCAGTGAATATTCAGGATTGATTTTGTTTAGGATGGACTGGTTTGATCTCCTTGCTTTCCAAGGGACTCTCAAGAGTTTTCTCCAACACCACAGTTCAAAAGCATCAATTCTTTGGTGCTCAGCCTTCTTTGCACTGTATGTCTTAGGGGCTGTTTAAAAAAAAGGTTTTGCAGACCCCCAGACACAGAGAACAGACTTGCGGTTGCCAAGGGGAAGGGGGTAGGACAGAATGGATTAGGAGTTTGGGGTTAGCAGATGCAAACTAGTATATATAGGAGGGATAAAAAACAAGGTCCTACCCGTAGAGCACAGGGAACTATATTCCATATCCTGTGATAAGTCTTGATGGAAAAGAATATGAAAAAGAACATATATGTATGTGTGTGTGTGTGTGTGTGTGTGTGTGTATCTGAATCACTTTGCTATACAGCAGAAATGAACACAACACTGTAAAAAAACTATACTTCAAAAAAACATTTTTTTAAATAATAGGTTATAATAGGTAATAAAAAGGTTTTGGTCTAAAAAGAAAAAGAAAAATACGAAAGAGGATTCCTTTACGATCAGCAACTCACCCTGAGTCTCTGTCTGCAGCCAAGACAGAGAAAACAAGGTTTTGGGTAACAGACCCGATCCTCTGGGTGGATGTTAAGTCTATGGCCAATCCTACCCTCCGCAACACCACTGCTAGTCATGAACAATAAAAACATGTAAGGAATACAGATTCCAGATGGCAGATTAAAGCCTCTATTAGATTTCAAATGAAAACTCCTACTGTAATACTTCGAACGTGATACAGTCCCACAAAAAGAAAGATGAATCACAAGACTGTTTTAAACGAAAGGTTTGACTGAATTACGTCACAGTAAGTCACACTGCCTTTCAACATCCTCACGCTGAGAACAGGACCCAGAAATAGAAACAAGGGCCAAGCGGCAGGTCAGTCCACAGGTCAGGTTCAGGCCTGGCCCAGCCCTCGCTCTTTCAAGCCAGCATCACAGAACCATAAGTGCAAGAGGAGGCAGGGAGAGACAAAGTGTGTTTGGAAGAAAAACTAGTTCCAGCTGTCTTGAGAGGTAAGTCAGCTGGGATAACAGAGGGAGCATGGAATAAGAACTCCCCAGAAACAAGCCCTAACTCTCGCAGTGCAGGTATCTTTGCAGCGGAGTTAAGCCTTTACTTTCACATTCCACATGCAGGTGGATCCAGGAGAACATTTCCCTGCAGAACTGTAGATTCCGAGCTCTGATTCTAAATTCACTGGTGCTTCCAGCTTCCGTATGATATTTACAGATGCTGGATTAAACAGTCACTCAGCTACTGGGAAACCACAAGCAAATATAAAATACAGAAACTCTACAGGT
Source organism: Bison bison bison (assembly GCF_000754665.1). Taxonomy (NCBI): domain Eukaryota; kingdom Metazoa; phylum Chordata; class Mammalia; order Artiodactyla; family Bovidae; genus Bison; species Bison bison. The sequence goes on along the minus strand of NW_011495051.1, from coordinate 6,820,412 downwards.
CACAACAAGTTAAAAAAATTTTTTAAACCCCACCAACTAGAGATTGAAACTCACTAAAATGAACAGTTAATTTTTTTTTAAACCCTAACTACTAGTGATTAAAGCTCACTCAACTGGAGAGGCAGTGTAGCATAGTCCAAAAGGCACATGATTTAGGGGAAAAAAAAGACCGTGAACTAAATTCCAGTCCTACCCTACCTTAACCCCATTATCTGTGTGACCTTGGGCAAGTCACTTTACCACTTCTGGAGCTGTTAAGCCAGGCTGTAAAACAAGGATAATTATTAGGGTGGCTATGAAGACAGAATGAGATAATTTATATAAAGTGATTAAAAGATAGTAAACAGCTCTTATGAAAATAATTATCAAAAACAACAAATCAGGGACTTCCCTGGTGGTCCAGTGGTTAAGAATTTGCTTTGTAATGCAGGGGACACAAGTTCAACCCCTGGTTGGGGAATTAAGATCCCACATGCCTTGTAGCAACTAAGCCCATTTGCTGTGACTCCTGAGCCCACGGGCCACAACTAAAGAGCCTGTGCACCACAACGACAGATTCCACATGGTGCAGCGAAGACCTGATGCAGCCAAATAAATAAATAAAGATTTTAAAAATAACAAGTCAAATTATCTTCAGAAACTCTTTAGACAACAAGAATGTTATATAGTCAAAATCTGTGAGGGCAGCCAAAGCCCTGCTCAGGGGTGCATTTATGGCCTTAAAAGCTTTAATTTTATTAAAAGTGTATTATTAAATTATTCACTCATTCATTCCCCAATTTATTCAAAGACTTAGGCATCTGGTGACGTCATCTAAACATTTCACACCAAAAGGAGAAAAAGAAGCAAAATCCATGCCTCAGAATAATCTAAAAATGAAAAGGATTCATATTATAACAGTAACTAATGAATCGTGGGGAAAGAAAATTGATACATAAATCCAAGATTTGCTTTGTTTAAAAAAATGGCAAATCTAAATAGAAAGAAAGAAGAATATGCCAACAAGATATTTATTTAATTGCACACTATTAATGTGCATGAAATGTAATGAAATGATCCCTAATAAAATACAAATCACAAAAGTTAACTCAAAAAGATTTCATCAGAGGTTAAAAAAAAATTCCAGACTGCATTCTATAACAAACTAGTATAAAATTTTTAAAGATATTAAAGAATTGCTTTCTCAACAGTTTATTGCACCATGGGATTTCTCCAACAAATAATCATTTTCAAGGAAGTGTTAGTTCTGATGCCATAATTCTAAAACATTTAAAATGAGAACTTGCCTAGTTCATTTTAGGTGGCTTAGGATATCAGATAACAAAACTTGATGAAGAGATTGCAAAGTAAAACAGACCAAAAACATAACAGGGTTTCACTCTTGAACACACGTGGCAAAGATCCATAAAAACAAAGCAAATCGACTTCAACACTATACTAAAAGAATAATTCATCACAACCAGGTAGGGTTTACCACACAGGAAAGCAAGGTTGACTTTATGCTAGGAAATCTATTAAACATGATTGTCAGATAATACCATTGTTAAATATTTAATATGAGTCTTGGTCAATAGAATAAGATTTTAAATGAAATGAAAGGTACAACATTTAGACATGATTTTTTTAATAAAATTGCACACAATAAATAAAAATATTTAAAACTTACTAATCAATTTCACTAAAGGATCTGAATTCAGGATAAATACACTTATTTACAGTACTACCACCAACAAAAACTCTGTGTTATAGGAATTAAAAATCATCACAGCAAGAAATATATGGGATAAATATTTTTAAAAGCATAACATGAAAAGATTTGTAAAAATGGAGAAACTGATCACATACCTGCATGGAAAGGAAAAACATTAAGGTATTGATTACTCAAGTTAATATACAGATTTACAGATTAATATAGTTTTTCATCAAAACTTCAAGGGATTTCATGTGTATGGGAGGAGGTAAATTTGTAAATTCTTAAGTTTGACAAGAATAAACATTTTAAAAAAGTGTAATAGGAAAAAACTGAATCTACCATCAATAAAACATACTCTAGATCTATAATAATTAAATCAGCATGGTACTGAAGAGACACAGATGAATACAATAGAACTGATATCTCTGAGGCGGATCCTGGTTTTTGATTGAATTTAGTGTGTGCTTGTTCAGTCATGTCCAACTCTTTGCAACTGTAGCCCTCCAGAGTCCTTTGTCCATGGAATTTTCCAGGCAAGAATACAGGAGTGGGTTGCCATCTCCCACTCCAGGGGATCTTCCCAACCCAGGAATCAAACTCTCATCTCTTGCATCTCCTGCATTGCAGGTGGATTCTTTACCACTGGTACCACGTGGGAAGCCAGGCATTTTGTAGTAGAAGGCAAAAAAAAAAAATGGCCACAAATGCTTCCCCTCCAATCAACACATAGCATCTATATCCACCCTCTTCCTTCGAGCTTTTCTCAACCACATGACTTGCTATGACCAATGGGGACTTAGCACATGTGAAGCAAAAAGAGACTTGAAAAACACTTGAGCACTGGGGAACTATGTCTCGTTACTCTGGGAACCTTGAAACCATCACATGATCCAAATCCAAGCCAAGCTCATGCAAGATGAGTGACCACAGCAAGAAAAAACAAAGCACCCCAGCAGACAGCCCATACCAAATACCAGCCACGTGAGTGAGGCCAAGCTAGACCATCCAGCTACCAGTCATCCCACCAGCTGATCCCAGAGACTGGAGATAACCAAGCCTGTGTCTTTGGTCAACTGGGATGGTCCAACCCAGAAAACCCACTTAGAAAACTTAACACAGGTTCATGAGCAAAGTAAATTGCAGTTGTGCTGTGGAACTCTGCTGAATGCTATGTGGCAGCCTGGATGGGAGTAAGTTTGGGGGGAAATGGATACACGCATATGCATGGCTGGATCTCTTCACTGTTCACCTGAAACTATCACATTGTTTGTTAATCAACTGTACTCCAATACAAAATAAAAAGTTTTTAAAAAATGACAGTTGTGCAAAGTCAGGATGTTTCAGAGAAGGTCTGTTATGCAGCAAAAGCTAGCTGATACAAGTTCCAAGAGAAGATCCCATGTCATCCCAATAATGGAGAAGGAAACAGCACCCCACTCCAGTACTCTTGCCTGGAGAATCCCATGGACGGAGGAGCCTGGTAGGCTACAGTCCATGGGGTCGCTAAGAGTCGGACACGAATGAGAGACTTCACTTTCACTTTTCACTTTCATGCATTGGAGAAAGGAATGGCAACCCACTCCAGTGTTCTTGCATGGAGAATCCCAGGGACAGGGAAGCCTGATGGGCTGCCATCTATGGGGTCGCACAGAGTCTGACATGGCTGAAGCGACTTAGCAGCAGCAGGAGCAGCAGCAGCAGCATCCCAATAAACCGCCCCCTTGTGGTTTAAGTTAGTCTGAGTGGATTCCGATCACCAGCAATTATGCGTTGACTCTGACGCTCAGTGCTGAACCAGGAAGACAAACTCAGGCTGAGGTTCCCTCCCTTACTGCCTTACTCATCCTGAGTCCACTTCCTCTCTACCCTGTTACCTTGAAAGCATTCTGTTCCCCAGAGAAAGAGGAGAAGTCAAGAAGGAGCTGACACATTCCTCGCTCTCGGTCACCCATAGACATGATGACACTCTCAGCCCTGGTCAACACACCTACCCCTTCCTTGTTCCTCTTCTCGATTAGATGTCCCTATAATGGCCTCTTTGTTATGCTCAACTTTCCCAAGCTACTCCTTCCTCTATTCCAGGGCTTACAAAGCTTGGGGTGGAGGAGGAGATGGGGAATTATTCATTGTTGTCTTATCTTTAAAGGGGAAAAAAATCAAACTCAAAATAGAGAAAAGGAATAGGATTTTTTTTTTTGTCAAAAGAAGAGATATCAGTTAAAAGTTAAAGAAAAAAACTTTAAGTCTGGGTTCCTTAGCATTTCCTCATTCTACACGAGGAAACAGAGGCTGAGAAGAGCTAGTCCAAGGTCACATAAGAGACTCAAAATTCAAGACCAGGTTTGCCTGACTTCAGAGCTAACTTTGGGCTTCCCTGGTGGCTCAGATGGTAAAGAATCTGTCTGCAATGCAGGAGACTCGGGTTCCATCCCTGGGTCAGGAAGAGCCCCTGGAGAAGGGAATGGCAACCCACTCCAGTATTCTTGCCTGGAGAATCCCATGGATAGAGGAGCCTGGCAGGCTAACTTTAATCATGAAGTGAAACGCTCCAGAACAGTGCTACCCAACAGAACTTATGACAGTGATGGAAAAGTCCTACATTTGTGTTTTCCAAACATAGTGAGTGCAATCAAGGGAGAAATGCTTCATTTTTATTTCATTGTAATTCGTTTTAACTCAGCCACACTCTAGACAGCACAGCTCTAGAATACCATCAAGTTGGTTCCACACCACTATCAAAGGGGAGACCCTCAACATCCTTATGCTCCCTGAATCCCACCCACGCAACCAGGAGAAGTGGCAATTGAAAGATGATAAGACCTTAAGGGGAAAAGAGCATGAGGGCATTAGGTTACAACCAAACCTAGTAAAGTACTCTATAAATATGTTAATATCCTCTAAAATTAAACAGATGACCTGTTACCCAAAACTGAGTTCACCTCTTGGTGGATGTTGAGCCAATGGACACAACAAAGCCAAAGATCATAAGAAAGGATTTATTATTTGCTCCAAGTAAGGAGAACACCAGGGATCCCTCCCAAAGCAATGTCTCCCCAAACAGCAAAATTGGGGAAGTTTTAAATTAAGGGCTTCCCTGGTGGCTCAGTGGTAAAGAATCCCCCTGCCAATGCAGGAGACACGGGTTTGATCCCTGGGTTGAGAAGATCCCCTGGAGAAGGAAAAGGCAACCCACTCCAGTATTCTTGCCTGGGAAATTCCATGCACAGAGAAGCCTGGTGGGCTATAGTCCATGGGGTAGCAAACAGTTGGACATGACTTAGAAACTAAAAACAACAACATGCATATTCGTGAGGGGGCTTGAAGAGAGGAGAATTCAGCACAATATTGGGACAAAGGTAGACAGATCTTTAGTTGATTGAAGTGGGGAGGTGGTAAGCAGGAGCCAACATCCTCCACCTGGATGGGGGCTTTAGTTCCTGCAGAACTCAAAGGTATATTATATGTATACAATATAATGCATGTGTGCATGCTAAGTCACTTCAGTCATGTTCAATTCTTTGTGACCCATGTACTGCAGCCCAGCAGGCTCCTCTGTCCATGGGGTTCTCCAGGTAATAATAGGTATGCGTATTCTGAAGAACCAGGACCCTGCCCCAAGGCTGCACTATAGATTCTTGACTGCCTCCCTTGTTTCTGCATTCCCTCCTGTAACATCACTAATTACTGGGAGTTCCCTGGTTGCCTAGTGGTTAGGATTCCAGGCTTTCACTGCTGTGGCCTAGGTTCAATCTTTTGTTGAGAAACTGAGATCCTACAAGATGCATGGCCAGAAAAAAAAAAAAAAAAACCTTTAATTACTGAGACCTATTCAAGGGCACCCTTATGGCAGAAAGTGAAGAGGAACTCAAAAGCCTCTTGAAGAAAGTGAAAGTGGAGAGTGAAAAAGTTGGCTTAAAGCTCAACATTCAGAAAACGAAGATCATGGCATCTGGTCCCATCACTTCATGGGAAATAGATGGGGAAACGGTGGAAACAGTGTCAGACTTTATTTTTCGGGCTCCAAAATCACTGCAGATGGTGACTGCAGCCAT